>NC_044555.1:128968700-129268700 GCF_007565055.1 Rhinopithecus roxellana | reverse complement strand
CATTTTTGTTACATTGAAACTCTCAACAGATTGAAGGATGCCTAACTACTCTGAAGAGGGCCATCTGCTTTATTCATTTCACCATTTGAAATGCTAATCTCTTCCTGGAAACACCCTGACAGATACCCAGAAATAATGTTTAACCAGATAGATATCTGCACATCCCTTGGCCCATTCAAATTGGAAAATGAAATTAAATATCATAACCATATAAAACATTAACTCTAGAAAAAACATTGGGGGAAACGCTTCAAGACATTGGTCTGGGCAAAGATTTCTTGAGCAATATCTCACAAGCACAGGCAGCCAAAGCAAAAATGGACAAATGGGATCACATCAAATTAAAAAGCTTCTGCGCAGCAAAGGAAATAAACCCACAGAATAGGAGAAAATATTTGCAAACTATCCATCTGACAAGGGATTAATAACCAGAATACATTAGGAGCTCAAGCAACTCTATAGGAAAAAGTCTAGTAATCTGATTTAAAAATGTACAAAAGATTTGAATAGATATTTCTCAAAAGAAGACATACAAATGGCAAACAGGTATATGGAAAGGTGCTCAATATCATTGATCATCAGAGAAATGCAAATAAAAACTACAGTGAGATGCCATCTTAAAATGGCTTTTTTTCCAAAAGTCAGGAAATAACAAATGCTGGCAAGGATGTGATGGCTCAGGCACATTTGTCATTAATCTGCTAGCTGACTCTGTTGTGAGGGGGAAGCACATGGGTTGACCGGTCCCTCACCTCTAGCAAGATGTGCTCCTTTAGCTTCTCCAAGTCTTGGGCCAGGTATGTTGCAGCTCCATGGCAAAGAGCACCAAGTTCTTTAGCACACTACCTACATGAATAAGGTTAGAGGAGGTGAGAGACAGACATAAGTTCTAGTATGGCCTGGGGAGATCCAGATTGTCATCATGGATTTCAGTGTGTCCTCACACTCCCCATTGTTTTTTTAAAAAACAAATCTATTGATGTAGAATTTACATCCCATACAATTCACCCACTTTAAGTGTACAATTAAATGATTTTTGGTAAATTGAGTTGTGCAATCATTGCTACAATCCAGTTTTAGAACATTTTCATCACCCCAGTAAAATCCCTTGTGATTTTTTAAACTTCATCTTTGTTCCCATCCTAGTCCCAGACAATCACTAATCTATTTTCTGACTCTAAAGATTTTTTAAAAGTTTGAGAAATAATTGACATACCATAAAATTTATTTATTTAAGTGTACAATTCAGTGGGTTTTAAAACTTGTGGCAAGAACACATAGCATGAGATCTACCCTCTTAACAAAATTTCAAGTATACAGTACAGCAGTGGTCTCCAACCATTTTGGCACCAGGGACCGGTTTTGTGGCAGACAATTTTTCCACATACTGGTGGGTGAGTGGTGGGTGGTTTCAGGATGATTCAAGCGCATTACATTTATTGTGCACTTTATTTCTATTATTATCACATTGTAATGCATAATTAAATAATTATACAACTCACCATAATGTAGAATCAGTGGAAGCCATGAGCTTGTTTTCCTGCAATTAGATGGTCCCATCTGGGGGTGATGGAAGACAGACAGTGACAGATCATCAGGCATTAGATTCTCATAAGGAGTTTGCAACCTAGATCCCTCACATGTGTAGTTCACAATAGGGTTTGTGTTCCTTTGATAATCTAATACTGCTGCTGATCTCACAGGAGCAGAACTCAGGCGGTAAAGCGAGTGATGAGGAGTAGCTGTAAATACAGATGAAGCCTCACTCGCTTGTCTGCTTCTCACCTCCTGCTGTGCAGCCTGGCTCCTAACAGGCCACAGACCAGTACTGGTCCATGGCCCAGGGATTGGGGATCCCTGTAGTACAGTATTGTTGAGTGCAATGTATAATGTTTTACATCAGAGCTCTAGAACTTACTCAACTTGCATAGTGGAAACTTTCTACCCTTTAGCCATCATCTCCCCATTTTCCTCTCACTCTGCTCCTGATAACCATCATTCTGCCCTCTGCTTCTGTGAGTTTGACTATTTTTGATTCCATGTGTAAGTAAGATGATGTAGAATTTGTCTTTTGTGACAGGCTTATTTCACTTAGCATAATGTCCTCCAGGTTCATCCAGGTTGTTACAAATGTCAGAATTTCCCTCCTTTTTAATGCTGATTAATATTGCATTGTATATTACATTTGCTTTATCCATACATTCATAGATAGACATTTAGTTTGTTTCCACATCATGGCTGTTGTGAAAAAAGAAATGCTGCAATGAACATGGGAGTGCAAATACCTCTTGGATGTCCTGATTTCAGTTCTTTTGGATAAATATGCAGAAGTGTGATGGCTGGACCATATGGCATTTCTGTTTTTAATTTTTGAGGAAACTGCATACTGTTTTCCATAGTAGCAGCACCATTTTACATTTCTACATTTTACATTTCTACAATTGGAACTTTCCAACAAAAGTTACAATTTTTCTACATCTTCACCAATAATCGTTGTATTTTATTTTTTAAATAATGACCCTCCTAACAGGTGTGGGATAATATCTCAATATGGTTTTGATTTGCATTTCCCTGAAAATTAGTGACAGTGAGTACCTTTCCATGTAGCTGTTGGCCACTTGTCTTCTTTGGGAAAATATTTATTCAAGTCTTTCGTGCATTTCAAATCAAGTTATATATGATTTTAAACGTTTTTCCTCATTCTGAAAGTTGCCTCTTTACCTCTTAACTCTGTTGTTTCATTTGCTGTCTAGAAAATATTCTGATGTAGTCCCACTTGTCTATTTTTATATTTGTTACCTGTGCTTTTGGGGTCATATCCAAGAAAGCATTGCCAAGATCAATGTCATGAAGTTTTTTCCTTGTTTTCCTCAAGGAGTTATACTATTTCAGGTCTTACATTTAAGTCTTTAGTCCATTTTGACCTGATTTTTGTGTATGGTCTAAGGGTCTAATTATGTTCTTTTGCATGGGGCTCTCCAGCTTTCCCAACACCATTTGTTGAAGACATTATCCTTAACCCATTGTCTATTCCTGCCAACTTTGTAAAGATCAGTTGACAGTATACGCATGGGTTTATTTCTGACTCTCTATTCTGTTCTGTAGTCCTATCTTTATGCCAGTACCATACTATTTCAACTACTGTAGCTTTGTAATATATTTTGACATAGGAAGTGTGATGTGGAGTCTTTAGGGTTTTCTATATATGCAATCATGTAATCTGTGAGCAGAGATAATTTTACTTCTTCCTTTCCAATTTAGATGCTGTATTAGTCCATTCTCATGCTGCTATGAAGAAATACCTAAGACTAGGTAATTTATAAAGAAAATGGGTTTAATTTACTTACAGTTCTGCATGCCTGGAGAGGCCGTGGGAAACTTAACAATCATGGTGGAATGGGAAGCAAACACATCCTTCTTCACAAGGTGGCAGGAGAGAGAAGTGCTGAGCAAAGGAGGAAATGCCCCTTATAAAACCAACAGATTTCGTGAGAACTAACTTACTATCATGAGAAGAGCATGGGGGGACCACTCCTATGATCTAGTCACCTCCCACGAGATCCCTCCCCTTACACATGTGGATTACAATTTGGATTACAATCCAAGATGAGATTTGGGTGGGGGACATGGATCCAGACCATATCATTCTGCCCCTGGCCCCTTCCAAATCTCATCTTTTTCACATTTCAAAACACAATTATGCCTTCCTAACAGTTCCCCAAAGTTTTTGTTTGTTTGTTTGTTTGGAGACAGGATCTTGCTCTGTGGCCCAGGCTGGAGTGCAGTGGTGCAATCTCGGCTCACTGCAAGCTCCGCCTCCCGGGTTCATGCCATTCTCCTGCCTCAGCTTCCCAAGTAGCTGGGACTACAGGCGCCCGCCACCACACCCAGCTAATTGTTTGTATTTTTAGTAGAGACGGGGTTTCACCGTGTTAGCCAGGATGGTCTCGATCTCCTGACCTCGTGATCCACCCGCCTCGGCCTCCCAAAGTGCTGGGATTACAGGTGTGAGCCACTGTGCCCAGCCTACAGTTCCCCAAAGTTTTATTTCAGCTTTAACCCAAAAGTCCAAGTCCATAGTCTCATCTGAGACAAAGTAAGTCCCTTCTGCCTGTGGTCCCGTACAATCAAAAGCAAGTTAGATACTTCCTAGATACAATGGAGGTATAGGCATTGGATAATTACACCCATTTCAAATGGGAGAAATTGGCCCAAACAAAGGGGCTACAGGCCCCATGCAAGTCTGAAATCCAACGAGGTAGTAATTAAATCTTAAAGCTCTGAAATAATCTCGTTTGACTCCATGTCTCACATCCAGCTCATAAGTGGGAGCTGAACAATGAGAACACTTGACACAGTGAGGGGAACAACACACACCGGGATCTGTCTCGGGGGAGAGCATCAGAATAAATAACTAATGCATGTGGGGCTTAATACCTAAGGGATGGGTTGATAGGTGCAGCAAACCACCATGGCACATGTTTACCTATGTAACAAACCTGCACATCCTGCACATGTATCCCAGAATGTAAAATAAAATAAAATAAATAATAAAAAATTAAATTAAATTAGAAAGAAAAAAGAAAATACGAATATCCAGCCCTAAGAACAAAAACAAACAAACAAAAAACTAAGGAGGGGATGTTAACTCTCATCACTCCTATTCGACATTGCAATAGAAGTCCCAGCCAGAACAATAAAACAAGAAAAAGAAATAAAAGTCATGCAGATTGAAAGTGGATAAATAGGCCGGGCGCGGTGGCTCAAGCCTGTAATCCCAGCACTTTGGGAGGCCGAGACGGGCGAATCACGAGGTCAGGAGATCGAGACCATCCTGGCTAACACGGTGAAACCCCGTCTCTACTAAAAATACAAAAACTAGCTGGGCGAGGTGGCGGGCGCCTGTAGTCCCAGCTACTCGGGAGGCTGAGGCAGGAGAATGGCGTAAAACCCGGGAGGCGGAGCTTGCAGTGAGCTGAGATCTGGCCACCGCACTCCAGTCCGGGCGACAGAGCGAGACTCCGCCTCAAAAAAAAAAAAAAAAAAAAAAAAAAAAAAAAAAAAAAAGAAAGTGGATAAATAAAATATCCTTATTCACAGGTGATAGATGATTGTCTACATAGAAAATTCCAAGTAATCTACTCAAAAAGCACCTAGAATTAATAAGTGATTTTAGCAAGGTTGCAGTGTAGAAGGTCAACCCACAGAAATCAATTGTATTTCTGTACACTAATAGTTAACAAATAGAAATTGAAAATTTTAGACAATAACATTTACAATAGCTGCCTCAAAAGTGAAATATTTTAGTATAAATCTAACAAAATATGCATGGGATCTATATACTGAAAAGTATAAAATCTGATAAAAGAAATAAAAGAAGGCTGGGCGCGGTGGCTCAAGCCTGTAATCCCAGCACTTTGGGAGGCTGAGACGGGCGGATCACGAGGTCAGGAGATCCAGACCATCCTGGCTAACATGGTGAAACCCCGTCTCCACTAAAAAAGTACAAAAAAAAACTAGCCAGGCGAGGTGGCGGGCGCCTGTAGTCCCAGCTACTTGGGAGGCTGAGGCAGGAGAATGGCGTGAACCCGGGAGGCGGAGCTTGCAGTGAGCTGAGATCCGGCCATTGCACTCCAGCCTGGGCGACAGAGCGAGACTCCATCTCAAAAAAAAAAAAAAAAAAAAAAAGAAATAAAAGAAGACCCAAATAAATGGAGAGAAATACTGTGCTCATGTGTTGGAAGACTCATGATTAAATCATGAGTCGTGTGTGTGTGTGTGTGTGTGTGTGTGTGTATTAGTTTCTCTCTCCCTCTCTCTCTCTCTATATATATACACATACATATATGGAAATTATGTAAAATCTATAAATTGGGTTAGAAAAAACTGATACTCTCTCTCTCTCTGTCCCAGAGAAATTTGATCAACTAGCTGGTCTCTATATGTGGAGGGGGGTGGTGTGGGAGAGAGAGAGAAAGAGAGAGATACAATATCAGTTCTCCCCAACCTGATTAATAGATTTTATACAATTTCAATCAAAATCCCACATGAAAGTTTGTAGATATAGGGAAGCTGATTCTAAAAGTTATGTGAAAAATCAAAGAAACTGTAATATTCAAAATAATTTTGAGAAAGAATAATTAAGTGGAAGATCTCACATTGCTTGATTTTTTTTTTTCTTTTGAGTTGGAGTCTTGCACTGTCACCCGGGCTGGAATGCAGTGATGCGATCTCAGCTCACTGCAACCTCTGCCTCCCGGGTTCCAGCAATTCTCCTGCCTCAGCCTCCCAAGCATTGCTTGATTTTAAGACTTACCATAAAGCTATAGTGATCAAGACAGGGTAGTATTGGTGAAAAATTAGACATATAAATCAAAGGAACAAAAAATAAAGTCCAGAAATAGATCCAGAGAAATTTGGCCGATTGATTTTTTGGTAAAGGACAAAGAAAATTCAATTGAGAAATTATAGCGTTTCCAACAAATAGTGTTGGAACAATTCTTATGACAAAAACAAACAAACAAACAAAAAACAGAAAAGAAAAAAAAGAACCTTGACTTAAACTCCCCTCATTATACAAAAATTAACTCAAAATAGATTATACATCTCAAGGTCAAATGTAAGAGTATTAAACATTTATAGAAAAACATAGGAGAGGCCAGGCGTGGTGGCTTATGCCTGTAACCAGCACTCTGGGAGGCTGAGGTGGGAGGATCACCTAAGGTCAGGAGTTCAGTTCCACTCAGGTGGATCACATGAGACCAGCCTGGCCAACATGGTCAAACCCTGTCTCGACTAAAAATACAAAAATTAGCTGGACGTGGTGGCACATGCCTGTAATCCCAGCTACTTGGGAGGCTGAGGCAGGAGAATTGCTTGAACCCCAGCCTGGGCAACAAGAGTGAAACTCTGTCAAAAAAAAAAAAAGAAAGGAAGGAAGGAAGGAAGGAAAGAAGGAAGGAAGGAAGGAAAGAAGGAAAAAAAGAAAGACATAGGAGAAAATATTTTTGACCACAGTTACGCAAGGAGTTCTTAGATGTGATATCAAAAGCATGATCCACAAAAAAATCAAGAAATTGAACTTTATCAAAATTTAAACTTTTACCCTTAGAAAGGCACTGCTAAGAGAACAAAAAGACAAGGTACAATTTGAGAGAAAATAATTGCAAAGCACATATCTGACAAATACTTTATCTATAATGTAAAGAACTCTGAGAACTCAACAGCAAGAAAACAAAAACTCAATTTAAAAAATGGTTAAAACACTTGAGCAGACACTTCACCAAAGAAAACATGCAATAGCAAATGAGCACACGAAAAGACATTCAACATTATTAGCCATTAGGGAAATGCAAATTAAAACCATAAGATTCCACTACACATCCATTAGCTTGTGATAAGTTAGATTCACATTGTACTCCCCAGAACCACTAAAAAACAAAGAGTTATAGATAAAAAGCTAATAGAAGAAATAAAATGGAATATAAAAATAGTTCTTTAATCAAAAGAAGGCATGAAAGGACCATGAGGAGAACTGAAACCAGATGACACAATTAGAAAAAAGAAAGAAGGTATAATTAAATGAAATAATAATTACATCATATGTAAATGAAGCGAACATCCCAATTAAAAGCCAGAGATTGTCAGATTGGGTAAAAAAGTAAGACCCAACTATTTGTTATCTACAAAAGATGTACTTTATTTATTTAAGAGACAAGGTCTCACTCTGTTGCCCAGGCTGGGGTGCAATCACACAATCATAGCCCCCTACAGCCTCTAACTCCTGGGCTCAAGTGATTCTCCCACCTCAGTCTCCTGAGTAGCTGGGACTACAGGTGTGTGCCACCACACCCCTTGAATTTTTAAATTTTTTGTAGAGACAGGGTCTTGCTATGTTGCCCAACCTGGCCTTGAACTCCCAGCCTCAAGCAAACCTCCCACCTTGTTCTCCCAAAGTGCTGGGACTAAAGGTATGAGCCACTGTGCCTAGCCAGGATATGCTCAAATGCAAAGATATAAATAGTTTCAAAGTAAACTAGTGGAAAAAAATAAACCTTGCAAAGAGTAAGCCTAGAAATGCCAGAGTGACAATATTACCAGACAAAATAGACTATAAGACAATGAGTATTAGAGAGAAAGAAGAATATTTCACTATAAAAAAGAGGTCAGTATATCAGAAAGAAATGTAGTTTTGAACAGATATAACCACATAGCTTCAAAATATATGAAGCAAAAACTGTCAGGCCAAAAGAAATGGGCAAGACCATAGTTGGAGATTTTAACATATACCATTCAGTAAATAATAGTGGAGATAGAAAAAGATCAGAAAAGATATAGGAAATATGAATGACATTATCAACCACATTGACAGAACTACTACTTATGAAATACTACACCCAACAAATGAGATTATACATTTTTTCAAATGCATACAGAATATTCATCAAGATAAACCAAACACTAGGCCATAAAACAACAATCGATTCCAAAAGATTAACATCTCAGAATATGTTCTATGGCAACAATGGCAGTAAATTCAGAATTAAAAACAATAAGATATCTAGAAAGGCCTTAAGATTAAACAATATCCTCTGAGTAACCCATGGATCAAAGAAGAAATCACAATGAAAATTAGAATATATTCCAAACTTATAACATATTAAAATCGGTGGGGTGTACTTAAAGCAAAGCTTAGAGGAAAATTTATAGCTTGAAATGTTTATGTTAGAAAGAAAGTGATAAAACCATGATCTCAGTTCATCTTAAGAAATTAGAAAAAGAAGAGCACATTAACCCTAATGAAAGGAGAAGTAGGGAAATAATACAGAGCAATAGTCAATGTAGTGGGAAACAGACAAGCAATAGAGAGAATTAGCAAAGCCAAGAGATGAGTCTTCAACTTGATTAATACAATCCATAAACACCTAACAAGACTGATCAAGAAAAGAGTTAAAACACAAATAGCCAGTACCAAAAACGATAGAAGGATTATCACTACAGATCCTATGGATATCTCACAGGAAATAGGAAAATGTTATGATAAACTTTATGCCAATAAATTCAACAGTTTAGATGAAAGAGCCAAATAATTTGAAAAAATAGTATTAAAATTGACACAAGATAACATAGTAAGTCTAAATATCCCTATGTCTATTTTAAAATTGAATTTGTTATAGAAAATTTTCCCACAAAGACAGTTCCAAGCCCAGATATCTTCACTGGTTAATTCTATCAAACTTGTAGAGAAGATATATTATCAATCATACACAACTTCTTTCAGAAAATAGAGGAGAAGGAGACACTTCTCAACTCATTTTATATGGCCACCTTAATCATGACACCAAAACCAAGAAAAGAAAATTATAGGCCAATATCACTCACAAACGCAGACATATAACTCCTTTAAGAATTAGTTGGAAATAAAAACTAACAATACATAAAAAAATGCACCCTGACCAAATGAGGTTATCTAAGGAATTCAGGTACAAAGTTAATTTAACATTCAAAAATAAGTCAATACACTGTAGTCAATTCATACCAAAGTATTTACTTTGAAATAAATTAAAAATGTAAGATGGATGAGTAAAGGAATGGATAGAGAAATAGATATATGATAAAGCAAGTACAGTAAAAGATTAATGGTATAATGTAATTGGTGGGTATATGGTTCACCAAAAAGTCCTTTAACTTTGGCCGTACCATTTGAAAATAATTTTTCATAACAAAATTATGGAAAAAACAAATCAATTTAACCAACCATATTAATAGCATAAAGAAGAAAAAACATGACCACTTCAATAGATACAGAAAAAGCATTTGAAAAATCCAATACTCATTTATGATTTTTTTAAACTCTCAAGTAGGTATAGAAGGGAACTTCCTTAATCTGAGGAAAGACATCTCCCAAAATTTATATCTAGCATCATACTTACTAATGAAATCGTGAATTTCATCGTTAAATTTTTCTTCATCTTAAGATAGGAAAAAAGCAAGGATATCTACTCTTATCATTTCTATTCAACACTGTACTGGTGATTCTAGTCATTGCAATAAATCAAGAAAAGGAAATAAAAGGCATGCCAGTATGATAAGAAGAAATACAACTGTCATTTACATATGACATTATTTTTACAGAGAATTTACAAAACAACTATTAGAACTAATAAATGAGTTTATCAACATCTCAAGATGCAAGATCAATACAGAAATCAATTTATTTTTAGATGCTACTAGCAAAATAGAAAAATAAAAATTTCAAAAATCAGTTTATAATAGTGTTTTAAGACATAAAATACTTACGAATAAATCTACCAAAAGACATCTAATACCTGTACATTGAAAATTATGGAAAAATGATAAGAGTATTTAAAGAAAACTTAAAAATTGGAGAGCCAGGTGCAGTGCTGTAATCCTACCACTTTGGGATGGTGAGGTGGAGAGGATCACTTGAGGCCAGGAGTTCAAGACCAGCCTAGGTAACATAGTAAGACCCTGTTTCTATAAAACATTTAAAAAAATTAGCCAGGCATGGTGGTGCACGCCTGTAGCCCCAGCAACTTGGGAGGCTGAGGCAGGAGGATCTCTTGAGCCCAGGAATTCAAGGCTGCAGTGAGTTATGATTGTGCAATTGCACTTCAGCCTAGGTGGCAGAGTGACCCTGTCTCAAAAAAAAAAAAAAAAAAAAAAAAAAAAAAAAAAAAAAGATACGCCATGTTCTTGGATTGGAAGACTCAATATTGTAAAAAAGTAAATTCTTCCCCAAATTGATCTTTAGATTTTATGCAATCCCAAGCTCCTAGCAGGCTTTTCTGTAGAAATGCACAAGCTAGCTATAAAATGCGTGTGAAAATGTAAGTGACATACGTTAGTCCAGTCTTGAACAAGAAGAACAAACTTGCAGAACTTACACTCCTCACTTTCAAGTTTGCAAATCTTAAAGTAATCAAAATGGTGTGGCATTGGTCTAAGGATAATCAACTAAATAGATGAACTAGAATAAGAGTCCGTAAATTGACCCATACTTATACAGTCAGCTGATTTTCAATAAAAGCAGCAAAGCAAAACAATAGGGAAAAAAAGGTCTTTTCAAAAAATGTAGTGAAATAACTGGAAAAATAACCTATGAAGAAAAATTTAACTTCAACTCCCACTCTTCACCATATACAAAATTTAATTTGAGATGGATCAGAGTCCTAAACATAGGCACTGTAACTGTAAAGCTTTCAGAAGAAAGCACAGGACAATACCTTCAGGATGTGAGGGTAGACAAAGATTCCTCAGATAGGATACAGAAAGCAATAACCATTAAAAAATTTAATTTTTAAAATTAATTTAGTCATTAAGTTTTTGAACTTTCATAATGAAATAATAGCTGACTTAGACAAAACTTACAATATAGTAGTACAATGAGTTCCTGTATGCCCTTCATTCAGATTCTCCAAATGTTAACATTTTTACTGCATTTGCTTTTTCATTCTCTTAATTGATATAAATTATTATATTATTTTTAATATTTTGAATGTAAGTGGCATCCGTGATGTCTCTTTACTCCTAAGCAACATTCTCTTATTTTATTTTATTATTATTGTACTTTAAGTTCTAGGGTACATGTGCATAATGTGCAGGTTTGTTACACATGTATACTTGTGCCATGTTGGTGTGCTGCACCCAGCAACTCGTCAGCACCCATCAACTCGTCATTTACATCAGGTAAAACTCCCAATGCAATCCCTCCCCCCTCCCCTCTCCCCAGCAACATTCTCTTATATAACTGTAGTTGAATTGTCAAAGTCTTATTATTAACATTAATATAATACTATTATTTAATCTATAGGCTTTGTTAAAATTTCACCAATTTTTCAACTAATGTTCTTTATAGCAAAGAAAAATGTATGAATATATACATCAAAGTATCTGAAAGGTATTAATATCCTGGTTACAATATTTCTGGGTTCTATCATGCCTGTTTTTTAGTTTAGTCTTTTTGTTTATGTGTATTTTCTCACTTTTTTTTTTTCAACTTGTTGGTCAATTTTCACTAAAAACTTATTCCTTAAAGCTTTTTACAGTATTTTTTGAAAGTTAATTTTTTTTACTGCATATGTGGGTCTTCACTTAATTTTTCAGTAAAGACAACTTACTTAGTTATCAGTGTCCCATCATTTGATAAGACCAACGGAGGGTTTGGATAGTAGCCAGCTGTTTTTGAATTGCTTGACGAGAATCTTGTAAATTTGTAGTCCAGAGGTAATTCTGTGATTACTTCAATACTTGGAATTGCAATAGTGCTGTAAGTACTGATTCTCTTACAAGACCATGTATAAACCAAGGAGTCTTCTGTATTTTCCAGTCCTAAAACTGAACTAATAAAATAAAAAAAGCCCCATTTTTTAGATGAAGCATTTAAAGGCTTTGCCTTTGGTCCCTCATATTTTCCTTTTTCTCTAGAGGTTCTGACTTCTCAGGCCTCTGACTCCTTGCACCTTCATCCCTCTGAGTTCTTCCAGGATAAGGACTGTCTTCCAATTACTATAGTGACAAGCCGGGAAAATATCTGAATGCATGCTGTCACCGAAACAAACAACCTTGGGTTCAGGTTTGCCAGTGATTTTCTTCAGAAGCTCATAGAGGTGGACAGCGTTCCCTTGGGAGCACCAGCCAGGTTTATCCAGAGATGGCAGCGCCTCCTGCTCCTCATCATTCTCGAGCATCCGGAAAGGTCTCTGACTTGGTAAGTGGGAGAAGAAACCAGACTTCAATGCATTTGTAATCACAATGTCAAAAAAGTCTGCAAAATCATTCCCAAGGATATATTCGCAGAGAAGTCTACAGTAATCACTGTGATAACTGGTAATTAACAGAGGATTTTTCCCAGCATTCTTTAGCTGTCGAAGCCATTTTTTCACAGATTCAGGACAAGTGTGTAAATATCTGCCTGGATCTATTTTTACTTTTGGAAAATATATTCCACAGTTTTCCTTAAAAGCTGACATTTTATGATTGTGTTGTATAGCAGCAACCATATCCTTCCAAAAATCAAATGTTTTTTGACCATTGTTTGTTGTTAAATAGTCCACCACCCTGGCACATAGAAGAGTTCCTGGCAGGTCAAAGTAGTTGTAAAAATAATACTTTCGTGGGCGGCAAGCCATTCCAGTGTCCGACAAGAAGTGCTTCCACTCTTTCTTGCCATATGTCTCTGCCAGCACCTCTGGAATCATCATCTTGGTGCCATGGCTTGCCCCGAGAACAGTGCCATTATTAGCAAGTTTAAGGAAGTTCCCATCTTCTAGATCCAATGCCAAACTCTTGCAACAGAAATTCCAATCCTCTGGGGTCACATTGAGCAATTCCTTATCATACCCCTTCTCCTTAACTAAGAACTGGGCAAAGCTATTATAAATGAGTGGGGCGCTCTCGGGCAGGTTTTAGTGACACAGGGTGTGGTCCAGGTAGAATCCGACCATGTCGCAGGCGGCCAGGGAGAAGTGCTGAGCCATGGCTGAACTGGGAGCACCGGGGAGCGCCTCGGCCCGAGAGGGTGCAAGCTTTTCTCACTTTTTAAAACGAATATGTTTTAATTTTGTAATAAGAGGAAGCTACCATTAATAAATAAAAAATAAAGTGAAATGTGTGTATGTGAGAAGACACTATTAGGAAATCCACGGAATAGGCAAGCCACAGACAGAGAGAAAACATATGCAAACTATATATCTAACAAAGGACTTATGTCCAGGGTGCATAACAAATTCCTACAACTCAACAACAAAAAGAAAAATGACCCAATTAGAAAATGGGCAAAAGACTTTGACAGATATTTCACAGAGAAAAGGAATATTAATGGCCAATAAGCAAGGGAAAAAGTGTTCAACATCACTAATTATCAGGAAAATGCAAATTACAGCCACTGCATGCATTAAAAGAGTTAAAATTTTAATTAAAACAATTAAGGCTGGGCACAGCGGCTCATGCCTGTAATTCCAACACTTTGAGAGCCCAAGGCAGGAGGATCATGTGAGGCCAGGAGTTTGAGACCAGCCTGGGCAACACGGCGGGACCCTATCTCTACAAAAAATTAAAATTTAAAAATCAGATAGGTGTGGTGGCATGCATCTATAGTCCCAGATACTCAGGAGGCTGAGGCAGAAGGATTGCTTGAGCCCAAGAGTTCAAGGCTGCAGCAAGCTATGATGGCACTGTGCTCCAGTCTGAGCAACAGAGCAAGACCCTGTCTCAAAACAAAAAAAAAAAGGAAGAAAATTATTTCCTAACCAGAATCCCAAACTCAGCAAAACTATCACAAGCAAATATAAAAAACACATTTTTAATTTATATCTGCAAATTTTGAAAATAATATTTCCTATGCACTCTTTCTCTAATAGGAGGATTTGCTTTTTGCAATTAAGGAGTAAATAAGAGAGGAAGACATGGAAACCAGGGTAATTTAACACAGACTAGAGACAAAAGGGTTTCCATAACGACAGAGGAAAGAAGCCTCAAGACCATAACAATGAGCACCTAGTGAGAAACAAATCCAGAATGGATTATGTCCTCAACTACTGTAATAAAAAGTGCATAGGTAACATCTCGAATGGACAAATCGAGAAATAACAATATCCCTATATTATTTTTTAGAAACAAGATAAATATATCCAAGAAGAGTTCAAATCTTTTGAAAGTGGCTGTCTTTTGAAAAAGAAACATCCGGCCACTGGCTGGGTGCTGTGGCTCACGCCTGTAATCCCAGCACTTTGGGAAGCTCAGGCGGGCAGATCACTTGAGGTCAGGAGTTCGAGACCAGCCTGGTCAACATGGTGAAACCCGGTCTCTACTAAAAATACAAAAAAAAAAAAAAAAAAAAAAAAAAAAAAAAAAAATTAGCTGGGAGTGGTGCCTCACACCTGTAATCCCAGATACTTGGGAGGCTGAGACAGATGAATTGTTTGAACCTGGGAGACAGAGGTTGCAGTGAGCCAAGATCACGCCACTGCACCCCAGCCAGGGCCACAGAGCAAGACTCTGTCAAAAAGAAAGAAAGAGAGAGAGAGAGAGAGAGAGAGAGAGAGAGACACCATAATTACATATTTAATTTTAAAAACTCAACAAACAAAAGAAACCTTATCTCAAACAAAATTTATACACCTTTACAGATATTCACTATCGTACTCCCTCTCCATGATTCTTCTAAATGAATTCTATGACTCCTCTTGTTTTTGAAATATATTTTTAAGTCTTTTGTTAATCATATACTTTACCTGGTTTCTATGGGTTTCCATTACTCCTCCTGCTTTCAAAATGCTTTTCAAATATATATCGTCAGTCTTTTAAAGTTTGTTTACTTGTGAGAGCAAGGGCTTGCCTTTCTTATGGATCCTCAAACTACTCCTGAAAAGGTTTATGGGATAAACCTTAGATTGTGCTCAGGTGTGAAAGAGAATCAATTAATTACTTCTACCTGGAAGTTACTTGCTCCCCTTATCTCTTTCTGTATTTTTTATGTAAATGACCAAAGTCACATCTTAAAAATTGCCAGATGTATGATTTTATTTCCAAAACATTCTCTATTAAAAGACTGAAAACAATCCAAGTGTCCATCAGTCAGGGCCTGGTTAAATAAATTATGATATATCTACCCAATGGAATATTATGTGGAATATTATGCAGTTATTAAAAAATCAGAAAGCTCTCTATGTACTGATGTAAAAACATATCTTGTTAAACGTTAAAAAGCAACGTGTAGTACAGTGTTTAGAGTGTTCTACTTTTGTGTAACAAAGGAGAAAGAGAGGAGAACATATATTTGCATAAACACTGGAAGAACATGCAAAAAAGCAGGTAAAATGGGATGGAAGGTGAGAGAGCATGAGACTTGTCAACGTACACCTTTTTTTTTTTTTTTTTTTTTTTTTTTTGAGATTGAATCTCATTCTGTCGCCAGGCTGGAGTGCAATGGTGTGTTCTCAGCTCACTGCAACCTCCACCTCCCAGGTTCAAGCGATTCTCCTGCCTCAGCCTCCCAAGTAGCTGAGACTACAGGCGCACGCCACCACACCTGGCTAATTTTTGTATTTTTAGTAGAGAGGGGGTTTCACTATGTTGGCTGGGATGGTCTTGATCTCTTGACCTTGTGATCTGCCTGCCTCAGCCTCTTAAAGTGCTGGGATTACAGGTGTGAGCCACTGTGCCTGGTCCAATGTACACCTTGGTATGTAGTTCTGAATTTTGAACCACGTGAATGTATTACCTTACTAAACAAGACGGGAGAAAGAACAAGGAAGTGGTTACCTTTGGAGGATCAGAAATAGAGGGAATGTATCAGGAGGCTGATGTTTTGCATTATAAGCATTTTTGGCACAATTTGAATTGCCAAATAATATGCAGATCATCTGGCATTCAGTGGATTACCATCAGAAGAATTAAAAAGAACAATGGTTAAAAGTGGTTACTTCTAGGAAGTATGTCTGAAAATGGAGAGGAGTGAGGCAGGCGGATATTGCATTTCATTAAAAACCTGTGCTATTGCTTATTTTTAATCTTATGCCTGTGTTACTAGGATAAAAATCAAAATAGAACATCCCACCACCCCACCCCAGCAAAAAGAAGGCAGAAAATGGAAGCTTATATGGATAAAGAGAACGTATCTTCTAGTGACAAAGAGGGACTGTGTTTACTTTGTAAGCTTTCCTAGTCAAAACTGTCTCCTTAGTTCTGAGTTAAGACAATATATTTAACTAAAGCAACCAAGACGCAGCCTCTGCAACAGGAAAAGCAATGTCTGGTTATGATAAAGATACAATTAATCTTTTTAAAATATGTGTTGGAAACTATTCCATATCAGTTCATATAGACTAACATCATTTTTTAAAGCTGCTGCATAAATTCCATAGTGTAGAGAAACTGTAATTAAATTATTTCCCTTTTAGTGGACATTTCTGTTGTTACAAACAATGCCACAGTAAACATCCATGCACTCATAAATCATTGAGCTTATATGCAAGAAGAGATTCCTAGAAATGGAATTAGTGGATCAAAGAGCACATTCCATTTTCTAGATTTTCCACAATGAATATGCATAGCTTTTATAATCAGAAAAAAAGTAAGCTAAAAGAATTAACTGTAAGGTGAAGGTTCTGTTTTCTTAGTGTTTTGTAGTCTGTATGATCCAAATTTTTAACCTTTCAGAATCAAAGGAAGAGGGCCTGGTTTGAAACAGATCATAGGGACTTGTCATGACTGGCTCATTGTAAACTAGAAAGTGTCACTGCCATCTCAGACACATGAAGACATATGTCTGGTAGGAAGCTGCTTTCTTTTTAATATTAAAACTTTGTTTTCATAGAATTTTGGCCAGGTGCAGTGGCTCAAGTCTGTAATCCAAGCACTTTGGGAAGCTGAAGCGGGAGGATCACTTGTGCCCAGGAGTTCAAGACCAGTCTGGGCAACATAGTAAGAGCCCATCTCTGCAAAAAATGAAAAATTAACTGGGCATGGTGGCATGCGCCTGTGGGCCCAGCTACTTAGAATGCTAAGGTGGGAGGATCTCTTGAACCCAGGAGGTCAAGACTGCAGTGAGCTAGGATGGTGCCACTGCACTCCAGCCTGGGTGACAGAGCAAGACTCTGTCTCAAAAAAAAAAAAAAAAAAAAGAGAGAAAAAGAAAAAGAAAAAAAAGAAAAGAAAAAGACATTATTTTGAGATATTATTTGTTAAGGTTCACTTTGTTTTCATAGAATTCTCCGAACTATAATTCTAAAATGAAGTAAAATTCAAAGTAGAGCAATTATCTGTTATGTTTGTAAAACTTTGTTTTGCTTAACATCAAGTGGGATTTTGTAAAAGTCTTATTTTATCAGCAGGGTTCTAATTACTAAAAGACTTGAAGGCCCAAATTATAATGCCTCCAGTACGAATCGTAAAGACTATGGTATCATTACAGTCCCTTGTATTTGGGTAGTATAGAGAATTAGAAAAAAACGAACACAAAAACTTCTCATTTTACGCAAGAACTGGGTGTTTTGCTTGAATTACCAGGCTAATCGGTGTAGCTCTCACATCTAATTTGTGTTTTGCCTGTGTAGACACGGTTTAAAGAAACCTCTAAGATAAAACTTTAGTGAAATTACAGATTCCCAAAGATTAATTTCTCTCAGCAACAAGAAATAAGTACAACCTAAATGGTCTTACTGAAAGGTTGGAGCTAGGTGCTGGAAAGTTGAAGCAGGAAGCTATTCAAGATTCTCCTGTTGCGCCAACCCACCGCAGAAGGGCTCTTTCATGTATTCCCTTCCACTTCCCCTTGTTCTTTTTCCACGGGTGGTATCATTGTGGGTGAACAGGGGAGGTTACAATTAGAGTGAAGAAAAGGGTTGGTGTTTGATATGGTGGGGATATTTGTTCCCACCCAAATCTCATGTTGAAATGTAATTCCCAATATTGGAGGCGGGGCTTGGAGGGAGGTGATTGGATCATGTGGGAGGATTTTTCTCATGAACAGTTTGGCACCATCCCCTTGGTGTTGTCTTCCTGATAGTGAGTGAATTCTCGTGAGATCTGGTTGTTTAAAAGAGTGCTGGCATCCCCCACTTCTCTCCCTTTCTCCTGCTTTCGCCATGTGATGTACTTGTTCCCGCTTTGCCTTCCACCATGATTGTGAGCTCCCTGAGGCTCCCCAGAAACTGAGTAGATGCCAGCACCATGTTTCTTGTATGGCCTGTAGAACTGTGAGCCAATCAAATGTCTTTTCTTTATAAATTAAACAGTCTCGGGTATTTCTTTCCTTTTTTTTTTCTGAGACAGAGTCTTGTTCTGTCGCCCAGGCTCGAGTGCAGTGGCATGACTTTGGCTCACTGCAACCTCCACCTCCCAGGTCCAAGCGATTCTCCTGCCTCAGCCTCCCAAGTAGCTGGGATTACAGGTGCCCACCACCACGTCTGGCTACTTTTTTTATTTTTAATAGAGACGGGGTTTGTCATGTTGGCCAGGCTGGTCTTCAACTCCTGACCTCATGTGATCCACCCGCCTAATTTATCCAAAATATATGTATACTTCTTTGTTCAATTTTATTATTTTTAGTTGCCTAATTCTATTTAAGACAAGGTTAATAATTAAATTTGGTTTTGTTCTTGAAGCAGACACCCAGTGATTATGGCATAGATGAGTAACAGGAATGCAAGTGTGAGGATAGCAGGTTGCATATGATCGTATGTCCCTGGGAGACCTGACAGCCGAGGCTTTCCTAGAGATAGCCAGATCTAATGCTGAGCCTGTGAGCACAACTGGATTAAAAGGGCTCTATTCTCAGACCCTGGAGTTTTGAAGGATCCACAGGTACAGTTATCCAAGCACTTGAACTACTCTAGTGGTTTCAGCCTGTCATGGGCGTAGGGAAACATCTTGAGCTGGGAGAAGAAGGATGCTCAGTTGACATGTCAATCAGCTGGATCTCCAGCCACCTAAGCCCATGGGTGGATGAACTCACCTATCCAGCAGGGAATACCAGCTAGGAATGAAAGTCACTGGGTCAAGTAGGGATGGTACCACGTGAGAAAAAGGCAAAACAAAAGGTAAGTGGAAAGCAATCCCTCACCTGAGATGCCCATGAAATAAGAATGGAGATGATCAATAGCTAGGCCTGACTTAACTACACAATTATTCAGAAACTGAAAAATTATACGTGAAAATTTTAAGAAGATGGTACTATAACGAAACAAACAGTTTCTATGGAAAGTTTCACCGAATTTGGGGAAAGCCTAGAGTGAAAATTAAAGTAACTCAATTCTTCTCAGAACCAGCACATTCAATAGAATGGGGACAAATGAGGCTTTCCATTTAGCAAGAAAAGCCTCTCTTTTATTGCCTTTTAAAAGTATTTCATTCAGTCACTAAGTCATTCAACAAATATTATTGAATATGTGTACTATGATAATCAAGGAGCTTATTGTTTGGTAAGAAAGAAGTGGAAATTCCTTAAAGTCCAGCCTTCAGGAAGAAAGTGGCGTTTTTGAGCAAGATCTTTAAGCACAGGACTTCTTTACAGAGGCTTGAAATTACCTTTCGAGAAGGAAATGATTGGGCAGGAAATGATATTAATGGAAATGAAAGCATGTGCACAGTCTGTTGCAAAGCTTCTTATGTATATGGTCTCATTTGATTCTCATTCAATATCAAGAAATATTGTCTATCCACACAAAAGCTTACTTGAATGAAACTGATAGTAAAGCCACCAGTTAAATCTTGCTAACAAGACATTCCTGTTACAAGGAAGCAAATGACTGTTGTCTGTTGTCTCTGGCTTTGTAGGTCCCATATGATGGGGTGCAAAGCTCTGTATTAGTCACTATTAAATATCTAAATATAAATCACACATAGATCTTCACATGAATGGATATTTGGTCCAATAGAGAAAAAATGAATAAACTTTATCCAGTGTATTACTTGTTTTAATTTAGGTGACTGAAAGAAGTGGAAATAGGCCAGAGAAGAGTAAAGGAAAA
The DNA here is from genome assembly GCF_007565055.1 of Rhinopithecus roxellana. Classification (NCBI taxonomy): domain Eukaryota; kingdom Metazoa; phylum Chordata; class Mammalia; order Primates; family Cercopithecidae; genus Rhinopithecus; species Rhinopithecus roxellana. Next base: position 129,248,208 of record NC_044555.1, on the reverse strand, counting down.
AAAAAAAGAAGCTCTATGAATGTAAATGTGCCCTTTTCCTGCAATAAAAACTCATGTTTATAACACACCTTAGAGTTACAAAGTGCTGCTGTGTGTGCATTGCTTTATTCAATCTTCTTATAACTACTCCATATGGAAAGTATTTCCATTTTTTTACAGACCAACAATTTATTTTATTTTATTTTTATTTTTTCCTATTTGTTTATTTTAAAAATTTTTCAAAATTTTTTTGTGGGTACATAGTAGGTATATATGTTTATGGGGTACATGAGGTGTTTTGATACAGGCATGCAAAGAGAATCATGAAGAATGGGGTATCCATCCCCTGAAGCATTTACGAATTGAGTTGCAAACAACCCAGTTACACTTCTTTATTTTAAAATGTGCGATTGTTATTGGCTATAGTCACCCTGTTGTGCTATCAAATAGTAGGTCTTATTCATTCTTTCTATTTTTTGTACTCATTAACCATACTCACTTCCCCCACCAGCCCCCTACTACCATTTCCAGTTTCTGGTAACCATCCTTCTACTTTCTATGTCCATGAGTTCAATTGTTTTGATTTTTAGATCTCACAAATAAGTGAGAACATGAGATGTTTGTCTTCCTGTGCCTGGCTTATTTCACTTAACATAATGATCTCCAGTTCCATCCATGGTATGTCCATTTCAAAATATGAAAACAGAGATTCAACAATGTGGAGCACTTTGCCCAGTGTCACACAGCAAGCAAGTGATAAGAGTCAGGACTCAGACCCTCGACTTCTAACTCTGTTGAAGACATTGAGATTTACCACCTGAATCCTTCCTTAAGGAAGGACATGCTGCCCAGCTATGGGAAGTTTGATTAGTAAACATCCTCCATCTGTCTGTCAGCTCCTTCCACAGCTGCAGAGAGTCACCTTACCCCAAGGTCACACCTTTCCTGGGACAGCCTGCTTCTGGTGACTGAGAGAGGGAGGGCTATAAAGGCAAGGCCATTTTGGCTTTAGATGGGGCACTTGAATGAGCATTATTTGTTCCAGAGTTTCCTACTGGGTTGGCCAAGGCTTTGTTGGACCTGCACAGTAGTTCATCTTCTCCCTCTGCCCAACAGTGTCTCTTCCCTCTTCCTTGCACAAATGTTTATCCCTAATAAATATCTTGTACCCCAAACTTCATTTCCATGCCTGCTTCTGCAGAACCCTGTGACAGTTTATACTGGGAGTGTTCTGAGAAAGCAGCCAATAGGATGGACTTTTGGAGTCAGATCACTCACCTCTCAGGTGAAAATGAGAACCCCTTACTCACTAGTGAGGAGTACTGATGGCACCAGGAAGCAGTCTGATTATTTAAACTTTCACCTGAGGTGCATTGGAAATGCATTATGGGTGTGATACAGAAGGCATTTGAAATATAGGGAGGGAATATTAACTACGTAGCTGACAAGATCGGATGACTAAAGATTTAATTAACTGCTGAGGGTAATAGGCAATTGAAAGCCAGATGCAAAAGCTGAGAAGGCCTCTGTGATTATATACAAAAGAGCTCTTTTGCCTGGTTCAGTGGCTCATGCCTATAATCCTGGCACTTTTGGAGGCTAAGGTGGGAGGATTGCTTGAGGCCACGGTTTTGGGACCAGCCTGAGCAACAAAACAAGACCCTGCCTCTACAAAAAATTTTTAAAAATCAGCTGGGGGTGATGGCACATGCCTGTGGTCCCAGCTACTCAGGAGGTGGCAGTGGAAGGATTGCTTGAGTCAGGAATTTGAGGCTGCAGTGAGCTAAGATCACACCACTGCACTCCAGTCTGGGTGACAGAGAGAAACCCTGTCTCAAAAAAAAATAAATAAGTAAATAAAAATAAAAATTAGAAAGCTATTTCATCTCCTATGAGGAGGGCAGAGTACTCTGGGAACTAAACCTAGGACTTAATAGTCAGAGTGGCTGGACTTCTACTAAGGTTAAATACCCAACCAAGGCAAGGACTGCCAAGACCAGCTTGGTGGGAGAGACCCTAACCCAGTGACGCTAGAGGAATTAAAGACACACACACAGAAATATAAAGGTGTGGAGTGGAAAATCAGGGGTCTCACAGCCTTCAGAGCTGAGAGCCTTGAACAGAGATTTACCCATGTATTTATTGACAGCAAGCCAGTGATAAGCATTGTTTCTATAGATTATAGATTAAAAGTATACCTTATGGGAAACAAAGGGATGGGCAGAAATAAAGGGATAGGTCTGGCTACTTATCTGCAGCAGGAGCATCTCCTTAAGGCACAGATCGCTCATGCTATTGTTTGTGGTTTAAGAACACCTTTAAGCGGTTTTCCACCCTGGGTGGGCCAGGTGTTCCTTGCCCTCATTCCCGTAAACCCACAACCTTCCAGCATGGGTGTCACGGCCATCATGAACATGTCACAGTGCTATAGAGATTTTGTTTATGGCCAGTTTTGGGGCCAGTTTATGGCCAGATTTTGGGGGGCCCATTCCAAACAAGGCCCTTGGTTGGAAAAATCAGGCACTGTGACACATGGATGGAGTCATCTAGGTGAATGACTACAAAGATTTTGATTCCCCACACTCCCCTAAACCTTCTGAACCAGTAGATATGGCCCACCTCATTCCTATCAAGAGCTAGCACCCTACTAGCACCCATGGTAGAAAACTATGTAGAGGCCTCTTCCCACATGACAACATATGTTTCCTGTTACGGCCTGCTCCCACTTCCCTTTCAGGGCACTAGCCTCACAGTCAGGGTTCAGTTTAAGCATAGCTGCTGGGGATATGCTGCGCTGGGGATATGCTGGGCCTTGCAAGCGAGGAAAGGGATTACACTTCAAAGAAACTGCAATAAGTAGCTGACGTGTACTAGTAGGAGAAAGGGGAATATACACATGAGGCTGGGTTCTGAGGGGGCTTGATCAAGGTGGTGGGAATAGAGGCAGTGGGATCATACAATAGGAAAAGTTTACTGACTTGGGAGTGCTTTCCTGAGATACGGGATTTAACATCCTGTCAAAGACCCCAGGAAATGGTGCAAATTTTCTACTAAGATGGCTCCTAGATGTAAGAAATACAGCCTATGCTGAGTGAAGTTGAAATGTCAGAATTGCTGCAGCAAATTGCAGAGGGAGGAATTCGAGGCTCAAGGAAGTGGGCATGCTGGAACTCATGTCACTATGTACAACCACAAGACCCACCAGAAGATTGTATTCTATGGAAAGGTTCAGAGGACACACTGTTGAACAAGGCCATCAGGAATCCACTGGCAAGATGATCGCCAGCAAGCATCACTCAAAATTTCAGTAGTGGCCTCCTCTGTAGGTCAGAACTGACAACAGGAAAAGCCTTTATAAACTTAGCTCACTGATAGCACTATGGATGATAAGACCCAAGACAGCAGAGGGCAGGTGGTGGTCCTTAATCTCCAGAAGCCAGGAAGTTGCAATTATTATGAGACAAAGTTAGCATGACATTTCAGGAAGCCTGATCCAGGAGAGTTATGGAGATGGTTAATAGAACAGAGCATCTCCAGGGGCAAAATTTATTGAAAAGAGTATTACTCAGCTTGTAATAGCTGAAAATATCTGGGAGGCTGAGAGCAGTCACTTCAATAAAAAAAAGTCATGATCCCTTATAGAGTTTTCAGATTTGAGCCAGTTTTCAATTCCAGAACTCACTAACAGAAGAGGTGATTGGGTCCCTAGGAGAAAGGACACTGCCATGATTCTTCTTTTTCCTCCTGCAGAGACCTCTGGGCATGCATTTAGGTAACTGTGCACTAGCGAAAGGGAATACTTAGATGTTTCAAGGAGTGTTGGACCTAGAGTCTGAGTTGACATAGACACTCAGAGACCCAAAGCATCATCATGGCCCACTGTGAGAGTGGGGACATATGGGAGCCAGGTAATAAATTGAGTCTTGGCCAAGATCCAGCTCACAGAAAGTTCACTGGGTACAAGAACTCAGTGGTCATTACCCTAGTCTCCAAGTGTATGATCAGGTAGTTGGGGCAGCCATTACTTTGTGTCTTTGGCCAGTGAGATAAGAACTATTACAATGGGGAAGGCCAAGTGGAAGCCTCTGATACTAAACCACCACCACCACCACTCCTGGCCAAGATAGTAAATTATCACATCCCCTTGGGGTGGTGGTATATGCAGATTAGCATCCTTAAGGATCTAAAAGATATAGAGGTGGTGATTCTCATCATATCTCCATTTAATTTACCAGTCCTGTGCCTGAAAAAACCAGATAGATCCTTGGAGATGACTGTAGGCTGCTGCCAGCTCAACCAAATAGTAGCTCTGATCATAGTCGCTGTGTCAGACCTGATATCTTTGTGGGAGCAGATTGACATAGCCTCAAATATATGTTGTGTAGGCGTTGATTTGGAAAATTCATTCTTTTCTGTTTCAATCATAAAAAAGAATCAGAAATATTCAAATAAATAGGAAGAAATATAAATTTATAGTTTTGCCCTGGGCCTATATTAGCTCTTCTACATTCTGTCATAATTTAGTCTGAAGAGAGTAAAAACATCTGGACATCCTGCAGAATATCATATTAACCTATTACATTGATGATGTTTTGTTGATCAGAACAGATGAGCAGGAGGTAACTAGTGTGCTACCTCTTGGTAAGACACATATACTCTGAGGGTGGGAGATAAACCCTATAAAGATTTAGAGATTTACCAGATCCATAAAATTTTTAGAGGTCCAGTGGTTCAGGGTATACTGGGGTATTCTCTCCAAAGTAAAAGTAAAAGACAAATTCCTGCACATTGCACCTCCTGGCACAAAGAAGGAATCATGACACCTGGTGGGCCTCTTTGGGTTTTAGAGGCAATGTATCCCACATCTAGGGATTCTGATCCATCCCTCTATAACAGGTGACAAGGAAGGTTACTAGTTATGCCTGGGGCCCAGGAGCAGCAAAGGGCTCTGCATCAGGTCCAGGCTGTCATGCAAGTGCCCTGCCTGACACTTGGGCCATACAATCTAGCACATCGTGTGGTGTTGGAGGTATGAGTGGTGGGAAAAGATGCAGAATGGATTCTGCGGCAACCCCCTCTTGGAGATTAATGATGCAGGCCCCTGGGGTTCTGGAGAAAGGCCATGTCGCCTACAGAAGAGAATCACATGCCTTATGAAAAACAGCTTCTGGTATGCTATTGGGCCCTGGTAAAGATGAAACACCTGGCCGGGAATGGTGGCTCATGCCTGTAATCCCAACACCTTGGAAGGCTGAGGCAGGCAGGTTGATTGAGCCCAGGAGTTGGAGACCAGCCTGACCAATATGGTGAAACTCCATCTCTACTAAAAATACAAAAATTAGCCGGGCGTGGTGGTGGACACCTGTAATCTCAGATACTCGAGAGGCTGAAGCACGTTAATCACTTGAACCTGGGAGGCAGAGGTTGCAGTGAGCCGAAATCATACCACTGCACTGCATCCTGGGTGACAGAGAGAGATCCTGTTTCAAAAAAATAAATTAATTAAAAAATATGAAACACCTGACCACAGAACACCAAGTGATAATGGAACTAGAACTGTTTATCATGAGCTGGGTCTTATCAGACCCACTAAAGGTCAGGCGGACCCAGCAACAATTCATCAAAGGACAAAAGGGGGCTTTCCAGGAGTGCTTATGAGCAGGACTACGGGGCACAAGTAAAGTGCAAGATCAGGTAGCCTAGACCACCATGGCATGCACCACTGTTATACAAGTGCCCTCCTTCAGCTCATGCCTGCAACTTTATGGGGATTCCATCAGATCAACTGAAGAAAAGAAAGAAAGGTTTGGTTTATGAATGGGTTGGGTCAGTATGCGGGTGCAAGCCAAAAATGGACACTGGCTGCATTATAGCCTCTCTTGGGAGATTGGGGGTGCTTGAAAGACAGTGACAGGTGAAAATCCTCCCAGTGGGCCGAGCTTTGGGTGATGCACTTTATCACCCACCTTGGGTGGAAAGAGAAGTGGCTTGAGGTTAAAATATTTATGGAGCTATGGTCACTGGTGAATGGCCTGCTCAGCTTGTAAGGCGTTTGGAAGGGAAAAGACTGGAAAATTGGAAACAATGATATCTGAGGTAGAGGGATGTAGATAGCCATGTGCAAGTGGGCACTAAGCATGAAATGTTTGTAGCACATATTGACGCCAGTTAGAGAGCGTCTAGCTCAGAAGAAGCATTGAACAACCAAGCAGACAAAATGACCTGGGCAGTTGACATCAGCCAGTCTCTATCCTCGGCCACCTCAGTATTGGTGCAATAGGCATATGAACAGAGTGGCCACTGAGGCAGAGAGGGAGGCTAAGCCTGGGTCCAACAGCATGGACTCCCACTTATGAAGACCAATCTAGCAACTGCCACTAAAGAATGTTCAGCCTGCCAGCTACAGAGACCAACACTGAGCCCCTAATATGGCGCCATTCCTTGAGAAGACCAACAGGTCACTTGGTGGCAAGTTCACAACATTATGCCCCTTCTATCCTGAAAGGACCAATGGTTCATTCTCATAGGAATACATGCATATTTCCAGTATGAGTTTAACTTTCCAGCCTGCAGGGTCTCAGGCAGTACTTCTATTTCAGGACTTTGGTAGTATTAGATCCACCAGTGTGGTATTCCACGTAACACTGAGACAGACCAGAAGACCAACAAAAGAGATACAGGAGTGGGCCCAGGATCAGGGGACCCACCAATCGTATTACATACCACACCATCCAGAAGCTGCTGGTCTGATAGAGCATTGAAACAGCCAGCTGAACTACATTTCCCAGAATTCCCTCACTTCTATGTTTCCAATTAGAGTGAGTCACAGAGATCTTTTGGAGATGTGTTGGGCCTTAGTCAGTTAGGAGCCATATAGTTTCTACATTGGAAAATCAGTGCGGGGAAACCAGGTGCAGTTGTAGCTCATGCACATTGTCACTTATCTACTGGCTCACCTCAGTGGCTTGCAGCAGCAACTGGGCCAGCAGCGGCTGCTACACCTTCCTCCCAACCACCCTTTAGTGTCTCAGACTCCTGGATATAGGCCAGGTGTGTGTGTAGCTGTGGGCAAAGGGCACCAGCTTCCCCTGCAGGATACCCACATCACCCAAGTTGGAGATAACGAGAGACTGATACAGACCCTAGTTCATCCTCCTGTGTTCCAGCTCATGCTTCTGGGTTCTAGTTGGTCTTTGTTCTCCTCCACTTTTCATTCATTGTCCCCTCCTGACTGCCCTGCAGACTTCATGCTACAGCATTAAATGTGAAGAAATGCAGAGGCTGTTTAACCAGTCCTGCTCCCACAATTAAGGTCAAATCTCTGATGGATAGATAGATGATAGATAGATAGATAGATAGATAGATAGATAGATAGATAGATAGATAGATGTAGATGGATAAAATCTCTTGCTGGGTGTGGTGGCTCACTCCTATAATCCCAGCACTTTGGGAGGCCAAGGCGGGCATATCACTTGAGGTCAGGAGTTTAAGACCAGTCTGGCCAACATGGTGAAACTCCATCTCTATCAAAAAACACAAAAATTAGTCAGGCATGGTGGCATGCACCTGTAATCCCAACTACTTGGGAGGCTGAGGCGGGAGAATCATTTGAACCTGGGAGGCAGAGGTTGTAGTGACCTGAGGTAGCACCACTGCACTCCAGCCTGGGCAACAGAGTGAAATTCTGTCTCAAAATAATAGTAATAATAATAATAATAATAATAATAAATAAATAAAATCTCTTAATGGCTCCATTTCTCTGATTGAATCCTGACTAATATAGGAACTTTGTGCTCTGTAACTCTTGACGGGGTTCAGGACACGCTACCCCCAACTATGATACCTTGGCATTTGAGAAAACAGCAGAAGCAGTTTTTCCTGTTTCTCTGGGTCTTCATTTCTGAGGGTTCCCATGTCACTTAAAACTTGTGTTAAATAAATTTGTCTCCTTTTATCTTGTTAATTTGTGTTTTGTTATAGGGGTGCTAGGTATGAACCTCACAATGGATGAGGAAAGAAATATTTTCTCCCTTACATGCTACAGGGCTAGAGGACCTGGTCTCCAAAGGAGACACATCATTTCCAGAGTCAACCTCTTACTGAATTATAAGCTACAGCTACTGCCTGGACACTTTGGGCTCCTTGTGTCCAGAGACCAGCAGGCCAGAAGAGGGGTCACTGACTTGGTAGCAGTAATTCACTCAAATTATCAGGAGGAGGTGGGGCTGCTGTTCCACAATGGGGAGAGGGAGAAATAGGTGTGCCACCTGGGCATATCTTAGTACTTCCTTGCCAAATTGTGACTATAAGTGGACAGATACAGCAGCCCCAGCCTGAGAAGGGGATAATGACCAGGCTGATCTTAGCCGCTCAGAATTAGGGTCTGGGTCAGGCCAGCCAGGAAGCCATCATGGCCACCAGAGGGCAGTAGCTATGGGTGAGAGTGACCTAGAATGAGCAGTGGAGGCGGCAGGTGCTGAGAAACAGTTGCAGCCCCAAGACTAACTGTAGCAGTGGGGGCTGTAGTTTGTCCCACTAATACCACTCTTCCAAGGTTCCCTTCTGGGAGAGGCATGAAGGAATTGAGAAAGAGAGATGCAAGCGATGGACTGTGGTAGACACAAAGATGCACCACCTCAAGAAAGGATTTACTGTCCAATGGTGGGGAGTGAGGTTGGCAGGCAGTTTCCAGCTGTCAGCTCCTGCAAGGCCTGCCTTACCTGCAGAGAGACACTCATACACTCGGCCCCAGGTTATATTCTTCCAGACAGAGGCAGCTTGCATCTGGCGACTCAATGAGGCAGGAGAATAAAAGCCCAGGGTGCAGGTGCGGTGGCTCACGCCTGAAATCCTAGCACTTTGGGGGGCCGAGGCGGGTGGCTCACTTGAGCCCAGAAGTTCGAGACCAGCCTGGGCAACATGGCGAAACTCCGTCTCTACAAAATATACAAAAATTAGTTGGGCATGGTGGCGCACGCCTGTGGTCCCAGCTACTCAGAGGGCTGAGGTGGGAGGATCACTTGAGTCCAGGAAGTAGAAGCAGCAGTGGGCCATGATTGCACCACTGCACTGCAGCCTAGGTGACAGCGTGAGCCTCTGCCTCAAAATAAAATAAAATAAAGTAAAACAAAAGCCCAGGTATTTCTACCCAATTCGGGGCACTCTGATGAACAATACTCCAGAGGTCCCTGCTGGGGTTGCTGAGGTTTTGTCAGGCTTGCATGGCGATTCAACTTCTCTCTGCCCAGTCTTGCTTCCTCCCCCTTTTCCTTCGCAGGTGTCAATCCCCAATAAACATCTACCACCCAAAATTCCATCTCATTATCTTCTACCAGAGGAACAAAGTGGGCAAACTCCACGTCTCCTGCTTTTTCTAGTACAGCACTCTCCCCTGGCACAAACATAGGAACTGGAGCCCCTTTGCTCTCAGCAGTTTATTTATAAACATACCTTAATATATACCCAAAGGAAAAGATTCAAGATAACACATGTTTTGTGGGGAAAAAGTCGTTATGCTACATGCAAATATATTTTTGTACTCATTAAAACCACATAAAAGTGTATTATGCATTTTAAAAGGTTGATTACCTCAAAACCAGAAATGCCCTCCAGGCTCTCTGCTGACATAACCCACATTTATGAAGTCAAAAGCAGCTTTCCAGATTTTCTTCTCCTTCATTGTATGAAGGGGAAATGTTTTTTGTACAATCTTGAATACATTTGTCAGTTCGAAAGAAAACATTTTGTCTTGTTATTGAAGATATTTTAGTAAAAAGATCCTGAAATATTTTTTCAAGAATTGATTCAGTTATGAGTGAGCAGAATATGATTCCTTTACTGTAACTTTAAGAAGATTACCAGGGAGTCAAGGAAAGAAGAGGAAAACATATAAATCATCAAGTATAATTAACACTTTCTAAGCAGCAAGGTTCGGGGGTGGGGGTTCACAGCATTTATTTTTCTCAAAAATTAGTTAGCTTTCAATGAAAACACTTTAGGAGGCAAATAATCTAAGGAAAAAATGAGTATTGGGTGAAATAGGATCAATCATTTTGAATTATAAAAGTCAGACCCCAAAGCTAAAGTGAGTGTTCATCAAAGAGTCCTGGTTGTTTATTGATTTGGCTCCATCAGTGTTGGAGCTTTCTTTATTTAGAGAGCTGTTAGTTGGGCTTCATACTTCAATTGTTCTTGTTGATGTTACTGTTACCATCCATTCCATAACCATAGGAAGAGGATGCTGTGTCTTCATGTAGACCTACTAACCTGCCATCAGAAGACATGCACACGTCAGTCTTTCCAGTAATAAGCTGCATCTTCACTGCTCATCTCAGCCATTTAGATGACTGATTCAAGTTGAGTCCAGGTTGCAGTACTAAATGAGTCTGTCTTTGGGAAAGTTAAATAATCTCTACGATGATTAATCTTTGGCTCATTAATTTTAGCACAAAAGCTGATCTGATATAATGGGGCAAGCATCCTAATGGAGTTGGACAGGCTTGGTTTGAATCCCAGATCCACCACTTGCTAGCTGTGTGATATTGACTAAGTCATTTCATATCTCTGAGCCTCGGTTTCCTCACCTGTAAAAAATGAGTGATAATCAAGGATTTTTGTGCAGACTACACAAGACAATGCATGTGGAAATGTGTGACACATGATAAAGTTTTGTTACTAGGCTCCAACCAATAGCCCAAATACAGGCTAGGGTACTAGTGACATAAGGAGAATCTCTTAGGTATGCCTCCTGTCATGGTCTGAAACATACATGACAACACCTGTTGCGTAGTCAACAGGCACGGGCTGAAAGGCAAAAGTAATTCTTTGAGGATACCCCATAACACATCCTCATAGAACCAGTAATAAGCCCAGTCTCCTGGGAAATGGCAACCTGCACCCAGTGAAACATAGCAATCATCAGAAAGTTGAGTGTGATCAAAGGTGTCATTCACAGAGAGATGTAGTGGGGTGGAGGGAGAGAGACCCTGTGAACAGTAGCTCTGACCACTAAACAGGGGAGACACCACCTTGGTACTCAGTATGGAAAGGAGGGTACACCTACAATACATAGATAACTATAGCTTCAGTGTCTTATGAGTACAAAGGACAAGACAATGACTTATTTTTATCTGAGCAGCTGTAGTAGTGGGTCTCCAGCTGCATGGCTCCCTGTGCCAAGGGGAAATGAAAAATGCTATAGTAGCCTCTCTTGTCTCCATTCCCTTTTCCTAGATGAGGGTTTTCCCTCTGGAGCACTATAGCAGGGCTTTCTTCCCCCTTCTGGTACTCTGCCTGCCAGAGCCAGGGCCCAGTCGAACACAGAGCTGATTGGAGAGGGGCTAGGTAGGCTCTAACCCAAGAAATTCCCTCTACAGGATCCTTCCTGAGGCCAGAAGAGCCATCACAGTAGATTTGCTGCTTTGCCTTAAGACTTCATATACTAATAAAACCAACATGTCTTCTCTGCAACTTGCTCCACCTTCCCAAATATATACACACATCACTGATACACATATTATGAATTAGTTCATCATATTCTCTCCAGGGAACACAATAGGTATAAAAAGCTTGGTGAGAGTAATAGCTGGGAGGAGACAGATAGATTTGGTCAACTTCCCATTGTGAATTAGGCAATAATGATAATAACAAGGATGACATTTATTGACTGTATGTGATCTCATCTTACCTCTCAAAAACACTATTTATGAACCCTGTCTTACAAGATGAGGAAACTGGGCTACAGAGAATTACACAAGTTGCCCAAGGTCACACAGCTAGTAAGTGGATAACCAAAGTTTGTGCACTTAACCTCTATGCTCTATGCTTCTTTGGAGAGAGGAGCAACTGTGATGTTTCTCTTTCGTACATCTCCTTGAAACCAGTCTACTCACGGCATACTTGGCTTATGACAAAAATCTCTTAGGTCTTTTGTTTCCAAAACAAAAATGATAGCATTCAAAGGTAGAGTAGCATCAGCAAAATGGTTTTCTGCCGTTTGTTATCTGGAACCTGGTCTTTATGTCTTGAGAACATCATTCTCCAGTCTATCTGCAAATGACCAAAAATGTTGGAATTCACAGTAGTTTTCAGGGTAGAACCTCAAACGAGACATTAAAAATCAGCAACATGGCTGGGCGAGGTGACTCACGCCTGTAATCCCAGCACTTTGGGAGGCCAAGGCGGGTGGATCACCTGAGGAGGTCGGGAGTTTGAGACCAGCCTGTCCAGCGTGGCGAAACCCTGTCTCTACTGAAAATACAAAAATTAGCTGGGTGTGGTGGCAGGTGCCTGTAATCCCAGCTACTCGGGAGGCTGAGGCAGGAAATCACTTGAACCCGGGAGGTGGAGGTTGCAGTGAGCCAGTATTGTGCCACTGCACTCAAGCTTGGGCGACAGAGCGAGACTCCGTCTCAGCAAACAAAAAAGAGTCAGTAACACGTAACATACCAGTGCTCTAATTCATTGCTGCTGAGTCCTCTTTGAAGCCAAATAAACCTTCCATATTCACATTCCAGAAATGTCCCTGCCTCCTACTCCCATGCTTTGTCTGGAAAAATCCTTCATATCCTTCAAGGCCCAGCTCAAATGTCACTTCCTTTACGAAGTGGTTCCCAGTCCCGCAGGCAGAATTAATTGATCCTCCTTTATGCTCCCACAGCACTTTATATTAGCGTTGGTGGTATAGCTCTTACCACATTGTTTAAGTTAATTGCATAAGTAAGCTCCTTGAGGTCAGAGACTTGTCTTATTCATAAACCCTTTGATTCCCATATTCCCAGCCTAGCACATACCTTATTTCATCAAATCTAAAACTCCATCAATTGTAAGACACACCATTATTTCATGAATTACTAAGAAAAACAAAATACTGACGATTATTCTATGACATACCATCAATTTGAAGATGTGTCCCAAATTCAGGAAATGTCAATAAATTTTTTTAAATGTGTTTTAGAAGGAATGAACTGTGGCAATAAGTGCTCACCAAATGTTTATAGAACTGAATTATTAAACCAAGGTGGAACAGGTATTTCTAGAGAACTGTGACAGCCCGTGCTTCTTAATAAGTAAGGGATTAGAAGTTGGTGATGAATGGTGTGTGACTGCATTGCTGATTTCAAATATTTTACCCAACAGATTAGTTAAAGGGATGAGTGGCCTGATGTGCCATTCCTGTTTAAAAATAAAATAAAATAAAATAAACACCTCCAACGACCAAGCCTGCTGGCTCATGCATGTAATCCCACTCCTTCAGAAGGCTAAGGCAGAGGATTGCTTGAGGCCAGGAGTTTGAAGCCAGCCTGGACAACATAGTGAGACCCTGTCTCTAAAAATATAAAAAATTAGCCAGGCATGGAGGCAAGCCCCTGTAGTCTCAATTACTCAGGAGGCTGAGGTGGGAGGATTGCTTGAACCCAGGAGTTCGAGGCTGCAGTGAGTTACTTGTGCCGCTGCGCTCCAGCCTGGGCAACAAGGCCAGCCCCCACCTCTAAAACAACAACAACAACAAAGACACCTCCAGATCTCCCATTTAATATACTAGAAAGTAAAGTGATGATATACTGATTCTAGTTCCTTAAACTAGTTCAACGCACTGCTGTTCTCATCTGCCCATGAAGAGGAATGGCAGCTCAGCTTTCTCCCAGTTTATTCCAGCCCTGCTTTTGTTTTGATGCAATCCCTTCCTAATTCCAAACTGTTGGTCTGTGACCTTGGCTCCCCTTTCGCCTTGTCCCTATGAAGTTAGTGATCGTATATTACTTCTCTGGTTAGTGTCTGTCTGGACCTATGCTTTCCATAGGATCTTTCCATAGGGCAGGCCTTGCTGGGTCTTAGTATTTCAGGCTGTCTCATCAAGAATCTGAATTCTAGTTCCATCCTTGAAAGAAACTCCACCCCCGCCCTGCCCTAGACCTAGTCTAAGCCATACACTTAATATCTCTGGACCTCCTTCCACCACTCTTTCCCTACCCCCAAGCACATACACACACTCATGCAAGATAAACCAAATTGTCACTGAAAATCTTAAATGTATGGTTGGTTCACAGGAATACTCCTAGAATAAAAGTTCCTCTTTGAAAATAGAATTATAGGCCAGGCATCGTGGCTCATGCCTGTAATTCCAGCACTTTGGGAGGCTGAGGTGAGTGGATCCCTTGAGCTCAGGAGTTCGAGACCAGCCTGGCCAGCATGGCAAAATCCCATCTCTAAGAAAAATACAAAAAAAAAAAAAATTAGCTGCCTGTAATCCTAGCTACTCAGGAGGCGGAGGCATGAGAACTGCTTGAACCCAGGAGGCAGAGGTTGCAGGCTGTACTCCAGCCTGGGCAACAGAGCAAGGCACAGTCTAAAAAAAAAAAAATGAAAAAAGAAAAGAAAATGGAATTATACTACCCAGACATGGTGGCATATGCCGGTAGCCCAAGTTACTGGGGAGGATCACTTGAGCCCAGGAGTTTGAGTCCAGTCTGGGCAACATAGCAGGATCCCGTCCCCCTCTCTCTAAAAATAAATAAATAAATAAAAAATAATAATAAAAAAAGGATTATACTGAAAGGATTGAGCCTAGTAGCTTAATTAATACATTATAAAATTTTTAAACATGTAAGCAGCTCTTCACATTAGCATTCAGGGAATGAGAGTCTTTATGAGGCAAGTACAAAGGGGTAATTTTATAAGGGGGTGATGAAGAAAAGAGTAAAACAGGGCAACGAGTTCCTAGTTTGCTTTCATACTTAGACCCTTGGTGGGAAGCCAGTGACCACTAAAAACCGGAAAGTCATCTCCCCCTTTGAGGCAGGCTGCCAGTGCTTGGGTTAGGTTTATCAGGACTAAGTCAGAAAGCTCCAAAGATTAGCATCTTCCAATTTACGCCAATCCTCCCAGGCAAGGCAAGACTTGTTCAGCCTCCAGGTCAGCTTAGTCAGTATCCATTCAGTGCCTTCCCCAGCCTTAATGAATAAAGAAGAAACAAGAGAAAGGGAGAGAAACAACCTCTATTGATTTATTATTGATAGCATTTGGAGATGTTCAATCTATATAAAGGACCCTGCTTATATTTTCTTTCAAAGGGGGTCTGCAAAGTAGGTCCCCCAAAGTATTAGAATTGAATGCATCCAGGCTGGGCACTGTGGCTCACGCCTGTAATCCCAGTACTTGGGAGGCCGAGGTGGGTGGATCATGAGGTCAGGAGTTCGAGACCAGCCTGGCGAAGATGGTGAAACCCTGTGTCTACTAACAAAAAAAAAAAAAAAAAAAAAAAGCCAGGTGTAGTGGCAGGCACCTGTAATCCCAGCTACTCAGGAGGCTAAGGCAGGAGAACTGCTTGAACCCGGGAGGCGGAGGTTACAGTGAGCCGAGGTAGCGCCACTGCACTCTAGCCTGGGTGACAGAGCAAGACTCCGTCTCAAAAAAACAAAACAAAACAAAACAAAAAAGAATTGAATGCATCCAATGCCATAGGAGTTTTACTTCCTTACAGGTAGAGTTACACTTGCAAATGAAATCATTGAGGTGAAATCACAGAACATTAGAACTGAACAGAATCTTGATGATAGATCTGCTGCCTTGTTTCATAGATGAGGACTTTTAGGGGAAGAAAGTTAACTAACTAGTTACTGGCAGAGCAAGTACTAGAAGCCAAATGTCCTGACTTCCAGTCTGGGGATTTTCCCAACAGGGAAGATACCTAAACCCTTACAATTGTATCTCATCCTCATAGTCTGCAGTTACATTTGGTTCATTAGGCTTTAAAACACCATGCAAATGGAGCTCCTATTACAGGATATCTTGATTAATGATACAAACAAATGGTAAAGAATCAACTGGCCCATCACTTCCACCAAAAGATTGAGGCAGTACATTTTTACCATATATAAGTGTAAAACAAATTGTCATCACCTGGGGCCCTTACAGGGCTGGATTACTGCAAAAAGCAAGCCAGCTCACTGAAAGTTTATCCAGATGACATCCAACTTCACCACAGTCCCCACCAACTTGTGATGTAAGCCAGAGAGGAAGCTTCGAAATTTTCCCCGGTCGAGTTTTGAGAGAACTGTGTAAACAACGCCCCTTACCGGTCAACATAAGAAAACACAAAAGCCACTGCTAACAAGAGCAGGGCTCTAGCAAAGGTCACAGCAATGTCTCTAAGTTGTCTTCTAGTCTATGGGAACCGTGGCCAGGTCAAAGGAGAAAGCCTGGGGAAAACAGCAGGAGGAAGAAAAAAACTACATTTTTTTCAGAGATGTTTATATGTACCGAATTAAAGTTAGACCCCCAAAGTAAGCAGAAAAATTTTTGGTATCCCACTGAGTTTGAACAGGCAGTTACAAGACCCACAGGCATATGTTAGGCTTATACACATAAACAAGATTTTTATTGTTAACATCAATGAACACAGATGGAAAAATATTCACGTTGCAAGGACATATTTGCTTATGAGATCACAAAATGGCTGTTGATTTGTATTCATAAATGATTTGGTGAATCAGTACGTGTTTTTGAGTGAATATATGTGTGTATGTATATAGATAAATACACACACACACACACACACACACACACACACACACACAGAGATATGAGATTTCCAAAGCTTCGTTTCCATTTGTACTCCTGGAATAACTTCATCAGAAAGAGAAAGCAGAAGCTTGGAAACATGTATATGTTTTATAGATACTGTGATTTATCGAAAATGAAAATAACATCCTATTACATACATTTTAAGTAATACACAAAGCAAATACAATAAACACTGATTTGGCTCAATGACTTGTGTAATGGAAGGATTTTTTTAAGTTTTAAAAAAAATCCCCAGTAAAGTGGTCAAAGATACTTGATGATGGTAAGTATCTTGAAGAAGCATAGTATTTTCTAAGCAACTCCAAGGCTCTGTTATGTCTTGCTTGTAGGGTCTTCTCAGTTCTCAGTTCATTCTTGACGGCACTGAGCTCTCCGCGGATCTTTGCCATTTCTAATTCATAATACGATTTCATTTCTTCTTTTAGGAGCACATTTCCAAACTCGGTTTGATGTTTTAAGTTCCTAACAGCTTCTTTTAAATCTCTGTTCTCTAGGTTCAATTTGTGGATGACTTCTTTGGCTTGCTGGAGCTGTTCACTTAAGTTTTCTACATTTGTTGCTTTTTCCGACAGGTCATTTCTTAAAGCCTGAATTTCATAGTCACTTTTTGAAGCATCCGTCTCTGTTTCTGGAAAATTTAGAGGTTTTGTGAATATTTCTTTTCTGTAGTACAAAAGTTCTTTTTCAGCGTTTTCAAATTCCTCTTCTATTTTTCTGCATTTCATATTAAGTTCTTCCAGTTCTTCATTCAAAATATTCAGGCAAAGTTTTGGAGACATTCTTTCCATAAGTTTCTTTCTTATGTCTTGTCTTAGTAGAGCTGGTAAGTTATCTGTACTGCAGGTAGAGCTGTCTTCCGTGCTGTTAAAGCTTTCTTCGGTTGTAATATCCACATTAGATGATTCATAGGATGCAGAATTCGTGTCTGTCTCGTTCTGTGAAATGTTTATCTTGTTCTCTCTTAAATTTGATTCTTGTTCTATTTCATTTAGTTGGAAAATATATTTTGTCCTCCTAAATTTACTTTCTTCTTGAAATTTTCTACTGGACAAATTATAAATTTCTTCCATTCCCTTGCTGCTATCTGTAGTCGTTTGCTCAGAAGAAGATTCAGGCTGAGAAGTCTCTTCTAGAACATCCTGTGCACTAAAAAAAGGAGTGAACATATACTCCTTCCAGTGTTTTCTTCTAGCATCCATTTCTCCAGGCACCTATTCCAATATCTGAAAAACACAATTTAAAACCAAGGCAGGCACATTATTTACACTAGTAGCTAGTATAGTAGAAAGAAATAAGAATGCTGGCTCATGGGTGAAGAGTATGAATATTTGAGTGCTGGCTCTCTCTCTAACTCACTAAATGACTTGGGCCTCAGTTCCCTCATTTATACATGGAAAGGGCTGAACGAGCTAAGTTCCACAGATGCTTCCAGCTTTAAAAGTCTCTGATCCTATGAAATAGAACTGGTAAACTGACACATTTAGCTACTTACTGTACACACAGAAAGTGATTCTATAAGAAAACAACTGTACACATAAAAACAGACTGCTTTAAAATAAAAAAAGTGATTTGAAATTAATAGGTTAATGTTGGTAATACCTGTGCTTTCAATGTGTCTGATGCCTTTCTAGTTCTTGTGGATTGGACTATTGTTTATTCATTCTTTAAAGTGACTAAAACATCAGGGCTTAATGAGATGTGAGCTGCTTTTGGTAAAGTATACCATGCCGACTTCCTTATGACTAACTCTGCCAAATGCCCTTCTGTCTTGACCTATAAATTCCTGCTATTCCAGTCTTGGGCTTTGCTTTCAGGCAAGACTGCCAAGTGTACAGAATTCTATCTGTTTTGACAGCAATTTCTTGAGGAGAACCTAATGTCAACAATTGAAAATATTAATGCCACCAAATGTGTTTTTCTCAAGATATTGACTCTGAGTATAGTTTTTTGGTGAAAATTCAGCATACTAAATCACGAACAACTTTCCAAGTTTATAAAAATATGAGGATGATTATTTTGTTTCAAAAAGAGTCTTCCCTACCCAAAGGGAATTCTTAATGTACAGCTTTCCCACAGCACTGAAATATTTGATAAATGACTACTTCTGAGGGAAGGGAGAAAGAAGAACCAAAGCAGCATGTGGAGGGCCACTGGCACCTGAAACCACCAACCGGTAGCTGAAGTTAGCCCTAAAGGGTGAGGAGAAGACGGAGAGGGTCACTTTATTCATTTTATATATTAATTTATCAAGACATATTTGTAGTATTACCATGGAGAAAAGTCAAAGTATGCCTGCATCTCTTTTATCTATGCACTGAAATGTAATTTCCTGCTGGTAATGAGAAATGGCAAATGTTGTATTTATAACTTAATTAATATTTTCTTTGATTATTATAACAATTTTGGAGAATACAGAAAAGCACATAAAACAGAAGGAATCTCCTTCATAATCTCATGGCCCTGAGATAACTACTTTTTGGTGTATGATCTTTTCTTTTCTTTTCACAAACAGTAGTTTATTTTAAATAACACAGGTTTTCCTTACCATGAGCAATGAAGGAATAAACTTGATACCTATAGGCACCGAACATATCTCTCCCCTTTGCCACACAAAAGATGGAAGGGACTCACCATCCCCAAGGGTACATCCCTACTGGCAACTACTTGGCTTTGAGGAAAGGAGAAGGTACACATATTCTTAAGATGAACTATTTGGAGAGTTCAGTGAAGGTACTAAAATCATTGGTCCAAAAGCCAGAAGCCAAGCTTTCTTGAGGTCAATCAGACCATAGTGATAAACTCAGACCTGAAATTCACAGTACGTATTTGCCATTGGAGTATCATCTTCTTTCTTTTGAAACAGTCCTTTCTGACTTTTATTATGCTACGAGTCACCATCCAGAAGCATCATTGATCAATCTGTTCTTAAAGGGAAACATCATTTCTTGGTTTCCCTCCTCTCTAGAAATGTGAATGCAAATCAGTAGGAATTATTACAGCAATCACAGAGGAAAGGAACAGAGAGAGGAGAAAAGAGGGTGATATTAATTGCCAGTCACATTTTTTAGCAGTCAAATTTTTACCCAACAATTCTATAGATGATAAAAATGTTTCTAATCAGGTAGCAATGGCAGAGAGATTACTATTTCTCTTAATTCTGGATGAAGGGCATTGGTGGGATTGATTAGGAAGGAGGTGAGCACAGGGGCAAGTAAAGTGTGGCCACTTTATATCTGGAGATAGCAAGAATGCCACATCTGAGATAGAGGTCTGGTATGGATAAAGGTTAAAATAAAAAACTCTTTTCATTAATAATTTTGCTCCTTGAAAAAGTAACTTCTACATCCAACCATCCCATAAATCTCTGACAAAACACATACACATATGCACACATGCACACGTGCGCACACACACACACACTTTTTAATTTTCACTGTCTTTCTTCCCTGAGCCTCTGTATAATTTCCTGGTGTCTGAAAGGAAATGCCTTTCAGTGAAGCCTGTATAGTTACTGAAATGGGAAGAATCCATTTATGACTAAGGCCCAGAGAAGTTAAGTGACTTGACCAAGGCCACACAGCCCATAGTAGTAAAACTGAGGACCCTGTCTCCCAGGTTAGTGCTTGTTCTAAAATTCTTCTTTATTCATCTGCTAGGTTTCATTCCCCAAATTGAAAGAAAACAACCCACTATTTTCAGAGCTTAGGTATCTTTTAAAAGGCCACAAAAGAAGAGAGGAAAAGTGAAGGGGGGAGGGTAAGGAGAACTGCATGTCACATTTCAAAGAACAGAAAGAGAAAGGTTTGAAAAGCCTTTTGGAATTTCCCTCCCATGGCTTACACAGGGCAGGGTCAAGGGGTCTCTGAGCTGCTCCTTTTTTTTCTCTCTCTCTCTTTCATTGGCAAGATATCCTTTAAGGGCTTGTTCCCAAATCTAGTCACAGAATGTGGCAAAGCCCAGACTCGGGGTAAAAGCTGCCAGTCTCATTTTCTCTTCACAAATTGCACTGTCTGTTTTTTTTATGCAGAACGAGTATGGCATTAGAATTCTCTGGCGAGAACAAGGAATATGCTTTAAGGCAATGACACTCCTTTACCCTGGGCTGGCAGCCATTTTGTTCTCAATAAACTTGACTAGGTAATTTGTTCCAGCATAAGGCAAACCAAACCAGAAGCCATTATTGAAAGTGTAGGCATGCCTGTTAGTGGGTCAGTTGTGGACATTAATGTAAGTGCCTACTCAACACTACACTGGATACTGAAGGTCAGAAGGGTAGGGGAAAGAGGCCTAGAGGGGATGAAAAACTGGTTTCTTTAGAAGCAAATAATCCAGAACACAGACAGGAAAACAATAAAAAGTCATAGGACAAAAACAACATCAGTAGTCCTCTAAGATAGCAATCCCCCAGAAGCCCTCAGGACTGCACTGTTAAGGCGTATGTGTCTACAATATGACTACATCTATTCATTTGTGTCTGACATGAATTAATAATGGACTCCTGATGGTTCTAGTTAGTGTCTCGCTGAAAACATTATCATTTATCCTCGGGTGACTTTTTTTTTTTTTGCAGTGGCAAAGTAATAGAATATTTTTGCAGAGTAAGAGATCTCTTGTCTCATGAAAGTGGTTTGTATTCACCTAAAGAATTTGAGAACCACTGATAAAATAAATTGAAGATGAATTTACATATAACATGATGCAACATGAATGTTGAGAGCTAAGCAAAGAACAGACATTTACAATGGACCTGTAGGTGCACTGTTCCATAAAAATCTTAGAGGAATGCACATTTATTCTCAAATAGCTTCAGAAAATAATACACTACTGTTTACTGTGAAAGGAGAAATCTACAAACCATCTCAGTTTCATTTTTGAGCTGGGGCCCTAGAGAATATAATCATATTAAAGTGACTGTGAAATTTAATTATTTGTTTTCTAAAATATTCATATTTTAAATCACAGGCTTTAGGGAAATTCGATGACATAAATAAATTTTTTTTTTTTCTGTTGTCTTATCCCATTTACATGGGCATAGTGGCTCACATCTGTAATCCCAGTGCTTTGGGTGGCAGAGGCGGAAGGATAACTTGATGCCTGGAGTTCAAAACCAGCCTGGGCAACATAGTGAGACTCGTGTCTACAAAAATTAAAAACAAAATTAGATAGGTGTGATGGTATATGCCTGTAGTCCTAACTGCTCAGGTGGGAGGATTGATTGAGCTCAGGGGGTTGAGGCTGAAGTGAGCTATGATCATGCCACTGCACTCCAGCCTGGGAAACAGAGCGACACTCTGTCTCCTAAAAAAAAAAAAGAATTTGGTTTCAAATTTTCAGGACTATCTCTCTTCACAAATTTAGATCTGCCTGCAAAATTCCATTATTCTTCCAGGCAGAGTAGGTAGGGACTGGAAAACAGTTCTGGAAGAATGCCAAAGGCTTTTTCCCATCTCGCAAGGGTCCTTCCTCTCAAACTTTGTAAACTGGGAATGATGGTTGGAAAAGGTCATCTCCAACCTGTGTTGAGTAACCTGTCATTACCCTTAGCCGCTTAGTAGCGCTCAAGAAGGGGCATGGTAGGCCGGGCGCGGTGGCTCAAGCCTGTAATCCCAGCACTTTGGGAGGCCAAGACGGGCGGATCACGAGGTCAGGAGATCGAGACCATCCTGGCTAACACGGTGAAATCCCGTCTCTACTAAAAAAAATACAAAAAACTAGCCGGGTGAGGTGGCGGGCGCCTATAGTCCCAGCTACTCGGGAGGCTGAGCCAGGAGAATGGCGTAAACCCGGGAGGCGGAGCTTGCAGTGAGCCGAGATCGCGCCACTGCACTCCAGCCTGGGAGACAGAGCGAGACTCTGTCTCAAAAAAAAAAAAAAAAAAAAAAAAAAAAAAAAAAAAGAAGGGGCATGGCTTTCAGTCACTAACCAGGGGCAGTAAGACAAAGGGCTCCTCTTAGCATAAAGAACTTTCTCCCCTTATTCTTGGATAGTCTGTTCTCTGGACCCTTAGAAAAACTGCTCCACCAAACTAGGAAACAAGTCTGTTACAAAGGAAATCACTAGTTTTGCGTCTTTCTCAACTGTCCAATTTACTCTCACTTCAGAGCAGTGGTTCTCAACCTTTTTTTTAAATTTTCTTTTTCCTGCTTCCACTGTTTCCAGACACAAAAACACTCCCATCATTACCCTCTTTCCTTAGAAGATTCTGACCTGCCCCCATAGGGGAGATTCCCCATTCTCCACCTTCTTTCACTGACTTGCAGAAAACTCTTAAATACCAAAAGAAGGACTCAAATGAACTGTCTGAAGTCAAGATGGATCAATATGTATTACCATGCAAAATTGTGGGGAAGAAGGAGAAGGAAGTTCCTGACAAAGGAACTGAGTGTGGACTATGGTGGAAAAAAGACTGAAGGAGTCAGATATCTTGGTCCCCACATTTTAGAACTGTGAGCCTCAGATTCTTCAGGTGTAAAATAGGGACAATATATCGGTTTCACAGGTGATTAAGAAAAATGAATGAAAATGGAAATGAAAGCAATTTTTAAAGTGTACTGTAAACAATGGGTTTTGTTCATTTTCAGGTTTTCCTTACCCTCCCTTTGAACATAAACCAGCCAGTTAAACAACCTAAACTTTCTCCAGAGATATGTACTCCAAAGTGGCCAGCCGGAAGTCATCAGACCTCAGAAAAAGTTAGTTTGAAAAAAAAAGTAGGTACTATTAAAACAAATATAAGGAAGCCTAAACTCCAATCTCAGATTAATTTAATCTGCATCCTCAGGGAAAAATGAGCCCTAACTTCTGTAAGTTAGTTGTTGATGTCCCCAAATTTCTGAAGCTGAATTGATTTTATCTAAGCAAAAAAGTGGTAGTCTTTTCTACACCCTAATATATCAGCATTTTAAAATCACCAATTGCTTTACCAAGAGCTTTCCAAATGTCCCACTGTATTTCAGAGTCACCAATAACTTCTCAGAAATGAGTATTCGTTTGAAGATTAGCAAGGATGACTTTGCATTCTGAATTGTTCCTGTGCTTCTGTGGCATTTCACACAGACCTTTGTTATACAAATATGCTGTGATGGCCTGGCATTGTTACCTGATAGATAGTGGCCCTGAATAAATATCTGTTTAATGAATGATCCTTAATATTCTTCCTGAAATCTCTACAATGCTTTGATTCTAAGTTAGTTTTTTAAAATTTTTTTGACATAATTTCTCCTCTGGCTTACAAAGTTTAAGGGGATGGTATTTTAGGGAAAGCACTTTTTTTCCCTTGAAGTTTATTTGGCTTAGCTAAAAGTCTTCAGAACACTTTTCTTTTTCATTTCTTTTCTTTTTTTTTTGAGATGGAGTCTCGCTCTGTCACCCAGGCTGGAGTGCAGTGGTGCAATCTCGGCTCACTGCAAGCTCCGCCCCCAGATTCACGCCATTCTCCTGTCTCAGCCTCCCGAGTAACTGGGACTACAGGCGCCCGCCACCACGCCCGGCTAAATTTATGTATTTTTAGTAGAGACGGGGTGTCACCGTGTTAGCCAGGATGGTCTCCATCTCCTGACCTCGTGATCCGCCCGCCTCGGCCTCCCAAAGTGCTGGGATTACAGGCATGAGCCACCTCTCCCGGCAGAACACTTTTCTTTTGTATTTTTATGAGGCCTTCCTGAGAGCTTACTGACAATGCAGATGATCAATTACAAGGCTGAAGAGTTATGCTGCCTAAGGCTCTGTGCTTCTAAACACCCCAACAAAATATCAGCTAACACGACTGTACTTACACTTCCTGGGGTCCAAGATCTTCTATCTACTGGATATCCTTGCCCTCCTTCTCCAGTTTGAACTGGAAAAAAGAAAATTCCACCTCCCTCCGTGTAATCAGGAAATATATTTAACCAGAATGCCCAAACCTGTGTTTATATCTGAGATGTAGATTAAAATGACAAGTGATGGCCGGGCGCGGTGGCTCACGCCTGTAATCCCAGCACTTTGGGAAGCTGAGGCGGGCGGATCACAAGGGCAGGAGTGACCAGCCTGACCAACAAGGCAAAACCCTGTCTCTACTAAAAATACAAAAATTAGCCAGGCGCGGTGTGGCACGTGCCTGTAATCCCAGCTACTCAGGAGGCTGAGGCAGGAGAATCGCTTGAACCAGGTAGGCGAAGGCTGCAATAAGCCGAAATCGCGCTACTGCACTCCAACCTGGGCTACAGGACAAGTGATATACTTAGAATGTCACTTGGTCTATCTGAAATGTGATACCAGACACTAAGAGGTAATTTCTCTTTTTGTCAACCCATTTCCCCAACTATTATGCCACTAAGTCTTCCTTCCCCAAGCCATACAGATATCAAATGGGACAAGAATCATGAGGAAATTTTATTCAACACAGTACCTCCTCACTTTTAACACCTATTGAGCAAAGGAGGGAGCCTGGCTCGTTGTTAATCAGCAGGCCACGAACCGCATTAGCAAAAGGCTGGAACCCAGACCTTGCCTCCCTCCCTCAGAGTGCAGTTAATTTGAAACAAACAAACAGCCGGGCGCGGGGGCTCAAGCCTGTAATCCCAGCACTTTGGGAGGCTGAGACGGGCAGATCACGAGGTCAGGAGATCGAAACCATCCTGGCTAACACGGTGAAACCCCGTCTCTACTGAAAATTACAAAAAACTAGCCAGGCGAGGTGGCGGGCGCCTGTAGTCCCAGCTACTCGGGAGGCTGAGGCAGGAGAATGGCGTGAACCCGGGAGGCGGAGCTTGCAGTGAGCTGAGATCCGGCCACTGCACTCCAGCCTGGGCGACAGAGCCAGACTACTCCGTCTCAAAAAAAAAAAAAAGAAACAAACAAAAACATCGAAAAGGGAAGTCATCCTGATTTTTGCTTTCATCTGTCAGGGTCCTAATATCTGGGCCAAAGTGTCCACTCCCCGGGACAAATTGTCTTCTCTATTGCTTGGCAGCTATTGAGGGGGAAGAAAAGTACCATTGAAAACTGAACCCCAGGTTATTACTCCCCAATTCTTTGTTATTAGTGTGAAGTTATTCCTTCTATAAGAAAAGATACGGCGAGTCACCTTAATTCCGAAGGCTGAGACTTTATTAGTATGGAAGTCACATTCTTGCCACAAAGCTGTATCTTTGTATGCATAGTTTGGGAGTTTTCTCTGTAAATTGTTAACTGAAACTCCTGCCATCGCTGCCTCCAGAGGAGAGAAGGTGGCTCGGGGTCGGGGCGCTGCTTCGGTCCCCATTGCAGGTGACACTTTCCACCTCCCCAGTCCCGACCTAGTCGCTGGCGGGCGGCGGGAGAGGCCTGACCCCACTCCTCTTTCCGCACTGCCACTCCCACGCCCTGGTCCTTTCCCTCCCAAACGCTCTCCAGTCCCGGCCTGGGCCTTTAAAGACAGAAATAACCTGCAGTGGGGGTCGGGGTGCGGACTTGGGCCCCTGCCCCTGGCTCTCCGCCCCTTCGACCCCTGTGTCTGGGAAGAAGAGGGGCGAGGGAAGAAGAGGGGCGAGACCGGGGAATCCCCGGCTCTCCCGTGCGCAGACATACCTGGAAACGTGGATGCGGTCTGGAGAGCCCGAACCTCTCTTCCTCAAAGCCAACCACCACCGGCGCGCGGCAGCCCCTCGTTCGGCTCTGGCCACCGCGACCCTGGCGGGCCGGCGCGGGGCCGAGCCACCGCAGTGCAGCGCTAGAGAGGGCCGCGCGGTTGCCTAGCAACGGACCTGCCAGATTTAAAGGGACCGGCACTCGGGACGCGCGCAGGGGGCCGGGCGCTGGCGTCCAGCAGTCAAAGCCTGGCCCGAGGACTGAGCATGACGGGTGGAGCGGGTACCGCGGCAGCTTCTGCCGGGCAAGAAATAGGAGCTCATGGGAGGAGAGCTGAGTCAGGTTGGGAAGCGGCCAGAAACTGCAAGGCAGCCCCACCCGCAGTGGGATTATTACGGAGGGTCTGGGTGACTCACAAAGCCACCTGGACACTGTGACTGTGCGGGGGTCAAGACTGCGTAGCATAGGGCCATTTCCTAGGTCTGCTGTTATTAGCATGACATAGTGGAGGGTTTGCCCTGGAAGGTCGCCAGGATTTGGTGCAGGGTTGCTAACTATGCAGGAGTTCCACCCCACCCTCCATGCCCACGCACACCCTCACGCATTAGCACAATGGTCTGACTTCTGACCAAGGTTTTAAGGACGTTAGGTCAGGAGAGCATTGTGCCCGTGGATATGCCCCTACGGAAGACTGGGCTTGTATCTCAGAGAGCCCATGGTTTCCTCATTTGCCGCTCAGGAATTTCTGTAACCCATTCTTGCACCCTACTTGAATTTAAAACCCATTGGGGGCAACTAGTTCCACACTACTGACAGTGTAAAATTGTTTCCTTTTATTAGTCCCCAAAGTACTCTCTTCCTACTTCAAAGGTTGCTCACAACTTCCAGGATTTGGTTGGGTGAGAAGTCAATGCTTTTCACTGTGTTATAGATTTTAAACATTGTATTTTGTTGAATCAACAAATGATCTTCTCAGACTTAGGCCAGGCGCGGTGGCTCACACCTGTACTCCCAGCCCTTTGGGAGGCCGAGGCGGGCGGATTATTTGAGGTCAGGAGTTCGAGACCAGCCTGGCCAACATGGTGAAACCTCATCTCTACTAAAAATACAAAAAAAAAAAAAAAAAAAAAAATAGCCTGGTGTGGTGGCACACATCTGTAGTCCCAGCTACGCGGGAGGCTGAGGCATGAGAATCATTTGAACCTGGGAGACAGAGGTTGCAGTGAGCCAAGATCGCACCACTGCTCTCCAACCTGGGCGACAGAGTGAGACTCCATCTCTAAATAAATAAATGAATAAATATCTTCTCAGATTTTGATTATCCTTGGTAGACCAGTATTAATTCTTACATCACCACGATGGACCTGACTCAGGCCATGGGACCTGAAACCATGGGTCTGGGGTGTCTGAAATAGTAGTAAGAGTGATTCTTAGGAAAGCTAGTATTTTCTAGGAAGCATGAGGGTGAAAAGAAATATTGGCTTTGGAATCTCAAGTGAAAGGAGATTTAAGAATTTTTAAAAAGTGCCAGTCTAATTTATCAAGGACCTAGCAAGGGAGTGACTTAGGAACAATACCAGGATACATTTCAAAGCTTCAAAACTTCTTGGGAACTGGATGTAACAGGTGTTTGTGAGCTGGCAAAGCTTTATTTAGGTGCCCTGAGGCCTAGTTCTCAATCCCCTTTTTCCTCCTTAGAGAATCAAAGTTAAGGGTTGGAGATAGGAAGAGTCCTAATGTCAATGTGTGTTTTATTATTGACTGACTCCTTCAGAATTGTTTGTGGGATTCTGACAGAACTTCTTTCCTTGACAGTGAGTCTCCAAATTGCCGTGCGTCTTGCATGTTTTTTTTTTTTTTTTTTTTCTTGAGAGAGTCTGGCTCTGTCACCCAGGCTGGAGTGCAGTGGTGTGATCTCAGCTCACTGAAACCTCTGCCTTCCGGGTTCAAGTGATTCTCCTGCCCCAGCCTCCAGAGTAGCTAGGACTACAGGCCCGCACCACCACGCCTGGCTCATTTTTGTATTTTTAGTAGAGAAAGGATTTCTCCATGTTGGCCAGGCTGAACTTGAACTCCTGACCTCAAGTGATCTGCCCGCCTTGGCCTTCCAAAGTGCTGGGATTACAGCCATGAGTCACCGCACCAGGCCTATCATTTGTTTTAATTATTTTAAAAGGATCCCATTTATTTCTGCTTGAGGTAAGATCCCTTATAATAAAGGAATCTTTCTTAATTGCTCCGTGCCTCACTTTCCTCATTTGTACAATGGGAAAACTAACTGGACTTAACTCATGAGTGTTGTGAGGAGCAAGTGAGTTAATGTTTTTAAGACCCTTAGAACGGTACTTGACACAGAATAAATCCTATATAACTGTTTGCTATTAGTATTATTATATTGCCTTATACATTCCTTACTTTCCTAAAATGTAAATACAAACACACTGATGGTGATAATTCAGGGTGTGTTCTGGAAAATGGAGTCAGAAATCTTGAGACCCAGAATTCCAAGCCTCTATTTCAGGTAGAGTTTCAGATTCTCACCAAGCAACTCCACACCATCCCACTATTTGCGAATAAAAGGCACAAAGATTACCTTGGTCTTGCCGTAATTATCTTTTTAAATATGGTGGGTCACTCCTTGTACCAGAGGTATCATATGGCAGAGGATCAACAACGATGAGGACAGGGAGTTTTGTTATTCAAAGCTACTGCAGACTTGGAGATAGGTTTTCAAATATGTAAGTCAGAAAACGTTTACTATCCTCTGGAAGATTTATGAATACTAAGGCAACAAAGCACTTGATATTGTATTAATAGAATTATACAGTCATACAATGGAGCCCAGCCTTCTCATTTCACCACGTAGGAGACTGAGACCCAGAGAAGTAATGTGATTTTTTCTTTGATCATGCAGCAAAATAGACTACTCTTGATTGCCCTGGAAAATGATCCTAGTTTCAGTAGCCTCAAACCCAAACTTGGGCTATTTGGGGCAATGAAAACATAAACATTTATAAGCATATATATATATATATATATATATATATATATATATACATACACACACACACACACACATTTTTTTTTCTTTTTTTTTTTCTTTTTTTTGCAACGGGTTCTCACTCTGTCGCTGAGGCTGGAGTGCAGTGGCGTGATCTCAACTCACTGCAACTTCTGCCTCCTGGGTTCAAGTGGTTCTCCTGCTTCAGCCTCTCGAGAAGCTGGGATTTAAGCACGTGCCACCATGCCTAGCTAATTTTTTGTATTTTTAGTAGAGAATGTTGGCCAGGCTGGTCTCAAACTCCTGACCTCAGGTGATCCACCCGCCTCAGCCTCCCAAAGTGCTGAGATTACAGATGTGAGCCACTGCACCTGGTCTATAAGCATATATTACATGTGGATAAACTATCTGTGCAGATAATAATAATAGCTAACATTTATCACACCCTGCATCCTATACATCAGCAAATCCTGTTGGCTGTACCTTCCTAACACGTCCAGAATCTGACAGCTTCTCACCAGTTCCACCTTTACCATCCCTCCTCTGGTCTTCATCGTCTTTTGACTGGATCTTGCAATAGCCTCCTGCTTCTACACTTGCCCACTGTATTCTTTTCCTACAGCTGCCTTAATGAAGTATCACAAACTGGGTGGCTTAAAGCAACAGACACTTATTCTTTCACAGTTCTGGAGGCTTAGAAGCCCAAAACTAAGGTGGTTTGAGGTGGGTTCCTTCTAGAGGGCCTGAGTGAGAATCTGTCTCTCCTAGCTTCTGGTGGTTGCCAGCAATCCTCAACTCTGCACGGCTTGCAGATACATCACTGCAATCTCTGCCTCCGTCTTCCCATGGTCTTCTCCCTATGTGTCTGTGTGTCTTCACATGGCCGTCCTCCTTCTGTGTGTGTCTGTGTGCCCAAATTCCCTTCCTCTTCTCATAAGGATGCCAGTTGTTGGCCTACGGCCCACCCTAATCCAATATGACCTCATCTTAACTTGATTGCATCTGTAAAGACCTTTCTTTCTTTCTTCTTCTTTCTTTCTTTCTTTCTTTCTTTCTTTCTTTCTTTCTTTCTTTCTTTCTTTCTTTCTTTCTTTCTTTCTTTCTTTCTCTCTCTCTCTTTCTTTTTCTTTCTTTTCCTCCCTCCCTCCCTCCCTCCCTCCCTCCCTTCCTTCCTTCCTTCCTTCCTTCCTTCCTTCCTTCCTTTCTTTCTTTCTTCCTTTCTTTCCTTTTTGAGATAGAGTCTCGCTCTGTTGCCCAGGCTGGAGTGCAGTGGCACAACCTCAGCTCACAGCAACCTCCGCCTCCCAGGTTCAAGTGATTCTCCTGCCTCAGCCTCCTGAGTAGCTGGGATTATAGGCGTGCACCACCATGCCCAGCTAATTTTTGAATTTTTAGTAGAGATGGGGTTTCACCATGTTGGTCAGACTGGTCTCGAACTCCTGACCTCATGATCCGCCCGCCTCCACCTCCCAAAGTGCTGGGATTACAGGCGTGAGCCACCGAGTCCAGCCCTGTAAAGACCCTATTTCTAAATAAGATCAAGTTAATGGGTATTGGGGGTTAGGATTTGAACATATCTTTTGGGGGGACACAATTCAACCCACAACACCTGCCCAGCATCTATTCTCAGCGCAGTATCCAGAGAGACCATTACAAAATACTAAGTCAAATCATGTTACAACTCTGCTCAAAAGCCTACAAAGGCTCTTGATTTGATTTTAGTAAAAGCCAAAGCCTTTGTAATAGGCCCTACGGGATTAGCATCAAGAATCCTCTAACTCCACACCCATACCCACAATACCTCTCTGATCTCCTCTCCTACGCCTTTGGCCCTTGCTGGTACCACGCAACAACAGTGGCTGCCTTGTTGTTCGGAGAATACACAGGCACCCTCCCACCATTAGGGGCTTTGCTCAACCTGTTCCCTTTGCCTTGAATGCTCTTTTCCAAGACATCTACATATCTTACTTCCTTAAATCCCTCAAATCTTTGTTGAAATCCTAGCTTCTTGGTGACACCTACTGCTAACTTATAGCTTCCCTAGCACTCCCACTATTCTTTACCATGCTCTAATTTTTTAAATATAGCACTTATTTTCTAAGATACTCCAGTATGTTATCTTCTGTTCTTCCTTCACCCCTTGCCCCTAGTCTGCACTACACCATAAACTCCAAGAGGGCAGGGATCTTTGATTTGTTCACTGATACATACAAAGCACCAAGCACACTGCTTGGCACATGGTAGGCATGGAACAGTTAATGAATGAATAGATGAATAGATTAATGAATTGAGCTCACACCATGTGCCAGGAGTGTTTCATTTAATCTTCACAACAATCTTATGATGTAGGTACTATTATTACAGCCTCCCTCACGTCACTTTCTCTTCATTTCTCTATTCCTATATTTTACAGATGAGAAAACTGAAGCACACAGAGATTAAGTAACCTGCCTAATGTCACACAATTAGTAAGTGGAGCTGAGGTTTGAACTCAGGAAGGTCTGGCTCTGGAGTCTTTCAATGACTATGCAGCATTGACATATAAGAGAGCATCTGACCACTAGTGTCAGGGAGACCTTATATTCCAGCTATGTCTTGTTCTGACATTCACATTTTCTAACAGCAAGTAATGAATAGTAATAGTTTTCAAACTATTCATGCCATATTTTGCGAAGATACACTTTGATGATATTTATACATTACATCACACAAACTCTGGAAACTATATGGGTACAAATACCAGCTCCACTATCCAACTGATACATGTTCTTGAGCAATCTGCTTAGCTTCTCTGTATCCTAGGTTCTTCCTGAGTAAACTGGGAGTAATTATAACACCTACTTCACAGGGTGGCTGTAAGGATAAATTAGTTACTATATGCAAAGCAATTAGAACAGTGCTTGGTAAATAGAAAGTACTGAATAGGTCTTAACTGTTAGTAGTCTTCTGTAAGTAACAAATTTTGATCTAGTCTTGCCTATAATATAGAAGTTGTTATACAAATTTACCCCTGATGTTAGAAGTCATAATAAAGGTTATCTTGGTGAGATATGGGTAGTAACTGGAAAAGAGTACAAGGCAGGTTTAGGGGTTATGGTAATGTTCTATTTCTTTCGTTTTTCTTTGTTTGTTTGTTTGAGACAGCATCTAGCTCTGTCACCCAGGCTGGAGTGCAGTGGCACCATCTCTGCTCACTGCAGCCTCGGCCTCCTGGGTTCAAGCGGTTCTCGTGCCTCAGCCTCCCGAGTAGCTGGGACTACAGGCGTGTGCCACCACGCCCGGCTAAGTTTTGTATTTTTAGTAGAGACATGGTTTCACCATGTTGGCCAGGCTAGTCTCGAACTCCTGACCTCAAGTGATCCACCCGCCTCTGCCTCCCAAAGTGCTGGGATTACAGACATGAGCCACCATGCCTGGCCAGTCATGTTCTATTTCTTGATGTGGGCATGGTTATGTGGATTTGTTTACTTTGTGAAAAGCATGGAAAAGTACACTTAAGTTTCAGACTTTTTTACTTGTTTGTTTATCTGCATACCTCAATACAAATTCGATTTAAAAACAACTGAAGGCAACCTCCCCCATATCACTTTCTCCTAATTTCTGTATTCTTTTTAAAAAATTTCTCCAAATTCCCACTTATTCAAGTAACATTTGCTGAGCACCTCAATGTGCCTGGAATTGGACTGAGAGCTAGAAGTATTTAAATAGACAAATGTAATAAACGCAGTGATGGATGTATGCACAAATTAAGGAGGGCTCAGAGAAAGGAGTGGTCCATCAGATGGGAAAGGGGCTTGAGTCAAAGAAGTCTCAAGCCCCTTGGAAGTTGAATCATCTGAGCTGGGTCTTGAAAGATGAATAGTAGTTCACATATACAAAGGAGGTAAACGCAGAAGGAACAGCACAGCAAACAGCATGACAAGTTAGAAATCTTTTTGTTTGTTTGTTTGTTTGGTTTTTTTGAGACAGAGTCTCGCTCTCTCGCTCTGTCACCCAGGCTGGAGTACAGTAGTGTGATCTTGGCTCACTGCAATCTCTGCCTCCCAGGCTCAAGTGATTCTTGTGCCTCAGCCTTCTGAGTAGCTGGGATTACAGGCACGTGCCACCATGTCCAGCTAATTTTTTGTATTTTTAGTAGAGACAAGGTTTCACTGTGTTAACCAGGATGGTCTTGATCTCCTGACCTTGTGATCTGCCTGCCTTGGCCTCCCAAAGTCCAGAGATTACAGGTGTGAGCCACCGCACCTGGCCTTGATGGGTTAGAAATCTTAAACTAATTCAGATTTACTGGAGCTTAAAGTGGAAGGCAGGAGTTGGGAGGGGATTGAGTGAAAG
Organism: Rhinopithecus roxellana; assembly: GCF_007565055.1. Lineage (NCBI taxonomy): Eukaryota > Metazoa > Chordata > Mammalia > Primates > Cercopithecidae > Rhinopithecus > Rhinopithecus roxellana. Next base: position 129,214,760 of record NC_044555.1, on the reverse strand, counting down.
TAAGAGCCCACAGAAAAAGGTGCTACTTGAAGGTGAAGTTACTTTTGTTTAACAGATTAAAATATTTGAAAATCCAAATAGATGCATTTATATATTTGATTTGCCTTACTAAATCATTTGGTTGGATTCAGAAAACACTTTTTAATTTATTTACAACATATCAGGTAGTGTGCTAAGTCTGTGCATTCAAAAATGACTAAAATCAGGCTGGCTTGGTGGCTCACACCTGTAATCCCAGCATTTTGGGAAGCTGAAGTAGGAGGATCACTTGAGATTAGCCTGAGCAATAGAGTGAGACCCTAGCTCTACAAAAATTAAAAATAAAAATAATTTTTCCAGGCGTGGTGGCACACGCCTGTAGTCCCAGCTACTCAGGAGGCTGAGCTGGAAGGATTGCTTGAGCCCAGTAGTTTGAGGTTGGAGTGAGCCATGATTGTGCCATTGCATTCTAATCTGAGTGACAGAGGGAGACCTGTCTCTAAAAAATTAAAAATAAAAAAAATTAGGAAAATCAACAAACCCAAGCACAATAAATTTGAAGAAAATGACACCAAGGCCCATGATAATCAAATTGCTTCAAATCAGTGATAGAGAAAATCCTCAAGGCAGCCAGAGGAAAAAACAACATATTATATACACAGGACAGAAAAAAAAAAAAAAAAATGCAAGCCAGAAGACAGTGGAGCAACATCTTTTTCTTTTTTTTTTTTTTCATTTTTTTATTATACTTTAAGTTCTAGGGTACATGTGCATAACGTGCAGCTTTGTTACATATGTATACTTGTGCCATGTTGGTGTGCTGCACCCATCAACTCGTCAGCACCCATCAATTCATCATTTATATCATGTATAACTCCCCAATGCAATCCCTCCCTCCTCCCCCCTCCCCATGATAGGCCCCAGTGTGTGATGTTCCCCTTCCCGAGTCCAAGTGATCTCATTGTTCAGTTCCCACCTATGAGTGAGAACGTGCGGTGTTTGGTTTTCTCTTCTTGTGATAGTTTGCTAAGAATGATGGTTTCCAGCTGCATCCATGTCCCTACAAAGGATGCAAACTCATCCTTTTTTATGGCTGCATAGTATTCCATGGTGTATATGTGCCACATTTTCTTAATCCAGTCTGTCACAGATGGACATTTGGGTTGATTCCAAGTCTTTGCTATTGTGAATAGTGCCGCAATAAACATACGTGTGCATGTGTCTTTGTAGTAGAATAATTTATAATCCTTTGGGTATATACCCAGTAGTGGGATGGCTGGGTCATATGGTACATCTAGTTCTAGATCCTTGAGGAATTGCCATACTGTTTTCCATAATGGTTGAACTAGTTTACAATCCCACCAACAGTGTAAAAGTGTTCCTATTTCTCCACATCCTCTCCAACAACTGTTGTTTCCTGATTTTTTGATGATTGGCATTCTAACTGGTGTGAGATGGTATCTCATTGTGGTTTTGATTTGCATTTCTCTGATGGTGAGTGATGATGAGCATTTTTTCATGTGTCTGTTGGCTGTATGAATGTCTTCTTTTGAGAAATGTCTGTTCATATCCTTTCCCCACTTTTTGATGGGGTTGTTTGTTTTTTTCTTGTATATTTGCTTGAGTTCTTTGTAGATTCTGGATATTAGCCCTTTGTCAGATGAGTAGATTGCAAAAATGTTCTCCCATTCTGTAGGTTGCCTGTTCACTCTGATGGTAGTTTCTTTTGCTGTGCAGAAGCTCTTTAGTTTAATGAGATCCCATTTGTCAATGTTGGCTTTTGCTGCCGTTGCTTTTGGTGTTTTAGACATGAAGTCCTTGCCCATGCCTATGTCCTGAATGGTACTACCTAGATTTTCTTCTAGGGTTTTTATGGTATTAGGTCTAACATTTAAGTCTCTAATCCATCTTGAATTAATCTTCGTATAAGGAGTAAGGAAAAGATCCAGTTTCAGCTTTCTACTTATGGCTACCAATTTTCCCAGCACCATTTATTAAATAGGGAATCCTTTCCCCATTTCTTGTTCCTCTCAGGTTTGTCAAAGATCAGATGGCTGTAGATGTGTGGTATTATTTCTGAGGACTCTGTTCGGGTCCATTGGTCTATATCTCTGTTTTGGTACCAGTACCATGCTGTTTTGGTTACTGTAGCCTTGTAGTATAGTTTGAAGTCAGGTAGCGTGACGCCTCCAGCTTTGTCCTTTTGACTTAGGATTGTCTTGGCAATGCGGGCTCTTTTTTGGTTCCATATGAACTTTAAAGTAGTTTTTTCCAATTCTGTGAAGAAACTCATTGGTAGCTTGATGGGGATGGCATTGAATCTGTAAATAACCTTGGGCAGTATGGCCATTTTCACGATATTGATTCTTCCTATCCATGAGCATGGTATGTTCTTCCATTTGTTTGTGTCCTCTTTGATTTCACTGAGCAGTGGTTTGTAGTTCTCCTTGAAGAGGTCCTTTACATCCCTTGTAAGTTGGATTCCTAGGTATTTTATTCTCTTTGAAGCAATTGTGAATGGAAGTTCATTCCTGAATTGGCTCTCTGCTTGTCTGTTACTGGTGTATAAGAATGCTTGTGATTTTTGCACATTAATTTTGTATCCTGAGACTTTGCTGAAGTTGCTTATCAGCTTAAGGAGATTTTGGGCTGAGACAATGGGGTTTTCTAAATATACAATCATGTCATCTGCAAACAGGGACAATTTGACTTCTTCTTTTCCTAACTGGATACCCTTGATTTCTTTCTCTTGCCTGATTGCCCTAGCCAGAACTTCCAACACTATGTTGAATAGGAGTGGTGAGAGAGGGCATCCCTGTCTTGTGCCAGTTTTCAAAGGGAATTTTTCCAGTTTTTGCCCATTCAGTATGATATTAGCTGTGGGTTTGTCATAAATAGCTCTTATTATTTTGAGGTACGTTCCATCAATACCGAATTTATTGAGCGTTTTTAGCATGAAGGGCTGTTGAATTTTGTCAAAAGCCTTTTCTGCATCTGTTGAGATAATCATGTGGTTCTTGACTTTGGTTCTGTTTATATGCTGGATTATGTTTATTGATTTGCGAATGTTGAACCAGCCTTGCATCCCAGGGATGAAGCCCACTTGATCATGGTGGATAAGCTTTTTGATGTGCTGCTGAATCCGGTTTGCCAGTGTTTTATTGAGGATTTTTGCATCGATGTTCATCAGGGATATTGGTCTAAAATTCTCTTTTTTTGTTGTGTCTCTGCCAGGCTTTGGTATCAGGATGATGTTGGCCTCATAAAATGAGTTAGGGAGGATTCCCTCTTTTTCTATTGATTGGAATAGTTTCAGAAGGAATGGTACCATCTCCTCCTTGTACCTCTGGTAGAATTCAGCTGTGAATCCATCTGGTCCTGGACTTTTTTTGGTGGGTAGGCTATTAATAGTTGCCTCAATTTCATAGCCTGCTATTGGTCTATTCAGGCATTCAACTTCTTCCTGGTTTAGTCTTGGGAGAGTGTAAGTGTCCAGGAAATTATCCATTTCTTCTAGATTTTCTAGTTGATTTGCATAGAGGTGTTTATAGTATTCTCTGATGGTAGTTTGTATTTCTGTGGGGTCGGTGGTGATATCCCCTTTATCATTTTTTATTGCATCTATTTGATTCCTCTCTCTTTTCTTCTTTATTAGTCTTGCTAGCGGTCTGTCAATTTTGTTAATCTTTTCAAAAAACCAACTCCTGGATTCATTGATTTTTTGGAGGGTTTTTTGTGTCTCTATCTCCTTCAGTTCTGCTCTGATCTTAGTTATTTCTTGCCTTCTGCTAGCTTTTGAATGTGTTTGCTCTTGCCTCTCTAGTTCTTTTAATTGTGATGTTAGAGTGTCAATTTTAGATCTTTCCTGCTTTCTCTTGTGGGCATTTAGTGCTATAAATTTCCCTCTACACACTGCTTTAAATGTGTCCCAGAGATTCTGGTATGTTGTGTCCTTGTTCTCATTGGTTTCAAAGAACATCTTTATTTCTGCCTTCATTTCGTTATGTACCCAGTAGTCATTCAGGAGCAGGTTGTTCAGTTTCCATGTAGTTGAGCGGTTTTGAGTGAGTTTCTTAGCCCTGAGTTCTAGTTTGATTGCACTGTGGTCTGAGAGACAGTTTGTTATAATTTCTGTTCTTGTACATTTGCTGAGGAGTGCTTTACTTCCAATTATGTGGTCAATTTTGGAATAAGTGCGATGTGGTGCTGAGAAGAATGTATATTCTGTTGATTTGGGGTGGGGAGTTCTATAGATGTCTATTAGGTCCGCTTGGTGCAGAGATGAGCTCAATTCCTGGATATCCTTGTTAACTTTCTGTCTCGTTGATCTGTCTAATGTTGACAGTGGAGTGTTGAAGTCTCCCATTATTATTGTATGGGAGTCTAAGTCTCTTTGTAAGTCTCTAAGGACTTGCATTATGAATCTGGGTGCTCCTGTATTGGGTGCATATATATTTAGGATAGTTAGCTCTTCCTGTTGAATTGATCCCTTTACCATTATGTAATGGCCTTCTTTGTCTCTTTTGATCTTTGATGGTTTAAAGTCTGTTTTATCAGAGACTAGGATTGCAACCCCTGCTTTTCTTTGTTCTCCATTTGCTTGGTAGATCTTCCTCCATCCCTTTATTTTGAGCCTATGTATGTCTCTGCATGTGAGATGGGTCTCCTGAATACAGCAGACTGATGGGTCTTGACTCTTTATCCAGTTTGCCAGTCTGTGTCTTTTAACTGGAGCATTTAGTCCATTTACATTTAAGGTTAATATTGTTATGTGTGAACTTGATCCTGCCATTATGATATTAACTGGTTATTTTGCTCGTTAGTTGATGCAGTTTCCTCCTAGCCTCGATGGTCTTTACATTTTGGCATGTTTTTGCAATGGCTGGTATCGGTTGTTCCTTTCCACGTTTAGGGCTTCCTTCAGGGTCTCTTGTAAGGCAGGCCTGGTGGTGACAAAATCTCTAAGCATTTGCTTATCTGTAAAGGATTTTATTTCTCCTTCACTTATGAAACTTAGTTTGGCTGGATATGAAATTCTGGGTTGAAAATTCTTTTCTTTAAGAACGTTGAATATTGGCCCCCACTCTCTTCTGGCTTGTAGAGTTTCTGCTGAGAGATCTGCTGTTAGTCTGATGGGCTTCCCTTTGTGGGTAACCCGACCTTTCTCTCTGGCTGCCCTTAAGATTTTTTCCTTCATTTCAACTTTGGTGAATCTGGCAATTATGTGTCTTGGAGTTGCTCTTCTGGAGGAGTATCTTTGTGGTGTTCTCTGTATTTCCTGAATTTGAATGTTGGCCTGCCCTACTAGGTTGGGGAAGTTCTCCTGGATGATATCCTGAAGAGTGTTTTCCAACTTGGTTCCATTTTCCCCCTCACTTTCAGGCACCCCAATCAGACGTAGATTTGGTCTTTTTACATAATCCCATACTTCTTGCAGGCTTTGTTCATTTCTTTTTCTTCTTTTTTCTTTTGATTTCTCTTCTCGCTTCATTTCATTCATTTGATCCTCAATCGCTGATACTCTTTCTTCCAGTTGATCGAGTCAGTTACTGAAGCTTGTGCATTTGTCACGTATTTCTCGTGTCATGGTTTTCATCTCTGTCATTTTGTTTATGACCTTCTCTGCATTAATTAGTCTAGCTGTCAATTCTTCCACTCTTTTTTCAAGATTTTTAGTTTCTTTGCGCTGGGTACGTAATTCCTCCTTTAGCTCTGAGAAGTTTGATGGACTGAAGCCTTCTTCTCTCATCTCGTCAAAGTCATTCTCTGACCAGCTTTGATCCATTGCTGGTGATGGGCTGCGCTCCTTTGCAGGGGGAGATGCGCTCTTATTTTTTGAATTTCCAGCTTTTCTGCCCTGCTTTTTCCCCATCTTTGTGGTTTTATCTGTCTTTGGTCTTTGATGATGGTGACGTACTGATGGGGATTTGGTATAGGTGTCCTTCCTGTTTGATAGTTTTCCTTCTGACAGTCAGGACCCTCAGCTATAGGTCTGTTGGAGATTGCTTGAGGTCCACTCCAGACCCTGTTTGCCTGGGTATCAGCAGCAGAGGTTGCAGAAGATAGAATATTGCTGAACAGCGAGTGTACCTGTCTGATTCTTACTTTGGAAGCTTCCTCTCAGGGGTGTACTCCACCCTGTGAGGTGTGGGGTGTCAGACTGCCCCTAGTGGGGGATGTCTCCTAGTTAGGCTACTCAGTGGTCAGTGACCCACTTGAGCAGGCAGTCTGTCCGTTCTCAGATCTCAACCTCCGTGTTGGGAGATCCACTGCTCTCTTCAAAGCTGTCAGACAGAGTCGTTCGCGTCTGCTCAGGCCTCTGCTGTTTCCCCTATTGTTTTTTAGCTGAGCCCCGCCCCCAGAGGTGGAGTCTATAGAGACAGGCAGGTTTCCTTGAGCTGCTGTGAGCTCCACCCAGTTCGAGCTTCCCAGCGGCTTTGTTTACCTACTTAAGCCTCAGCAATGGCTGGTGCCCCTCCCCCAGCCTCGCTGCTGCCTCGCGGTTAGATCGCTGCAGACTGCTGTGTTAACAATGAGGGAGGCTCCGTGGGCATGGGACCCTCCCGGCCAGGTGAGGGATATATTCTTCTGGTGTGCCCGTTGCTTAAAGCGCGGTATTGGGGTGGGAGTTACCCGATTTTCCAGGTGTTGTGTGTCTCAGTTCCCCTGGCTAGGAAAAGGGATTCCCTTCCCCCTTGCACTTCCCAGGTGAGGCGATGCCTCGCCCTGCTTCAGCTCTCGCTGGTCAGGCTGCAGCAGCTGACCAGCACCGATTGTCCGGCACTCCCTAGTGAGATGTCCCCAGTACCTCAGTTGAAAATGCAGAAATCACCGGTCTTCTGTGTCGCTCGCGCTGGGAGTTGGAGACTGGAGCTGTTCCTATTCGGCCATCTTGCTCCGCCCCTCTTTTTTTTTTTTTTTTTTTTTTTTTGAGACAGAGTCCTGCTCTGTCGCCCAGGCTGGAGTGCAGTGGTGCAATCTCGGCTCACTGCAACCTCTGCCTCCTGGGTTCAAGCGATTCTCCTGTCTCAGCCTCCTAAGTAGCTGGGATTACAGGTGCATGCCACCACGCCCAGCTAATTTTTGTATTTTTAGCAGAGACGGAGTTTCACCATGTTGGCCAGGCTGGTCTCAAACTCCTGACCTCAGGTGATCCAAAATGCTGGGATTACAGGCGTGAGCCACCGCACCCAACTGGAAGAACATCTTTTAAGAAGTGAAAGTAAAAAAAAAAAAAACTTTCAACCTAGACTTCTTCACCCAGCAAAACAAAAGCAAAATAAGGACTTTTTCAGGTATGCAAAAGCTGAAAGAATTAGTCATTAGAAGACCTGCAGTACAAGAAATGTTAAAGGAAGTCCTTCAGTATTGATACCAGATAAAAAATATAATATGGATCTACACTAAGAAATGCAAAGCACTGAAAATGGTAAATATGTGGGTAGGTATAAGGACTTTTTTCTTATTGTTTAAATCTCCAAAGATAGTCAACTGTCTTAAGCAAAAATGATTGATATTTTATGAGATTATAACATATGTCAAAATAAAATATATGAGAAAATAGCACAAATGTTGGGAGGGAAGAAATGGAAGTATGATATTATAAAGTTCTTGCAAAATATAAATCACTTGAAGGTGGAATCTAATAGGTAAAGCATGTTTACAGGTAGTGCTCACTTTGCACGGTTTCAATATGCACAAATTTCAGTTACACAGTTTGGTTAAATAACACCAGTCCCCCAATAACACAGTTCAAATTTTACTTGCCATAGTATATTAACTATAATTACGTAAAGTACAGACTTTGTTGCTAGCTCATCAGTTCACAGATAACTACATAAATAACACATATGCATCATGATCAGTGGCCAATCACATCACTTCTTTCAAAGCTTGCCAGCTATTGGTCATTGTGCAGCTGTTATTCAGTTGATGCAGAGACAACAAAGCATGTAGATATTTTGACTCCATGAATCCCGGTGATAAACCCAAGTGACATTTTACAAAGATCAATTAAAAAGAGAGAAAACTGGACAACAAAGATGAGGTTGCAACAAAGAAATAGAAAGTAAGAATATTGGAAATGAGATTTGAATACAAAATATATGGAGTCACAGAACAAATTGCTGATCATGGGAATGTTGACATCATTCCAAAGACTCTAGATATGCAACCAGAGGAACCTAGTGAAGATAAACTCATCAACATAAGGGAAGAAACTGATTGTGGTGAAAAGAATGAAGATGCTCAAGAAGAAGTAATGCCAGGGGTAAAAAATCCCTCCACATTAAAGGAAACTTTGGAGACATTTAGTGATATCGAAAGCATAGAGAATAAAATGTTGAAAATGGATTCAAACTTGGAAAGGACCATGATGGCTGCGTGTGATGGCTCATGCCTGTAATCCCAACACTTTGGGAGACTGAGGCAGGAGGATTGCTTGAGCCCAAGAGTTCAAGACCAGCCTGGGAAACATAGACCCTGTCTCTACAAAAAATTTTTAAAAATTAGCCAGATGTGATGGCATGCACATGTAGTCCCAGCTAGTCAGGAGGCTGAGGCAGGAGGATCTCTTGAGCCCAGAAGGTTGAGGCTGCAGTGAACCATGATTGTGCCACTGCACTCCAGCCTGGGCGACAGAGCAAGACCCTGTCTCTACAAATTTTTTAAAAAAAATTAGCCAGGCATAGTCCTGCATGCCTGTAGTCCTAGCTACTTGGAAGGCTGAAGTGGGAGGATCATTGGAGCCCAGGAGTTCGAGGCTGCAGTGAGCTATGACTATGCCACTCCACTGTAGCCTGGGCAACAGAGCAAGACCTTGTCTCAAAATAAATAAATAAATAAATAAATAACCATGACAATTCGCCAAGGCGTAGAAAAAATGCTTGCTTCAGATAGTCATACAATGAGAAATCCTTACTGTTCAAACTATTTTGATAAGTTTTTCTTAGTTAAACTTTTAAATTCTGAGATAACTGCACATTTACATGCAGTTGTAAGAAATAACATAGTGATCCTGTGTGTCTTTTTTTTTTTTGAGATGGAGTTTCACTGTTGCTGCCCAGGCTGGAGTGCAATGGCGTGATCTTGGCTCACTGCAACCTCTGCCTTCTGGGTTCAAGCGATTCTCCTGCCTCAGCTTCCTGAGTAGCTGGGATTATAGGCACCTGCCACCACGCCTAGCTAATTTCTGTATTTTTAGTAGAGATGGGATTTCATGATGTTGGTCAGGCTGGTCTCAAACTCCTAACCTTAGATGATCCACCTGCCTTGGCCTCCTAAAGTGCTGGGATTACAGGTGTGAGCTACCTCACCCGGCCCCATGTACTCTTTACCCAGTTCCCACCAGTTTCCATCACCACAAGAACCCCTCCTGTTGCTTTTTTATAGTTACACCCATTTTCCTACCACACCCCCTTCACTCCTGATAATCACTAATCTGTTCTCCATTTCTATAATGTTGTCATTTCCAGAAAGTTATGCACATGAAATAATAAAGTATGTAACCTATTGAGATTGGCTTTATTCATTCATCATAATTCTCTGGTAATTCATCCAGGTTGTTGCATGTATGGATAGTTCATTTATTTTTATTGCTGAGTAGTATTCCATGATATATACCACAGTTTGTTTACCCATTTACCTTTTGGAGGACAATTTGGGTTGTTTAACATTTGGGGCTACTACAAAGAAAGCTACTATAAATATTTGTGTAGCAGTTTTTGTATGAATACAAGTTTTCATTTGTCTGGCATAAATGCCCAGTAGTGCAATTGCTGGATCATATGGTGGCTGCATGTTTAGTGTTTTTAAGAAACTGTCAAGCTATTTTTCAGAGTGGCTGTACCATTTTGCATTCTCAACAGCAATGAATGAGTGATCCAGTTTATCTGCATCATTTTCAGCATTTGGTATTGGCACTATTTTTTGTTTTAGTCATTTTGCTAGTCATGCAGTGATATCTCCTTTTTTTTTTTTTTTTTTTTAAAGACGGAGTCTCTCTCTCTCGCCCAGGCTGGAGTGCCGTGGCATGATCTTGGCTAACTGCAGCCTCCGCTTCCCAAGCTCAAGTGATTCTTGTGCCTCTGCCTCCCAAGGAGCTGGGATTACAGGTGTGCGCCACCACGCCCAGCTAATTTTTGTATTTTTAGTAGAGATGGGGTTTCACCATGTTGGCCAGGCTGGTCTAGAACTCCTGACCTCACGTGATCCGCCTGCCAATGTGCTGGGATTACAGGCGTGAGCCACTGTGCCCTGCATCCTTTTGGTTTTAATTTCCATTTTCCTAGTGGTTGTCCCTAATGTTGAACAGCATTTCACGTGCTTATGGAGGATTAGTACATCTGCTTCAGTTAAATGTCTTTTTGTACTTTTTACCCATTTTCTATGTGAATCATTTTTGTTTTTGATTTTTGCTACTGAGTTTTGAGAGTTCTTTATATATTCTAGGTACTAGTCCTTTGTTGGATATGTGATTTCTCTCAGTCTGTACCTTGTCTTTTACTTTTTTTTTCTTTTCTTTTTTTTTTTTTTTTTTTTTGAGACGGAGTCTCGCTCTGTCGCCCAGGCTTGAGTGCAGTGGCCGGATCTCAGCTCACTGCAAGATCTGCCTCCTGGGTTTACGCCATTCTCCTGCCTCAGCCTCCCGAGTAGCTGGGACTACAGGCGCCCGCCACCTCGCCCAGCTAGTTTTTTTTTTTGTATTTTTTAGTAGAGACGGGGTTTCACCGTGTTAGCCAGGATGGTCTCGATCTCCTGACCTCGTGATCTGCCCGTCTCGGCCTCCCAAAATGCTGGGATTACAGGCTTGAGCCACCGTGCCTGGCCATGTCTTTTAATTTTCTAAACACAGTTTTTCAGAGTACAAAAAAATGTTTAATTTTTATGAAGTCCAGTTTATCAATTTTTTCTTTTATGCATCATGCTTTTGGTATCAAGTGTAAGAACAGTGTCTAGTCCTAGATCTTGAAGATTTTCTCCTGCTTTTTTTCCTAAAAGACATGAGCCACTACACCCAGTCCACATTATATATTTAAATCTATGATACATTTTTAGTTAATTTTTTCCCTATCATCATGTTTGGTATTTAATTAATTAAATTTTTTTTTTTTTGAGACAGAGTCTCACTCTGTTGCCCAATGAAGTGGCATTATCTCAGCTCATTGCAACCTCTGCTTCCCAGGTTCAAGCAATTCTCCCGCTTCAGCCTCCCAAGTAGCTGGGATTACAGGTGCGTGCCACCACACCCAGCTAATTTTTTACATATATTTTTTTTTAGTAGAGAGGGGGGGTTTCACCATGTTGTTCAGGCTGGTCTCGAACTCCTGACCTCAGGTTGTCTGCCCGCCTCGGCCTCTTAAAGTGCTGGGATTACAGGAGTGAGACACCGCACCCAGACTTAGTTAATTTTTTAATAAAAGAAGTAAGACTTATATCAAGGTTCATGTTTTTGAACACATCTGTGGTAGAGTAAGAGTCTTTGGTGTTCATCCCCTTACAGAAACGTCAATTTGAACAACTACCCATGCAAAATATACCTTCATAAGAGCTAAGGAATCCAGGTGACAGATTAGAGCACCTGAGTGTAGCACAGAAAATTTAAAAGGCACATCAAAGATAGTAGGACAGACAGTTTCACATTATTCATGTCACCTCTCTCCCAAACCCAGACAGTACAGTGTGGAGAGAGAGACTCTCCACAAAGGGAAGGAGGATGAAGTGAGCATCTGACTTTGCTGTGGACCTCAGGACTGGCCTGCTCCAGTGAGCCCTGGTGCCAGGTTGGCCCCTGAGAACCTAGGCTCCAGGCCTGCCCCAGTGCCTGGCCAGCCTTTTGTAGCCCCAGCTTATAGGCTACCCTGCTTCCTACTATGACCCCAAGCTCCAGCAGCCCCAGGGTCCAGGCCTGCCTCCATGGATCCAGGCTCCAGACTTGCCTCTGCAGACCAATGAACAGGCCTCTCTGCATGCACCTAGGAACCAGGCCAGCCTCTTTGGGACTCAGGTCCAAACTTATCCCTGTGGGCTCAGGGAGGGGCCAGGCTTGCCCCAGGACCAGGCCATCTCCAGAGACTCAGGCTCAAAGCCTTCCCCAGCTTCAGGTCAGCCCCCATGAACCCAGGCTTGAGGCCAGCCCCTGCAGACACAGGATCTAGGCCTGCACCCAGAGCTTAGATTTAAAGCGCACCCCTGCAGACTAAGGCACCAGGCCAGTCCCTGTGGACTCAGGCACTGGGGCAGCCTGCCTGACGACTCCAGCAAAATGCCTGCCTTCACAGCCCACCAGACAGCCCACCCAGAATCTATGGATGGGCTGACTAGTGAAGGGCCTTAAAAAAAGAAGGAATCCTGTCATTTACAACAACATAGATGAACCTGAAGGACATTATAAGTGAAATAAGCCAAGCACAGAAAGACAGTATGCGTGGTCTCATTTACATGTAGCATTTTAAAAAGTTGAGCTCATAAAAGCAGAGAGTAGAATGGTGGTTACCAAGGGCTCAAGAAAGGGATGGGGAGGTATTGGTCAAAGAGTACAAGTTTCAGTTATGCAGGATGAATAAGCTCTGAACAGCTACTGTACAGCATGGTGACTATGGTTAATAATACTGTATTGTATGCTTGAAATTTGCTGAGAGTAGATCTTAAATGTTCTCAACACACACACTGCAACGGTAGACGAGTAAAGGATGGATAGACAAATTTACTTGATTTTGGTAATTGTATTGCAATGTACACATGTATCAAAACATCACATTGTATACCATAAACAGAGACAATTTTTTTTTGAGACAGTCTCACTCTGTCACCCAGGCTGGAGTGAAGTGGTGGAAACTCGGCTCACTGCATCCTCCACCTCCTGGGTTCAAGCGATTCTCGCGCTTCAGCCTCCTGAGTAGCTGGGATTACAGGCACGGGCTACCACGCCCAGCTAATTTTTTGTGTTCTTAGTAGAGACGAGGTTTCTCCATGTTTCCCAGGTTGGTCTCGAACTCCTGAGCTCAGGCAATCTGCCCACCTCAGCCTCCCGAAGTGTTGGGATTACAGGCGTGAGCCACCACGCCTGGCTCAATTTTTATTTGTCAATTGTATCTTATAAAGCTGGAAAAAAGGGTTTGCTGTTTTGCCTATGGACATCTGATTGCTGCAGCACCATTTCTTGTAAAGGCTTTCTTCCATTGAATTGCTTTTGTTCTTTAGTAAAAAATTAGATGGGTATCTGCCGGGCATGGTGACTCATGCCTGTAATCCCAGCACTTTGGGAGGCCGAAGCAGGTGAATCACTCAAGGTCAGGAGTTCGAGACCAGCCTGGTCAATATGGTGAAACTCCATCTCTAATAAACATACAAAAATTAGCCAGGCATGGTGGTGCATGCCCGTAATCCCAGCTACTCAGGAGGCTGAGGCATGAGAATTGCTTGAACCTGGGAGGTGGAGTTTGCAGTGAGCCAAGATTATGCCATTGCACTCCAGCCTGGGTGACAGAGCAAGACTCTGACAAAAACAAACAAACAAACAAACAAAAACAAAAACAAATAAAAAAGCAAGGAGATGGATATCTTTTTGTTGGTGTATTTCTGAGTTTTGTTTTCTGTTCTCTTGATGTATTTGTATACCCCTTCTCCAAAACCATACAATCTTGATTACTATAGCCATATAAGCCTTAAAATCAGATAGACTGCTACCTCTCAGTTGATTTTTTTCAACATTGTTTTATTATTCTACTTCCTTTGCCTTTGCTTATATTTTAGAATAATCTTATTTGTGCCTACAAAATATTTTGCTAAAATTTCTGTAGGAATTGCACTCAACCATATGTCAACTTGGGAACAACTGACACCTTTACTATGTTGGTTCATCCAATTCATGAGCTCATTTGCCTATTCTGGACATTATATACACATGCAATTATAAAATATGTGGCCTTTTAGTCTGGTGGCTTTAACTTAATATGTTTTGAAGGTTGATCCATGCTGTAGCCTGTATCAATACTTCATTCCTTTTTATGGTTGAATAAAATTCCATTGTATGGCTATATCACATTTTCTTTATTCATCCGTCAACTGACAGACATTTGGGTTGTTTCCACTTTTTGGTTATTATATATTAAATGCTGCTATAAACATTTGTGTACAAGTTTTTGTGTGAACATACGTTTTCAGTTCTCTTGGGTATATACCCAGGATGGGAATTGCTGGGTTATATGGTAACTCTACATTTTCACTTTTAGAAACTGTCAAACTGTTTTCCAAAGGCGCTAAACCATTTCACATTCACACCAACCATGCATGAGGGTTCCAATTTCTCCACATCTACACCAACACTTATTGTTTTCCATGTTTTTTTTTGGTGGGGAGTGGGGAGGGACACAGTCTTGCTCTGTTGCCCAGACTGGAGTGCAGTAGCTTGATCTCAGCATACTGTAACCTCCCTGGGTTCAAGCAGTCCTCCCACGTCAGCCTCCTGAGTAGGTGGGACCACAGGTGCATGCCACCGTGCCCAGCCATTTTTTTTGTATTTGTGTATGTGTGTAGATGGGGTTTCACCATGTTGCCCAGGCTGTTCTCGAACTCCTGGACTCAAGCAATTGGCCCACCTTGTCCTTGCAAAGTGCTGGGATTACAGGCCTGAGCCCAGATTGTATTTTTTTGTTTTCTGTTTTTTGTTTTAATGATAGCCATTTTAGTGAGTGTGATGTGATCTCTCATAGTTTTGATTTACATTTTCTTAATGACTAATAATAACGAGCATCTTTTCATGTGCTTACTGACCATTTGTATATCTTCTTTGGAGCTATGTCGATTCAAATTATTTGCTCATGGCTGCTCTGTCGATGGGATAGCCATTCTTTTCTTCCTTTACTTTCTTAATAGACTTGCCTTATGAATTCGCCTCGAATTCTTTCTTCTACGAGATCCAAGAACCCTTTTTTGGGGTCTGGATCAGGACCCCTTTCGGGTAACATCTTTTTGGTGACCACAGAGGGACAATAGAGAAGAACCCCCACCCACACACCCAAAGGCTAACTTACAGTAAGTGGTGGGGTCTGGTAACATCTTTCTGGTGAACCATGGAGGGGATGATACTAAGGAGACCCCAGACCCAAAGAAAAATCATCTGCGCCCACTAATTGACTGACTTTGGGTAAGTGGGGTGCATATACCCAGGTAAAGGATGGGATTGGGTTAGAGACCCAACTTAGGGGAGTTAAGAGTCTCTCCTAAGACAGAGAGGGTTAAAGGCCCCTCTTAATAAAAGGCAAGGATGATTGACCTAACTTGAAAGGTTAGAGCCCTTCCTATGATTTAGGGGGTTAGAAGCCCCTCTCAGTAAAGTCCCTCTCGGCGAAGAATGGGTTTGGCACTATGGGGTGTTAACTGCTATTCTTTTTGGGTTAATCTGCCTTGCACTCTTTGCTGATGATTATGGGTGGCAGAATTAGGCATGTACAGGACCATGGGACATGGGGGGCTTTTTCCTCCACAAAAGGGGAAACTTGAGAGCTGATGGGACTGCTGGAAAAGATCCCTTCGCGACTGACAAGTGGCTGCCTGAACTTTTCAGTGTCGCTGCAATCGGTGGGTCTTTCTCTGGCCTCTGTGAGTTGCTTGCCTTCCGCACCCCACTGCAGGCAAGGCTTTTCTCCCTTTCTCTCCTTTTTCTTTCTTATCTTTTCTATTACTCAGAGCGACCATCTTGCCCAGAGACCACATGATGAAATTCCTAGTCCGAAGTTGGATTGACAATGACAGAGCCTAACTAGGGGCAAGTTTGAGCCTTGCAGGTTTGATATTGGGTGCTAAGCAGAGTGACTAATGTCTATGTTTTGTCACATGTATTTTGCTCTGGCCAGAACGGAAAAACATAATTTTCCTTTGTGTTTTGGCGTGGTGATGCAGTCAGCTGGGTCACTAGGGCCACTCAGGGAAAGGGAACCCAGAAGCCTGGCATCACAGCAAAAGGATAAGAATTTCTTACCAGTCAGACTTCTGGCCTCTCTCTCTCTCTGTGCCAACCGGTGGAATGAATGGTTTTTATTAATTTGAAAAAGGATTTGTAAGGCTAGTCTCAAGCTGTAGCGAATCTGTTGTACTTTGTGCTATGAATTTGTCTTTCTGTATCTTTCTGTGAGAAAGAGTGGTACCTTATGGTAGAACACAGGCCTAGGACCCCATAAGCCTGCTGTTCAAGACAGCCCAGCAAACTGTTCAGTTATAAACTTTGCTGCAGGTCCCTGGGCGGTGGGGAGCGGGGTGGAGTGGAAACAGGATGACGTTGTCCTCTTGTCTCCTTCTATGTCCTTGGGGAGTTTGACCTTGTAACCATGTGGCAGTACTTCCTCTTGGTCTCAGGGTTCAATCTCTAGCTTAGGGGATGAGCCTTTCTGATTGATATTTGGGTGACCTTTGCCATTTTTTTAATTCTCTTCCCCTCCACAAACTGTCTTGAATTTCTTTTCTCAGAGCACCTGTGAGGTTACTTTTCGTAAAGTTCAAAAGCCAGAAATATTGGTCATTTGGACTGATTAGTTGGACAATAAAAGATTTAAAAGGCCTTTTTTTTTTTTTTTTTTTTTTTTTTTTTTTATTATTTTTTTTTTTATTATTATACTTTAAGTTCTAGGGTACATGTGCATAACGTGCAGGTTTGTTACATATGTAAACTTATGCCATGTTGGTGTGCTGCACCCATCAACTCGTCAGCACCCATCAATTCATCATTTATATCATGTATAACTCCCCAATGCAATCCCTCCCTCCTCCCCCCTCCCCCCTCCCCATGATAGACCCCAGTGTGTGATGTTCCCCTTCCCGAGTCCAAGTGATCTCATTGTTCAGTTCCCACCTATGAGTGAGAACATGCGGTGTTTGGTTTTCTCTTCTTGTGATAGTTTGCTAAGAATGATGGTTTCCAGCTGCATCCATGTCCCTACAAAGGACGCAAACTCATCCTTTTTTATGGCTGCATAGTATTCCATGGTGTATATGTGCCACATTTTCTTAATCCAGTCTGTCACAGATGGACATTTGGGTTGATTCCAAGTCTTTGCTATTGTGAATAGTGCCGCAATAAACATACGTGTACATGTGTCTTTGTAGTAGACTAATTTATAATCCTTTGGGTATATACCCAGTAGTGGGATGGCTGGGTCATATGGTACATCTAGTTCTAGATCCTTGAGGAATTGCCATACTGTTTTCCATAATGGTTGAACTAGTTTACAATCCCACCAACAGTGTAAAAGTGTTCCTATTTCTCCACATCCTCTCCAACACCTGTTGTTTCCTGACTTCTTAATGATTGCCATTCTAACTGGTGTGAGATGGTATCTCATTGTGGTTTTGATTTGCATTTCTCTGATGGCCAGTGACGATGAGCATTTTTTCATGTGTCTGTTGGCTGTATGAATATCTTCTTTTGAGAAATGTCTGTTCATATCCTTTCCCCACTTTTTGATGGGGTTGTTTGTTTTTTTCTCGTATATTTGTTTGAGTTCTTTGTAGATTCTGGATATTAGCCCTTTGTCAGATGAGTAGGTTGCAAAAATTTTCTCCCATTCTGTAGGTTGCCTGTTCACTCTGATGGTAGTTTCTTTTGCTGTGCAAAAGCTCTTTAGTTTAATTAGATCCCATTTGTCAATTTTGGCTTTTGCTGCCGTTGCTTTTGGTGTTTTAGACATGAAGTCCTTGCCCATGCCTATGTCCTGAATGGTACTACCTAGATTTTCTTCTAGGGTTTTTATGGTATTAGGTCTAACATTTAAGTCTCTAATCCATCTTGAATTAATCTTCGTATAAGGGGTAAGGAAAGGATCCAGTTTCAGCTTTCTACTTATGGCTAGCCAATTTTCCCAGCACCATTTATTAAATAGGGAATCCTTTCCCCATTTCTTGTTTCTCTCAGGTTTGTCAAAGATCAGATGGCTGTAGATGTGCGGTATTATTTCTGAGGACTCTGTTCTGTTCCATTGGTCTATATCTCTGTTTTGGTACCAGTACCATGCTGTTTTGGTTACTGTAGCCTTGTAGTATAGTTTGAAGTCAGGTAGCGTGACGCCTCCAGCTTTGTCCTTTTGACTTAGGATTGTCTTGGCAATGCGGGCTCTTTTTTGGTTCCATATGAACTTTAAAGCAGTTTTTTCCAATTCTGTGAAGAAAGTCATTGGTAGCTTGATGGGGATGGCATTGAATCTATAAATAACCTTGGGGAGTATGGCCATTTTCACGATATTGATTCTTCCTATCCATGAGCATGGTATGTTCTTCCATTTGTTTGTGTCCTCTTTGATTTCACTGAGCAGTGGTTTGTAGTTCTCCTTGAAGAGGTCCTTTACATCCCTTGTAAGCTGGATTCCTAGGTATTTTATTCTCTTTGAAGCAATTGTGAATGGAAGTTCATTCCTGATTTGGCTCTCTGCTTGTCTGTTGCTGGTGTATAAGAATGCTTGTGATTTTTGCACATTAATTTTGTATCCTGAGACTTTGCTGAAGTTGCTTATCAGCTTAAGGAGATTTTGGGCTGAGACAATGGGGTTTTCTAAATATACAATCATGTCATCTGCAAACAGGGACAATTTGACTTCTTCTTTTCCTAACTGGATACCCTTGATTTCTTTCTCTTGCCTGATTGCCCTAGCCAGAACTTCCAACACTATGTTGAATAGGAGTGGTGAGAGAGGGCATCCCTGTCTTGTGCCAGTTTTCAAAGGGAATTTTTCCAGTTTTTGCCCATTCAGTATGATATTAGCTGTGGGTTTGTCATAAATAGCTCTTATTATTTTGAGGTACGTTCCATCAATACCGAATTTATTGAGCGTTTTTAGCATGAAGGGCTGTTGAATTTTGTCAAAAGCCTTTTCTGCATCTATTGAGACAATCATGTGGTTCTTGTCTTTGGTTCTGTTTATATGCTGGATTACGTTTATTGATTTGCGAATGTTGAACCAGCCTTGCATCCCAGGGATGAAGCCCACTTGATCATGGTGGATAAGCTTTTGGATGTGCTGCTGAATCCGGTTTGCCAGTATTTTATTGAGGATTTTTGCATCAATGTTCATCAGGGATATTGGTCTAAAATTCTCTTTTTTTGTTGTGTCTCTGCCAGGCTTTGGTATCAGGATGATGTTGGCCTCATAAAATGAGTTAGGGAGGATTCCCTCTTTTTCTATTGATTGGAATAGTTTCAGAAGGAATGGTACCAGCTCCTCCTTGTACCTCTGGTAGAATTCAGCTGTGAATCCATCTGGTCCTGGACTTTTTTTGGTGGGTAGGCTATTAATTGTTGCCTCAATTTCAGAGCCTACTATTGGTCTATTCAGGGATTCAACTTCTTCCTGGTTTAGCCTTGGGAGAGTGTAAGTGTCCAGGAAATTATCCATTTCTTCTAGATTTTCTAGTTGATTTGCGTAGAGGCGTTTATAGTATTCTCTGATGGTAGTTTGTATTTCTGTGGGGTCAGTGGTGATATCCCCTTTATCATTTTTTATTGCATCTATTTGATTCCTCTCTCTTTTTTTCTTTATTAGCCTTGCTAGCGGTCTGTCAATTTTGTTGATCTTTTCAAAAAACCAACTCCTGGATTCATTGATTTTTTGGAGGGTTTTTTGTGTCTCTATCTCCTTCAGTTCTGCTCTGATCTTAGTTATTTCTTGCCTTCTGCTAGCTTTTGAATGTGATTGCTCTTGCCTCTCTAGTTCTTTTAATTGTGATGTTAGAGTGTCAATTTTAGATCTTTCCTGCTTTCTCTTGTGGGCATTTAGTGCTATAAATTTCCCTCTACACACTGCTTTAAATGTGTCCCAGAGATTCTGGTATGTTGTATCTTTGTTCTCATTGGTTTCAAAGAACATCTTTATTTCCGCTTTCATTTCGTTATGTACCCAGTAGTCATTCAGGAGCAGGTTGTTCAGTTTCCATGTAGTTGAGCGGTTTTGATTGAGTTTCTTAGTCCTGAGTTCTAGTTTGATTGCACTGTGGTCTGAGAGACAGTTTGTTATAATTTCTGTTCTTTTACATTTGCTGAGGAGTACTTTACTTCCAATTATGTGGTCAATTTTGGAATAAGTGCGATGTGGTGCTGAGAAGAATGGATATTCTGTTGATTTGGGGTGGAGAGTTCTATAGATGTCTATTAGGTCCGCTTGGTGCAGAGATGAGTTCAATTCCTGGATATCCTTGTTAACTTTCTGTCTCGTTGATCTGTCTAATGTTGACAGCGGAGTGTTGAAGTCTCCCATTATTATTGTATGGGAGTCTAAGTCTCTTTGTAAGTCTCTAAGGACTTGCTTTATGAATCTGGGTGCTCCTGTATTGGGTGCATATATATTTAGGAGAGTTAGCTCTTCCTGTTGAATTGATCCCTTTACCATTATGTAATGGCCTTCTTTGTCTCTTTTGATCTTTGATGGTTTAAAGTCTGTTTTATCAGAGACTAGGATTGCAACCCCTGCTTTTTTTTGTTCTCCATTTGCTTGGTAGATCTTCCTCCATCCCTTTATTTTGAGCCTATGTATGTCTCTGCATGTGAGATGGGTCTCCTGAATACAGCAGACTGATGGGTCTTGACTCTTTATCCAGTTTGCCAGTCTGTGTCTTTTAATTGGAGCATTTAGTCCATTAACATTTAAGGTTAATATTGTTATGTGTGAACTTGATCCTGCCATTATGATATTAACTGGTTATTTTGCTCGTTAGTCGATGCAGTTTCTTCCTAGCCTCGATGGTCTTTACATTTTGCCAAGTTTTTGCGATGGCTGGTACCGGTTGTTCCTTTCCATGTTTAGGGCTTCCTTCAGGGTCTCTTGTAAGGCAGGCCTGGTGGTGACAAAATCTCTAAGCATTTGCTTATCTGTAAAGGATTTTATTTCTCCTTCACTTATGAAACTTAGTTTGGCTGGATATGAAATTCTGGGTTTAAAATTCTTTTCTTTAAGAACGTTGAATATTGGCCCCCACTCTCTTCTGGCTTGTAGAGTTTCTGCCGAGAGATCTGCTGTTAGTCTGATGGGCTTCCCTTTGTGGGTGACCCGACCTTTCTCTCTGGCTGCCCTTAAGATTTTTTCCTTCATTTCAACTTTGGTGAATCTGGCAATTATGTGTCTTGGAGTTGCTCTTCTGGAGGAGTATCTTTGTGGCGTTCTCTGTATTTCCTGAATTTGAATGTTGGCCTGCCCTACTAGGTTGGGGAAGTTCTCCTGGATGATATCCTGAAGAGTGTTTTCCAACTTGGTTCCATTTTCCCCCTCACTTTCAGGCACCCCAATCAGACGTAGATTTGGTCTTTTTACGTAATCCCATACTTCTTGCAGGCTTTGCTCATTTCTTTTTCTTCTTTTTTCTTTTGGTTTCTCTTCTCGCTTCATTTCATTCATTTGATCTTCAATCGCTGATACTCTTTCTTCCAGTTGATCGAGTCGGTTACTGAAGCTTGTGCATTTGTCACGTATTTCTCGTGTCATGGTTTTCATCTCTGTCATTTCGTTTATGATCTTCTCTGCATTAATGAGTCTAGCTGTCAATTCTTCCACTCTTTTTTCAAGATTTTTAGTTTCTTTGCGCTGGGTACGTAATTCCTCCTTTAGCTCTGATAAGTTTGATGGACTGAAGCCTTCTTCTCTCCTCTCGTCCAAGTCATTCTCTGACCAGCTTTGATCCGTTGCTGGTGATGGGCTGCGCTCCTTTGCAGGGGGAGATGCGCTCTTATTTTTTGAATTTCCAGCTTTTCTGCCCTGCTTCTTCCCCATCTTTGTGGTTTTATCTGTCTCTGGTCTTTGATGGTGGTGACGAACTGATGGGGTTTTGGTATAGGTGTCCTTCCTGTTTGATAGTTTTCCTTCTGACAGTCAGAAGGACTCTCTGTTGGTCTGTTGGAGATTGCTTGAGGTCCACTCCAGACCCTGTTTGCCTGGGTATCAGCAGCAGAGGTTGCCGAAGATAGAATATTGCTGAACAGCGAGTGTACCTGTCTGATTCTTCCTTTGGAAGTGTCCTCTCAGGGGTGTACTCCACCCTGTGAGGTGTGGGGTGTCAGACTGCCCCTAGTGGGGGATTTCTCCCAGCTAGGCTACTCAGGGGTCAGGGACACACCTGAGCAGGCAGTCTGTCCGTTCTCAGATCTCAACCTCCGCGTTGTGAGATCCGCGGCTCTCCCCAAAGCTGTCAGACAGAGTCGTTCGCGTCTGCACCGGCTCCCGCTACTTCCCCTGTTGGTCTTCAGCTGTGCGCTGTCCCCAGAGGTGGAGACTACAGAGACAGGCAGGCTTCCTTGAGCTGCTGTGAGCTCCACCCAGTTCGAGCTTCCCAGCGGCTTTGTTTACCTACTTAAGCCTCAGCAATGGCGGGCGCCCCTCCCCCAGCCTCGCTGCTGCCTTGCGGATAGATCGCGGCAGACTGCTGTGTTAGCAGTGAGGGAGGCTTCGTGGGCGTGGGACCCTCCCGGCCAGGTGTGGGATATATTCTCCTGGAATGCCTGTATGCTTACAGCGCAGTATTGGGGTGGGAGTTACCCGATTTTCCAGGTGTTGTGTGTCTCAGTTCCCCTGGCTAGGAAAACGGATCCCCTTCCCCCTTGCGCTTCCAGGTGAGGCGATGCCTCGCCCTGCTTCAGCTCTCGCTGGTCAGGCTGCAGCAGCTGACCAGCACCGATTGTCCGGCACTCCCTAGTGAGATGACCCCAGTACCTCAGTTGAAAATGCAGAAATCACCGGTCTTCTGTGTCGCTCGCGCTGGGAGTTGGAGACTGGAGTTGTTCCTATTCGGCCATCTTGCTCCGCCCCCTTTTTTTTTTTTAAAGAGTGCTATGGTTAAAAGTCAGCTTAATTAAAAGTGGTTATTCAAGCTGTAACAGCCTGGGACTCCTTGAGAAAAACAGAGGAGCTGCCACAGACTCCATTTTGGGAAAAAACTCTGTTTTCTTCATGAAACTCCAGGAATTAAAAGTGGATAAATCCCTGTCAAAATCTAAGGCTCTGTTCTGGTTTGTGTTGAATTATCTGATGTTTTTGACTTTGGGGGTGGGGTATCAGAAATTACTTCACATTATGAGAACTTCGTTGTGTAATAACCAGGTAAGAAATATACTTTGGGGGACAGCTAATAGTAGTTATGGGGAGATACTCAGTTCTGCACATTTGGATCAGAGAAGCACACTCTTGGCCACCTAGGAAATATGGAAATGTCCCTACCCCACAATGAGAGACAAGACTCCTATGGGAGATGGATTAATTCTCTCTTTTGGGGATCCAGGATCTGGTATAAAAATGGGACCCTTAATTTCTGGAGATCTGTTTTGCCTTCCAGCTGTGCCTGCTTATTAGGCCCTACAAACTGCATACTTTAAAAAGAGAAACTTAAACACTGGCATATGAAACATGTTGCTACTACTGGATCTTCTGTCTGCCTGTGTATTTACACGCGTTGTGCAAGTGATATGAAATAGCTTTGATTAACTGGTTTAAAAATAGTAAGTGCTTAAATCAAATATTTTGTGAGAAAAGTGAAAAGTGTAATGCCTTTTAGTTCGTGTGAATTAAGTAATCTTTGTGAAATAAAAAGTGATACATGTGAGGCATGTAAAGAAAGTGAAATGTGTTTTTGGTAAAAGATTATAAGAAGTCATGGAAACGTGGATTTTTTTGCCTAGACTAAAAGGTTAAAGGATTGTTTTAAGTTAGACAGAATAAAGCTGAATGTTTAAGCAAGTTGTGGAAGGTTTGTGAAAAATTAATTGTAAAAGAGGTTCTGTGTATAAACATATTGGCCAAAATTAAAGGGGTATTATTCAGTTTTTCTGTAAATTGAACATTGGAATAAAGCACAACAGGTTTCCTTAGGGCACTAATCTGCCCTTTCACAAACATTTTTGTAAAGGGTTATAAAAGTTTTATGAAAATCTTACCTTATGGTCAAACATTAAAATTGGGTAAATATGTCCATAAGGTTTTATTAAGAATTCAGTTTAACAGTGATAGTACACTAATGCAAAGGGTGAAATTTGTCTTTCTCCCTTGAACAATATTTTCATGTTATATTAAAAAAAAGAAAAAAGATTTTGGCTGGGTGCGATGGTTCACGCCTGTCATCCTAGCACTTTGGAAGGCTGAGGCAGGTGGATCACCTGAGGTCAGGGGTTTGAGACCAGCCAGGCCAACATGGTGAAACCCCATGTCTACAAAAAATACAAAAATTAGCTGGGGGTGGTGGCACGTGCCTGTAATCTCAGCTATTTGGGAAGCTGAGGCAGGAGAATCGCATGAACCCAGGAGGCAAAGGTTGCAGTGAGCTGAGACTGTGCCATTCCACTTCAGCCTGGGCAACAAGAGCGAAACTCTGTCTCAAAAAAAAAAAAAAAAAAAAAAAAAAAAGATTTTTGTCTGCCCTTTCAAATACATTGTAGGAAAAAGAAAGGAAAAAAGGGATGGATTGTTTGAAAAGCTAAGTCTTCCCTCTATTAATGAGTGAAGGTTTTTGCCTTTTTAAAATTTTTGAGTTGTCATTTTGGCTAAATGAATGACTTATAGTGACCTGGGATTCTATTTTGTGACATCCAGTGTTTTAAACCTTTGATATTTGACAAAGTTTCCCAAATCAAATTATAAAATTTGTCTTTTTCTGACCTAATTAATCTTTTACATATTACATCACCTTAAGTCCAAAATGACATATTTGGCTTATGTGGTATAAAAATCATACAGGTGGTCTGCACATGTATCTCAGAACTTAAAGTATATTTTAAAAAGTATATAAAAAAAGAAATAAGGCCAGGCAGGGTGGCTCACGCCTGTAATCCCAGCAGTTTGGGAGGCCAAGGTGGGCAGATCACCTGAAGTCAGGAGTTCAAGACCAGCCTGACCAACATGGAGACACCCCCATCTCAACTAAAAATACAAAATTAGCCAGGTGTGGTGGCAGGCGCTACTTTCTGTGAGAAAGTAATCCCAGCTACTCAGGAGGCTGAGGCAGGAGAATCACTTGAACCCAGGAGGCAGAGGTTGCCGTGAGCTGAGATCGCACCATTGCACTCCAGCCTGGGCAACAAGAGGGAAACTCTGTCTCAAAAAAAAAAAAAAAAAAAAAGAAAGGAAAAAAAGGAAATATAAAATTACAGATAAATAATGCTATGCTTTCCTCCCTCTTTCTTTTCTTTTTTTTTTTCTGTAGAGGAACCGATAAAATTAATGTAATGTAATATAATATAATGTAATGTAATGGGCCAGGTACTTGTTTTACTTAAAAATGATATATAGAATTGCTTGTAAACTCGCATTGTCACTCAACATTAAATCATTTTTACTAATTAAAAAAACCATACAGGAAGCATTGCCAAATATAAAATGGTATTTGGCTTTCTTTGGGCTGTATTTTTATAAATATGTTACTCATATGTGTTCCAAAATTATGGAAAACTCCTATAATTCTTTTTCTTTTTTCCGAGACAGAGTCTCACTCTTGCCCAGGCTGCAGTGCAATGGCACGATCTTGGCTCACTGCAACCTCTGCCTCCCAGGTTCAAGCGATTCTCCTGCCTCAGCTTCCTGAGTAGCTGGGATTACAGGCACCTGCCACCACACCCAGCTAGTTTTTGAAGTTTTAGTAGAGACAGTGTTTCACCATGCTGGCCAGGCTGGTCTCGAACTCCTGACCTCAGGTGATCCACCCGCCTCGACTTCCCAAAGTACTGAGATTATAGGTGTGAGCCACCACGCCCAGCTGGAAAACTCCTATAATTCTAATATGACTTAGTATGTGTGTTATTAATAATTACCATGGTTATGTCAAATTGTTGTATGCCACAGAAGTAACCAAAATTCTTTGTCAATTGTGGCTTTAGTAGTGGTTGTCCTAAGACTTTTTGTCATTCACAGACAATTGCTGTCTTGTTTTGATTCCCTTTAAAAGGTGATTTATAATTAACTATAGAACTCTAACAGTGTTCTTAAATGAAGGTTTCTGATAACTTTGGAAATTGTGATATTTGAATAGAGGAAAAAACTTTCAGGACTCCCTTGGAGAGCTGGAATGTTCATGAATACCAAGCAGAACAGGAGTTAACTGCATGGACTAAACTAGTGGAAGTCTGAAGTAATTTTTTTGATTTTGCTTAAAATGTTTCTGATCCTTCGTTTTGTTTTTCAGAGTCAAGAAGACTTTTCTTTTGAGCTATATACAGCTTTTAACAACTGAGTAACGGATACTCCTGTGAACAAAATTTGGAGCATATTTGTTTCTCTCTACCTGATTTCTCCAGAATTTGGAAACTACTTGTGAGTATTCTTAACTTATGGCAACATAATTATTTGCATGAGTGCAATAAGAATCTGTTTTTGCCAGGCGAGGTGGCTCATGCCTGTAATCCCAGCACTTTGGGAGACTGAGGCAGGTGGATCACAAGGTTAGGAGTTTGAGACCAGCCTGGTCAATATGGTGAAACCCCGTCTTTACTGAAAATACAAAAATTAGCCAGGTGTGGTGGCAGGCACCTGTAGTCCCAGCTACTCGGGAGGCTGAGGCAGGAGAATCGCTTGAACCCAAGAGGTAGAGGTTGCAGTGAGCCAAGATCATGCCACTGCACTCCAGCCTGGGTGACAGAGTGAGATTCCATCTCAAAAAACAAAATCTGTTTTCTTTTGCAACAGGGCACAATTGAAGAAACTGGTTATCTTACCAAGGCTTTGACTGGAATGGTGTACTTTTCTTTAAGGACTCAAATTTGACTTGTAACACCAATAACAGCCCCTTGGGAAAACTGGCCTCATACCTTGTCTACACAGTCCCTGTGCACAGCTCCTGACCTATGGTAAGTAAAGAATGTCACTTTCTGACATGCCCAGGAGTCCCAAGTTATCTTGGGATCACAAGAGGAGAGAAATTTTCCCAACTCATAGGTATTTGAGGGTACAAATCGATGACTGGGCCCAGCTTTTTAAAAGTCTTATCTGAGATTCCTTCTATGGAACAGAGTTCCATCAAAGCCAATTTAAAAAGAGCTGATGTAAAAAATAATTATTCTTGCTGCACTTTACACAAATAATCAGGCCAAGTAAAATACAGCAAATCGGTCTTACCATGATATGTCTTTAGTAAAAATGGGAAACTGCAGAGAGAAATTATTTTTCAAGAACTATGGTACACTTGTTACTCGATTCTAGTCTCATTCGTTGTTTTTGAGGTTATCCCTGCAATTTACACTACCCCTGCTTATTCTTGTGAACCAACCAGTGATCTCTGGCTGCACCTCAGAAGAAACGAAAGGGTTGGGTAATGCAAAAATCTGGATCAATATTCTAATTCTGGGCACATATTGGAATTGGCTAGCAACTCCATATCTGTTTGGTTCCAACAGTTGCCCAGTTCATGGAAAGCCTTCTTATTTAGCTTACTTGGGATCATTTTACTTATCTTGCTTTACTCTTGTGGAATATATTTTTGTTGTACTCTTTGTGTAGGAACGCACAATAAGCTCACTGAATATTTTCTTAAACTGAGGACTTATTAATCTTCCAGATAATTTTTTTTTGTTAGAACTTGGAGTTACGAATGGCCCTCACCATACTGGTGCTTTCTGACTGAGCTCCTCTCTACCCTGGATACAAGAGACCCTAATAGTTAGGCAGGAATGTCATCACCCCTATTCAGCTTGAAGAAATTACAGTAGATGAATCTTCATTCTCTACAACTCTTAGGATTAAGGGTTCTCTTATAAAAGGAAGGGGAGAAATGTCAGAGGTGTTTGAACCAGAGCAACCCAATCTTGAATAGGGGCTGGGTAAAATGAAGCTGAGACCTACTGGACTGCATTCCTAGATGGTTAAGGTATTCTAAGTAACAGGATGAGACAGGAGGTTGGCACAAGATACAGATCATAAAGACCTTGCTAATAAAAGAGGCTACAGTAAAGGAGCCAGCTAAAATCCACTAAAATCAAGATGGCGGTGAGAGTGATCTCTGGTCATCCTCACTGCTACACTCCCACCAGTGCCATGACAGTTTACAAATGCTATGTCAGTGTCAGAGAGTTACCCTATATAATCTAAAAAGGGAAGGCATGAATAATCCACCCCTTGTTTAGCATATAATTAAGAAATAACCATAAAAATGGGCAACCAGCAGCCCTTGAAGCTGCTCTGTCTATGGAGTAGGCATTCTTTTATTTCTTTTTCTTTTGAGACGGAGTCTCACTCTGTCGCCCAGGCTGGAGTGCAGTGGCCGGATCTCAGCTCACTGCAAGCTCCGCTTCCCGGGTTCACGCCATTCTCCTGCCTCAGCCTCCCAAGTAGCTGGGACTACAGGCGCCTGCCACCTCGCCCAGCTAATTTTTTGTATTTTTAGTAGAGACAGGGTTTCACCATGTTAGCCAGGATGGTCTCGATCTCCTGACCTCGAAATCCACCTGCCTCGGCCTCCCAAAGTACTGGGATTACAGGCGTGAGCCACTGCGCCCGGCCTCTTTTATTTCTTTACTTTCTTAATAAACTTGCTTTCTTAAAAAAATTATTTGCTCATTTCCTTGTTTGAGTTATTGTTGAGTTGTAAGAGTTATTAATATATTCCAGATACTAGACTCTTGTCAGATCTATTATTTGCAAGTATTTTCTCCTATTCTGTAAATTGTCTTTTCACTTTTTTGATAGTATTCTTGGGAGCACAAAAGTTTTTAATTTTTATGATGTCCTGCTTCTGCTTGTGCTTTAGGTATTAGATCTAAGAAACTGTAGCTTAATCCAAGGTCATAAGATTTACATCTATAATTTCTTCTAAGAGTTTTATAGTTCTAGCTCTTGCATTTTGGTCTTTAATCTCTTTTAAGTTAATTTTTCATTGTCATTTTTTTAAATTTGGAAGGTAGGCTTTAAAAAAATTAACAGCTTTATTGTGATATAATTCATATACAATATAATTCATGCACTTCAAGTGTAGAATTCAATGGTGTTTTAGTCCATTTTTTGTTGCTTATAACACAGTATCTAAAACTGGGTAACTTATAAGGAAAGAATTTTATTTCTTATAGTTATGGAGGCTGACAAGTCCAAGGTCATGGGGCCACCATCTACTAAGAGACTTCTTGCTGGAGTCCCAAGGCAGTGCAGGGAGTCACATGATGAGGGGGCCAAGCATGCTCAAATGCTTGTTCAGGTCTCTCTTTCTCTTCTTAAAAAGCCACCAGTTCCATTCCTATGAGAGACTGTTAATACTGTTACCTGTTAAACCGTGATCCAATCACCTCTTAAAAGCCCCACCTTTCAAAACTGCCACATTGGGAGTTAAGTTTTTAACAAATGAAATTTGGAGAACCTATTCAAACCATAGCAAATGGTTTTTAGTGTAGTCACAGTTATGCGACCACCACTGCAATCACTTTTAGAATACTTTTATCACCCTAAGAAGAAACCCGGTACCCATTAGTAGTCTCTCCCTATTTGTTTCCAACCCCTCCCAAGCCCTAGGCAATCATTAACCTGCTTTCTATTTTTATAATTTGCTTATTCTAGGCATTACATATAAATGGAATTGTACAATATGTGGTCCTTTGTGACTGGCTTCTTTCACTTATTAGCATATGTCTTTATTCACTTAGCATGTTTTCAAGGTTCATTCATGTTTTAGCATGTATCAGTAATTCATTTATTTTTATTGCTGAATATTTCATTGTATCAATATATCACATTTTATCTATGCATTCATCAGTGGATAGATATTTGAATTATTTGCATTTTATAATGCTGCTATAAACACTCATATGCAAATTTTTGTGTGGACATAAGGTTTCATTTCACCTTGAAGTGGAAATGCTGCTCATATGGTAATGCTATGTTTAACCTTTTGAGGAATTGCTAGATTGTTTTCCAAAGAAGCTAAACCATTTTATATTCCCACTAGCAATGTATGAGGGTTTCAGTTTTTCTACATCCTCACTATCACCTGTCTTTATCTATCTTTTGATTATAGCTATCTTAGTTGGAGTGAGGAGGTATCTCATTGTTTTGGATTATATTTCCCTGGTAGCTGATGATGTTGAGCATCTTTTCATGTACTTGTTGATCATATGTATGTTTTCTTTTGAGAAATGTCCATTCAGATCCTTTGGCTATTTTTAAATGGATTTACTTTCTTATTACTATTGTAAGAGTTCTTTATATATTAAAGATACAGTATTATCACAGATATTTTCTCCCATTCTGTGGGTTGTCTTTTACTTTCATTATGGTATCCTTTGAAGCACAAAAGTTTTAAATTTTGATAATACGATTTTTTTCCCATTGCTTAAGTGTTTGGTGTCATCTAAGAACTGATTGATAATCAATGTTTACATAGGTTTACACCTATGTTTTCTTCTAAGAGTTTTATAGTTATAGGCTCTTAAATTTAAATCTAACATCCATTTTAAGTTAATTTTTGCATGTGATGTGAGGTAGGGGTCCAGTCCTTTTGCAGGTATCCACCTGCAGTGTCCCAGCACAATTTGTCGAAAAGGTTTTTGTTTTTGTTTTTTGGCGACAGGGTCTCGTTCTGTCACCCAGACTGGAGTGCAGTGGCACAATCATGGTTCATAGCAGCCTTGACCTTCCAGGCTCAAGCAGTCCTCCTACCTTCGCCTCCTGAGTAGCTGGGACCACAGGCACATGCCACAGTGTCCGGCTAATTTTTATTTTTTTATTTTTTATTTTTATTTTTTTTGTGTGTGTGGAGAGGGTGTCTCCCTATGTTGTCCAGGCTGGTCTCAAACTTCTGGGCTCAAGTAGTCCTCCTACCTAAGTCTTGGAAAGTACTAGGATTGAAGGCATGAGCCACTGTGCCTAACCAAAGCTATTCTTTCCACATTGAATTGTCTTGGCACCCTTGTCAAAAATCAATTGACTATAAGTTTGAAGGTTTATTTTTGGATTCTCAATTCTATTCCATTCATCTATATGTCTATCTTTGTGCCAGTACCATAGGACACTATTACTATAACTCTGTAGTCAGTTTGGTGTGTAAGTCCTTCAACTTTGTTCTTCTTTTTCAGGATATTTTTACTCTTTTGATTCCCTTGAATTTTCACAGGAATCTTAGGATCAGCTTGTCAATTTCTGGAAAAAAACATTTGAGATTTTGATGGGAATTGCCTTGAATCTGTGGATCAAGTTGGGTTGGGTTATATTTTGTGGTATATATTTTTCTATTCTTTTTCTTTCAATCATTTTGCTTCCTTATGCTTTTTATGTGTCTCAGTAAATAACTGATTGTATTTTTCGTAGGTCCAATCTGAAAATCTTTATTTTAGCTACTTAAATATTTGGGTTATATCAACCACCTTATTTTTGTGCTATCAGTTCCTCTTTTTTCATGTTTTTCCCCTTCTTTCTTGCCTTTTCTTATTCCACAGTTTTTCTGTCTCCTAATTTCAAGGTTATGCCACCTAATTCTAATTTTTGATGGTTGTCCTAGAAACTGCAATATGCAAACTTATCAAAATTTAATATTCTTTTCCCAGAAAACAGAAGGACCATTAAATACTAGATTTAATACTAAACTCCCTCTCAGTTTATGTTAATGATATATTTTAATTCTGTATATGTATATACTTTAACCCTGTAAAATATGGTTAATTTTTTATACAGTTAGTATTCATTTAGATTTATCCACATATTTTTCTCTTGCATTGCTCTGCTTCCCTGTCTGCATCCTTGGTATCTGCAATAACTTTTATTCTACCTTTGGAATTTCCTTTAATGAGGCTCTACTGCTGGCAATGTCTCCCATTGTATTTCATCACCTTATTTGAAGGATTATTTTAGAAGGCATACAGTTAGGAGTTGATAGATATTTTCACCTTGACACATTAAAGTGATCATTCAATTGTCTATTGGGTTCCACTGTTGCTGTTGAGAGTCAACTGTCAGTTGGCTGTCTAGTGTCTATCCTTTCTTTGAAAGTAATATGTTCCTCCCACCCCCTGGCTGCTTTACTCTAGCATCCCTCCTTAGTTCTGAAAAGCTCTTAGATACTAATTCTTAAAGTATTGATTCTGCCCTGTTCTTCCTGTCCTTTCTTTCTAGAACTCTGATTAAATGTATATTTTGACCTTCTGACTCCATCACTCAAAATTCTAAGTTTCTTTCTTTTTTTTTTTTTTTTTTTTTTGTTTGTTTTGTTTTTGTTTTTGTTTTGAGATGGAGTTTTGCTCTTGTTGCCCAGGCTGGAGTGCAATGGTGCAACCTCCGCTCACTGCAACCTCCGCCTCCTGGGTTCAAGCGATTCTCCTGCCTCAGCCTTCTGACTAGCTGGGATTACAAGCATGGACCACCATGCCCAGCTAATTTTTTTTGTATTTTTAGTAGAGACAGGTTTCTCCATGTTGGTCAGGCTGGTCTTGAACTCCCAACCTCAGGTGATCTGCCCGCCTCAGCCTCCCAAAGTGCTGGGATTACAGGCATGAGCCACCATGCCTGGCGTTTCTTTCTTGTTTGCTTCTCTTTTCTTTTCTTTTCCTTTTCTTTTCTTTCCCCTTTTCTTTACTTTTCTTTTCTTTTCTTTACTTTACTTTTTTCCTTTCCTTTCCTTTCCTTTCCTTTCCTTTCCTTTCCTTTCCTTTCCTTTCCTTTCCTTTCCTTTCCTTCTTTCTTTCTTTCTTTCTTTTGTTTTGTGTTTTTGTTTTGTTTTTGCTTTTGAGACAGAGTCTCACTCTATCACCCAGGCTGGAGTGCAATGGCATGATCTCAGTTCACTGCAACCTCTGCCTCCCGGGTTCAAGTGATTCTCCTGCCTCAGTCTCCTGAGTAGCTGGGATTACAGGCACCTGCCATGACCCCTGGCTAATTTTTGTAATTTTAGTAGAGATGGAGTTTTATCATGTTGGTCAGGCTGGTCTCAACCTCCTGACCTCAGGTTAATCACCTGTCTCGGCCTCCCAAAGTGCTGGGATTACAGGTGTGAGCCACCCTGCCTGGTATTTGCTTTATTTTATTCTTTTTTATTTCCCATAAACAACTTCATTAACATCTATTAGATACAACTTGAATGGAAACTTACCAAACACTGGCAAAGTTTGTCCAGAAAATAATTTTGTACCCTCATTCATATATTGCCTTTGCCTCTCTGTGCTGATTTCTGAAATAATTTTTTTCTGAACCGTCTTTCATTCACTAATTAATTAACTGTATCTAAGTTGCTGCTAATTTCTTTAGTTTATTGAGTTGTTAATTCCCACCATGGTTTTTATTTTCACTTCCAGAACTTCGATGGGGTAATTTTTCACATGTGATTATTCTTCAGTTTTTTTTTCCTGCATATATTTTTATTTCTTTAAATTCAACAAGCAGCCAGGCACAGTGGTTCATCCCAACACTTTGGGAGACCAAGGGAGGCAGATCGCTTGAGGCCAGGAGTTTGAGACCAGCCTGGGCAACATGACAAAAACCCATCTGTAGAAAAAAACACAAAAATTAGCTGGGTATGATGGGACACACCTGTAGTTCTGGCTACTCCGGAGGCTGAGGTGGGAGAACAACTTGGGCCCAGGAGGTTGAGTTTGCAGTGAGCTGAGAACACAGCACTGCACTCTAGCCTGGGCAGTACAGTGAGATCCTATCTCAAAAAATAATCAGAAAGTGTAGTTCTTCATATTCTGTGTTTAATAATTCTAGTATCTAAATTATTTCAGGATATAGTTCTGCTCCCTGTTACTCTTGTTGATTCTCATTTGGGGGTAATTTATTTCTTTGTTTGATTAACTTTGTTGTGAGCTGCTTAATTTCTTTATAAAATAATTTGAGTAAATTCTTTGAAGTCTAGGACAAAGGTGAATTCCCTCACAGAAAATTTATATTTGCTTTTGTTAGGTGTCTTGGAAAACTAACAGGCCAGGGTCACTTTAAACTTATGACTAGAGGTTTCTCAATTCACCTAGGGACTGTGAATTGGAGCCGAATGATTACAACTTCTAGGTTATTTTTTCCCTCCCTCTCCTGCTCAGCACCACCAAGGAAGTATTCTTGGTAGTCTTTTGGGGTTGGGGTAGTGGATAAGAAAGCAACTTAAGTTTTCCTTTACTGAGGGTGTATCCTCCTGGGTACCAATTTAATAGGAAAAGGGCTCTTGTTAGACTCTCCACCTTTAGCTGGACCCCAAGCTTGTGTCTTTTACCCTTAAATTTTGAGTGGCTTTTGCAAAGTTGAAATTCTCAACCTCTTCAAATTCTGCAATTTTCTTCAGTACAAAACTGAAGTACTTCACTTCTCTATGTTCTCACAGTCTCTAGATTTATCCTGATAATTCCTTACCCATCTTTGAGATTTTTAAGATGTTTTCTTATCCATTAATTAAGTGATATAGTCATCCATCACTTAGTAACTAAGATATGTTCTCAGCAATGTATTGTTAGGCAATTTCATCACTGTGCAAGCATCATAGAGTGCACTTACAGAAACCTAGATGGTATAGCCTCTTACACACCTAGGCTAGATGGTACAGCCTATTGCTTCTAGGCTACAAATCTGTACAGCATGTTGCTGTACTGTGTACCGTAGGTAATTATAACACAATGGTAAGTATTTGTGTATCTAAACATACTAAACATAGAAAAGGTACAGTACAAATATAAAATAATTTTTTAAATGGTACATCTGTACAGGACACTTACCATGCATGGAGCTTGCAGGACTCACTGGGTGAGTCAGTGAGAGAGAGGTGAGTAAATATGAAGGCCTAGGACATTACTGTACACTCCTGTAGACTTTTCAAACACTGTACACTTAGGCTACACTAAATTTATTGTTAAATAGTTGTTTTATCATCAATAATAAATTAACCTTAGCTTACTGTGACTTTTTAAATTTATAAACTTAATTTTTAAAACCTTTTGGCTCTTTTCTAATAACACAGCATACAACACATATTATACTGCTGTACAAGCTGTATATTTTATATCCTATCCTATAAACTATTTTCTATTTTTAAATTTTTTTCTTTTTCTTTTTTATTTTTTAGACTTTTTTTGTTGAAAACTAAGACATTAACATACACATTAGCCTAGACCTACACAGGGTCAGGATCATCAAGATGGCACAAGGCAATAGGGCTTTTTCAGCTCCATTATAATCTTATGGGACCACTGTTGTATATGCTGTCCATCATTGACCAAAACGTCATTATGTGGTGCATGACTGTACTTTTTGTTGTTTTCAGCAGTGATCACATGCCAGAAACAGAAAGTCTATACTCCCTCTATGGTCCACTTCAACTTAGCTTTTGGACCCACTAAAATTCCTTTCACAGAGGTCAGAAAAGATCAC
Organism: Rhinopithecus roxellana; assembly: GCF_007565055.1. NCBI lineage: Eukaryota > Metazoa > Chordata > Mammalia > Primates > Cercopithecidae > Rhinopithecus > Rhinopithecus roxellana. Next base: position 129,179,514 of record NC_044555.1, on the reverse strand, counting down.
CAAGCTGCCATATCAATTTGACATACTTTTCATTCCTATCTAATTCAACCTCTCCACAGTTTCTGACAAATGATTATTCCGTTTCTCTTAGAACCAGGTTTTGGCTTCCACAGCGCCTCCTTTTCCTATACAATGCTTAAATGACTATTCCTCGGGGATCAGATCTAGGTCTTTTCATTTCTACACTTCTTCTGCCACCACTGAACTTTATGCTACCAATATCTATCTCTTACATCACTTCAATAGCTTCCTCATTGGATGCTTTCTGCCCACTCTTCTCCTCAATCAATCCCTTCTCTCTCCAGCAACCAAAGTGCTCTTTTAAAAATGAAAATTAGATTGTGTCATTTTGCCTTGGTAAAACCCTTCAAGGTACTGCGTTTGAACTTCAAATTTCAAACTACTTAACATTGCCTATAAAACCTTGTATGATCTAACTGCTGCCTTTATACCCCTAATTGTCCTCTTATACTATAGATGAACTGACTTTTATTTTTGAGACAGAGCCCCCAGGTTGAAGTGCGGTGTTCATAACAGTATCATTGATATATGCTATATGGATATGTAACATATTAATACATAATAATGATATTATTGATAACTTTAGCAAGTTAAGATTAAAATTCTTGCCTAAGACACGTTATTGTTGCTTGATACCCTCTAGGATGTTTTCTCATGTAAGGCAGAGTATGGATTAGAATAAAAATCTTTTCTGAATCCTGATCATAAATTTTCTAATCTGAATCATTATTAGATAAATCAGTAAATGTGTTTTTCATTCTTCTATATTTCAATTCTTCATTGAATAAAATATCAAGTTCTTCTCATTCTTATTACTTTAGAGGATGTAGTTGACTTGTCTCATCAGATACAGACATTGATTCTTTCTATTTCACTGGGGGTGGTTGATGATTCTTTCTTACTTCTTTTTTTTTTTTTTTGAGATGGAGTTTCGCTCTTGTTACCCAGGCTGGAGTGCAATGGTATGATCTTGGCTCACCGCAACCTCTGCCTCCCAGGTTCAAGAGTTTCTCTTGGCCGGGCGCAATGGCTCAAGCCTGTAATCCCAGCACTTTGGGAGGCCGAGGCGGGTGGATCACGAGGTCAGGAGATCGAGACCATCCTGGCTAACACGGTGAAACCCCGTCTCTACTAAAAAATACAAAAAAACTAGCTGGGCGAGGTGGCGGGTGCCTGTAGTCCCAGCTACTCGGGAGGCTGAGGCAGGAGAATGGCGTAAATCCGGGAGGCAGAGCTTTCAGTGAGCCGAGATCTGGCCACTGCACTCCAGCTTGGGCGACAGAGCGAGACTCTGTCTCAAAAAAAAAAAAGAGTTTCTCTTGCCTCAGCCTCCTGAGTAGCTGGGCTTACAAGCACGTGCCACCACGCCCAGCTAATTTTGTATTTTTAGTAGAGACAGGGGTTCTCCATGTTGGTCAGGCTGGTCTCGAACTCCCAACCTCAGGTGATCCACCCACCTTGGCCTCCCAAAGTGCTGGAATTATAGGCATGAGCCACTGCACCCAGACGATTCTTTTTTACTTCTATCCAGCTACTGTAGTCTGAATGTTTGTGCCCTTCTCAAACTCATGTGTTAAAATCCTAACGTCTAGGGTGATGGTATTAAGAGATGGGGCTTTTAGGAGGTGATTAGGTCATGAGGGTAGAACTCTCATGAATGGGATTAGTGTGTTTATAAATGAGTTCCAAGAATGACCCCTCACCCCTTCCACCATGTGAAGGCAAAATGAGAAGATGCCATCTACGAAGCAGGCCCTCACCAGACATCAAATCTGCAGGTGCCTTGATCTTGGACTTCCTGGCCTCCAAAACTGTGAGAAATAGTTTATGTTGTTTATAAGCCACCCAGTCTATGGTGTTTTATTATAGCAGCCCAAATGGACTAAGACACCAAGGCTCTGAGTCTAAATGGGGTAAATTGGTAGACAAACTTCTAGATATTTCTTGAAGATTACTTGTTTCAGTATTTTCTTTGGACTCAGTGACTTCCAATTCTTGGAGAATATAGGACAGACTCTCTGTATGTTAGCCAAAGGCTTGACCTAGTATGAATTCTGAGCAATTGATCAGTTGATAGAAGTCTGTGGCATACTTGATAGAAGACAATCAGGAAAGGGCTATTTATCTTATTCTATCTTTTTTCTCATGCTCTCATTCACAATTTCCATTTCTGTGCTATTGCTTAATGTCTGTAAAATAAGATTAAGCTTTATAGTGAGTCTGAATGTGGTGAAAACCAGCTGTTAGGGAAATAGGCAAGAAGCCATGTTCATACATCTTTTTTCTAAGATATTTCCACTCTGAATTTTTTTTACCGAAGTAACTTTTTAATTTGGTGCTTAATATACTCTTGATGCAATATTTCTTTTACAGGATATACCTGTATGTATGCCTGTAGTATCATCATAGTAATATATAATCCTGGTATTAAGTTCTGCTTGAAATGGTTGATCAACTTTTTTACCACGTTCTTGATAACTATATGAATAATGAAATAATTCTCATTTAAGGATTTCCTCTACCTCATTTTCATTCTCATCTCTGTCTTTGTCCTGGCCTCGTCCCAAGTCTCTAAAGGAACTTGCCACCCTCACTTATACTGGAAACTTTATATTAATCATCTATTTTTGTCTCTCTTGCCTTCAATTTTGTATATCATTTTGCCTATTGTTATGTGTAATTTATTTGCTTCAGGTTTCGGAATCCTGTGAGATGTTTAGGATACTGGTCTTTATTGATTATGTGGTCCTACATCATCAAAGTGGAGTGGTACCCACTTGTGCTTATTAGCTCTCTTTCCTTAATTATTGACTGAGCCTCGTCTTCATTGATGTTTTCACCGGGGCCATCAAGTTTTCTTTTATGGTTTGTTCTCACTGTGGTTTCTCTCTTCAACCTTCTCTTCTTTTCTATTTTGTGTCTTCTTTTTTTTGGCTAATGACCCTCTGACATCTAGTGTTCACCAATCCTCTCCATGTTGCTCAATTTGCTGTATCACTGAAATCACTAGCCTCATTGTGTTTCTTGAGTTTCCTTTTATAATTTTCGGGGAACTGAGCTCAGCCTCTTCCTTTGCCAGGCCACCACCCATGGTAGCTGGCTGACAAGCCAATTTGCATGCTGCTGGCCTAGGAGCTGGCCCTACCCCTGAGTTAATTTTTGTATATGTTGTGAGGAAAGAGTCTGATTTTATTATTTTGCATATGAACGTTCAGTTGTCCCTGAACCATTTGTTGTAAAGATTGTTCTTTCCCTTTTGAATTGTCTTGGCACCCTTGTCAAAAATCAACTGGCCATAGAAGTATGAGTTTATTTCTGGACTCTCTATGTTGTTTGGTTGACCTATATGTCTATCCTTATGCCAGTAACACAAAGTCTTAATTACCGTAGCTTTATAGTCATTTTTGAAATCAGAAAGTATGAGTCCTCCAACCTGTTTTTGTTGCTTGTTAAATGTATTCCTTAGTATTCTATTCTAAAAATTGTAAATGGGAATGTTTTCTTAATTTCTAGTGTAAATGAGATTGTTTTCTTAATTTCATTTTTGGGGTGTTCATTGCTAGTGTATAGAAATACAAGTGATTTTTGTATATTGATCTTGTATCCTGCAACCTTGCTGTACTGGTTTATTCATTCTAAGAGGTTTTTATTTTTCTGTTAGTTATTTAGGATTTTCTGTATAAATTTGTAATTTAAAAATTTCCCCCCACCAAAGAAACTCCAGGCCCAGATCGTTTCACTGGAGAATTCTACCAAATGATTAATGATTTAATTCCAATTATGCATAATTTCATTCAGAAAACAGAAAAGGAGGGAACCCTTCCCAATTTATTTTATGGAGCTAGTATTACCTCTGACACCATCCCAACAGGGAAGGGAAGGAGCACCTCACTACTGCTACAAGTGGCAAGTCTAAGCTCTCCATGTGATCTCCATTGAGATCCTTGGGGGAAAGCTTACTATGGGTCAACAGAGATGACAGTCCTGGCTCCCGACTTGGCATTCTTTGACACTTCCCTGGTGGGGTTGTTGTAGCACCTCTTTACTGCCTTGTTAGTGTGGAATTCTAAGCTCCCCACTTGGCATTTGTTGATGTGGCTGGGGGTGGGACCGCAGTTTTTTTCTGTGGTGTTTGCCTGGAGTACAGTAGTTATTGCAAAATGTTTTCTTTTTTCTTAGGCTATCCCTTTCGTGGTACTTTGACTAGAGAGCACAAGTTTTTACTGGGGCTCTTTTTTATCTGTTCCTATTGGCATTTCCGGGTTGCCAGTTTCTTCATCACCATGTCTAGGATATATGAGGCAAAAAGAAAACCCAGGGAACTCAACACCGTGTTCTTTGTGTCTCAAGATCTCTAGCCAAAAGATCTGGTCTGTCTTGTCTTCAACTTTCAGAGTCTTCTTATGTTTGTCTTATATATAATGCACAGAATTTTTACTTGTACCTAGAGAGAGGAAGAAAGACAAGTGTGTCTATTCCATATTCCTGGAAGAGGATGTCATTTTGATATTTTTTTAAAACAAAGAAACAAAACACTTTAATTCTCAATATTTCTAATATTGTGTTTAAAATTACAGTATACTAAAGTTTTAAATTATAGTATACTAAATAAATATTCATATATTATGGTTTTTTCATTTCCCTATACATTTATAAATGATAGGTAAGTTTTTAATATTTTGACAAAAAATTTCAGGGTCACTGAACAATTGTAACTTTTTTCATTAATTATTAATATCTCTTTGCACAGTTCAGCTTACATGGTCATTTTTACAGTTTAGCATTACCAAGCAAAGAGAAGACTTCCTGTACTATATCTCTTTTGTTTTGTTTTGTTTTGTTTTTTTGAGACGGAATCTCGCTCTGTCATCCAGACTGGAGTGCAGTGGTGCGATCTCTGCTCACTACAACCTCTCCCTCCTGAGTTCAAGAGATTCTCCTGCCTCAGCCTCCCGAATAGCTGGGATTACAGGTGTGTGCCACCATGCCCAGCTAATTTTTGTATTTTTAGTAGAGATGTGGTTTCGCCATGTTGGCCAGGCTGGTCTTGAACTCCTGAGTTCAAGTGATGCACCTGCCTTGGCCTCCCAAAGTGCTGGGATTACAGGCATGGGCCACTACGCCTGGCCCTATATCTCCTAAAAAGCAACCACTCAGGCCAGGTGCAGTGTCTCACACCTGTAATCCCAGCACTTTGGGAGGCCGAAGCTGGTGAATCACCTGAGGTCATGGGTTCGAGACTAGCCTGGCCAACATGATGAACCGTCGTCTCTACTAAAAATACAAAATTTAGCCGGGCATGGTGGAGCTTGAACCTGGGAGGCAGAGGTTGCAGTGAGCCGAGATTGTGCCATTGCACTCCAGTCAGGGTGACAGAGCAAGACTCCATCTCAAAAACAATAATAATAATAATAATAATAAATAGTAAGCCAATAAGGAGATAATAAATGAAACATAATCCAAAAGAAGGCAGAAAAAGGAAAAAGGAACAAAAAAGAGAGGGGATAAAGAGAGATACATAGTAAGAAGGTAGACTTAAAGCTAAGCCTATCAATAATCACATTAAAAATAAATGGTTAAAACACCCCAATTTTAAAAGGTAAGATTCAAGTATATGTCGCCCAGACTGGAGTGCAGTGGCCAGATCTCAGCTCACTGCAAGCTCCGCCTCCCGGGTTTACGCCATTCTCCTGCCTCAGCCTCCCGAGTAGCTGGGACTACAGGCGCCCGCCACCTCGCCCGGCTAGTTTTTGTATTTTTAGTAGAGACGGGGTTTCACCGTGTTAGCCAGGATGGTCTCGATCTCCTGACCTCGTGATCCGCCCGTCTCGGCCTCCCAAAGTGCTGGGATTACAGGCTTGAGCCACCGCGCCCGGCCAAGAAATACTCTTTAATCTAGACACTAATAGGTTAAATCTAAATGTATGGATAAAGATATGCCAAGTTGCCACTAATCAAAAGAAAGCTGAAGTGGTTGCATTAATATCAGACAAAGTAGGTTGCAGAGTAAAACCTATTATCAAGGGTAAGAGCACAATTTCATAATGATAAAGGGGTCAATTATTCAAGAGAATGTAATAAGCCTTAATATTTGTGTGACTAATAACAGAACTTAAAATTACATGAAGCAAAAACTGACCAAACTAGAAGAAAAAAAGTAAATCCCCAATTGTATTAGAGACTTCAACACCCTTCTTTCAATAATTAATAGAACAAATAGGCAGAACACCATTAAGGGTATAGGAGACCTGAAAAACACAATCAGCTAAATTCACCTAATTGATGTTTACAGATCATTCCACCACCAGGAGCAGAATATATATATTTTTTAAGTACACACATTGACCAAGATAAGATATGTTCTGAGACATAAAATAAGTCTTAATATAATTTTAAATGGTTCAAACAAAGTATGTTTTCTGACCACAATGGAATTAAACTAGACATCAGTAACAGAAAGACATTGGAGAAATCCTCAAATATTTGGAAACTAAATAATATACTTTTCAATGACACATAGGTCAAAGATCTCAAAAGAATTTTAAAAGTCTTTTGAACCAAATTAAAATGGAAACACCAAACATTTAAATTTTAGATATGCAGCTAAAACAGTATTTAGAAGAAAATTTAGAGTGCTAAAGGCCTATGTTAGAAGATAAGCCAGTTCTAGGTTCTCAAATCAATGAATTCAACTTCTACCTTAAAATTCTAGAAAAAGAAAAAATAAAGGCCAAAGTAAGCAGAATGAAGAAAATGATGAAGATTAAAGTAGAAAGAAGTAATATAGAAAAGATAAAAACAATAGAGAAAATCAATGAAATTAAAAATTGGCTCTCTGAGAAGATACATAATATTGATAAACTTCCAGCCAAACTGATCAGAAAATAAAGACAGAAGACACTAATTAGTAATATGGGATGAGAGAAATGATATTACTACAAAGTTTACAGGTATTGAAAGGACAATAAGGGAATATTATTAACAACTTTGTGCCAATAAATTCAACACCTAGATGAAATGAACAAATTGTTTGAAAGAAACCTCCTGGTCAGGCACAGTGGCTCACACCTGTAATCCCAGCACATTAGGAGGCTGAGGAGAGCAGATTGCTTGAGCTAAGGAGTTCGAGACCAGCCTGGCCAAAATAGGGAGACTCCATCACTACAAATTTTTTTTTATTATACTTTATGTTCTAGGGTACGTGTGCACAACGTGCAGGTTTGTTACATATGTGTACATGTGCCATGTTGGTGTGCTGCACCCATTAACTCGTCATTTACATTAAGTATATCTCCTAATGCTATCCCTCCCCCTCCCCCCACCCCACAACAGGCCCCAGTGTGTGATGTTCCCCTTCCTGTGTCCAAGTGTTCTTATTGTTCAATTCCCATCTATGAGTGAGAACATGTGGTGTCTGGTTTTCTGTTCTTGCAATAGTTTGCTGAGAATGATGGTTTCCAGCTCCATCCATGTCCCTACCAAGGACATGAACTCATCCTTTTTTATGGCTGCATAGTATTCCATGGTGTATATGTGCCACATTTTCTTAATCCAGTCTGTCATTGATGGACGTTTGGGTTGGTTCTCAGGACTGTAAACTAGTTCAACCATTGTGGAAGACAGTGTGGTGATTCCTCAAGGATCTAGAACTAGAAATACCATTTGACTCAGTCATCCCATTACTGGGTATATACCCAAAGGATTATAAATCATGCTGCTATAAAGACACATGCACACATATGTTTATTGTGGCACTATTCACAATAGCAAAGACTTGGAATGAATACAGAATTTTTTTAAAGAAATTAGCTGGGCGAGCCCAGCGTGGTGACTCACGTCTGTAATCCCAGCACTTTGGGAGGCCAAGGCAGGCAGATCACGAGGTCAGGAGATCGAGACCATCCTGGCTAACACAGTGAAACCCTGTGTCTACTAAAAAATACAAAAAGATTAGCCGGGAGTGGTGGTGGGTGCCTGTAGTCCCAGCCTTGGGAGGCTGAGGCAGGAGAATCGCTTGAGCCCAGGAGGTGGAGGGTGCAGTGAGCCGAGATCGTGCCACTGCACTCCAGCCTGGGTGACAGAGCAAGACTCCGTCTCAAAAAAAAAGGAAGAAAGAAAGAAAGAAAAAAAAAGAAATTAGCTGGGCGTGGTGGTGCATGCCTATAGTCCCAGCTACTCTGGAGGCTGAGGTGGGGGGGCCTGCTTGAGCACAGTAGGTTGAGGCTGCAGTGAGCTGTGATTGCATCACAGCCTCGACAACAGAGGGACACCTTGTTTCAAACAGAAAAAAAAAAAAAAAAAAAAAAGATTTCCAGGTTGTGAAGAAAGAAATAAGGCCATTTCTACTGTAGAAAATCCTCCAATGTAATTGACCAAAAAGCTACTAAAACTAATGAGTGAGCTTAGTAAGCTTAGTAAAGTTGTAGGATGCAATATCAATATCCAAAAATTAATTGTATTTCTACATATTAACAATGAATAATGGGAAACTCAAATTAAAAGACAATATTTTTGCAATAAGATAAGAAATATGAAATATTTAGAGATAAATCTGGTTAAAAATATGAAAGATCTGTACACTGTAAACTACAAAATGGTATTGACAGAAATTTAAAAAGATCTAAATAGATGGAGAGATATATTGTGTTCATGGATTAAGACTCAATACTTTTCAATATCAGTTCTCCCTAAATTGATCTAGAGGTTCAACGCAGTCCCAATCCAAATCTCAGCAGAGGTTTCAAATAGAAATTGATAAGCTGATTCTGAAATTCATATAGAAATGTAAAGGACCTAAAATAGTAAAAACAATTTAAAAATGTTGGAGGGCTAACACTACTTGATTTCAAGATATAAAGTTACAGTAATCAAAAGAGTGTGGTATTGGTGTAAAGACAAATAGATCAATGTGACAAAATGTAGACAGAAATAGACCCACATGTATAGGGACAATTGATTTTTTTACAAAGTGCAAATGCAACTCAATGGAGAAAATATCATCTTTTCAACAAATGGTACTGAAACATTTTAATATCCATATGCAAAAAATTTTATCCCTACTTTACTCAATATACAAAAGTTAACTCCAAATATGTCACAGACCTAGTCTAAACTACAGTCCTAAAACTAAAATTTCCAGAAGAAAACTTTAGAGAAAATCTGTTTTGAACTTGGGTTAGACAAATATTTCTTAGATATAGTAACAAAAGCACATCTACGAAAGAACAAATTAATAGATTGGATTTCATCAGAATCTAAAACTTCTGCCCTTCAAAGTATACTGCTTAAAAGAAAGTAACAAGGCATTGACTAGAAGAAAATAATTGCAAATATTATATTTGATAAAGGACTAGTATAGAGAATATATAGGTAACTCTTACAGCTGAATAATATAAAGACAAGTAACCCAATTAAGAAAAAAGGGACAAGTTTTTGTTTGTTTGCTTTTGTAGAGATAAGGTCTCATTGTTGTGTTGTCCAGGCTGCTCTCAAACTCCCGGCCTCAAGCAGTCCTCCCATCTCAGCCTCCCCAAATGCTGAGATTACATTCATGAGCCATCACAACCGGCCAGGTAAAAGTTTTGGGTTTTTGTTGTTGTTGTTGTTGTTGTTTTGAAACAGAGTCTCACTCTGTCACCCAGGCTGGAGTATAGGCTGGACCTCCCAGGTTCAAGTGATTCTCGTGCCTCAGCCTCCCAAGCAGCTGGGATTTCCATGCTCAGCTAATTTTTGTTTTTTTAAATTTTTAGTAGATGGGCTTTCACCATGTTCTCCAGGCTGGTCTCAAACTCCTGGCCTTAAGTGATCCACCCACCTCGACCTCCCAAAGTGCTGGGATCATAGGCATGAGCCATTGTGCCTGACTCTGAGGCAAAATTTTTGAACAGACACTTTGCTAAAGAAAATATATAGTTCGCAAGTGAATACATGGAAAACATGCTCAATGCCATTAGCCATTAACAAAATGCAAATTAAAACCACAATGAGATGTCACTGCATACCTATTAGAGTAACTAAAACTAAAAAGACTGATTATACCAAATGTTGACTAGGATGTGGAAAATCTCTAACTGCTGTATACTGCTGACGGGAATGTAAAATGGTACAACCACTTTGAAAAACAATTTGGCAATTTCTTCAAAAGTTTAATGTATACTTGTTACATGATTCGGCCATTCTACTCCTAGGTATTTATCCAAGAGATATGAAAACATTCAAAGACTTGTACGTGGATAGTCATAACTTTGTTTGTAACAGCCACAAACTGAAAACAACTCAAATGCCCATTCACAGGTGATTTGATAATTTCTGGAACAGTCACAAAATGAAATACTATTCAGCAAGAAAAAGGAGTGAACTTTTGTTACATGCAACAGTATGGATGAATCTCAAAATAATTATCCTCAGTAAAAGAAACCAGACAAGGGGCTGGGTGCAGTGGCTCACGCCAGTAATCCCAGCACTTTGGGAGGCCGAGACGGGTGGATCACGAGGTCAGGAGTTCAAGACCAGCCTGGCCAAGACGCTGAAACCCCATCTCTACTAAAAATACAAAAAAATTTAGCCAGGAGTGGTGGCACACACCTGTAATCCCAGCTACTCAGGAGGCTGAGGCAGGAGAATCGCTTGAACCCAGGTGGCAGAGGTTGCAGTGAGCCAAGATTATGCCACTGCACTCCAGCCTTGGTGACAGAGCAAGAATCCATCTCAAAAAACAAAACAAAACAACAACAACAACAAAAGGAAACCAGACAAAATGACTAAATACTGCATAATTCCAATTATATGAACATTTTTAAAGATGCAAACTAATCTACAATGACATAAAGCAGGTCAGAGGTTTTCTGGGGATGAGGCAGGCAGAAAAGGGGCACTACAGAGGAGCAGGAGGAAAGTTTTAGGGGTGATGACTATGTTCACTATCTTGACTGTGGTGATAGTTTTGTGAGTATATACTTATGGCAATAATTATGAAATGATATACTTTGTTTTCTTCAACTTTTTTTTTTTATTTTTTATTTTTTATTTTTTGAGACGGAGTCTCACTGTGTCACCCAGGCTGGAGTGCAGTGGCCGGATCTCAGCTCACCGCAAGCTCCGCCTCCCGGGTTTACGCCATTCTCCTACCTCAGCCTCCCGAGTAGCTGGGATTACAGGCGCCCGCCACCTCACCTAGTTGTTTGTATTTTTTAGTAGAGATGGGTTTTCACCGTGTTAGCCAGGATGGTCTCGATCTCATGACCTCGTGATCCGCCCGCCTTAGCCTCCCAAACTGCTGGGATTACAGGCTTGGACCACTGTGCCTGGCCAACTTTTATTTTACATTCAGGGGGCGCATGTTCAAGATGTGCAGGTTTGTTACATAGGTAAACAGGTGTCATCGTGTTTTGCTGCACAGATCATCCCATCCCCTAGGTATTAAGCCTGGCATCCATTAGCTGTTCTCCCTGATGCTCTCTCTCCCCACACTCCACAGGCCCCAGTGTGTGTTGTTCACCTTCATGTGTCTATGTATTCTCAGAAATGATACACTTTTTAAATTAACAAATAAAATTAGATATATTTATGGTATACAATATGTTTTGAAATATGTATACATTGGTGGATAGTTAAATCAAGCTGATTAACGTATGCATTACCTCACATACTTGTCAATTTTTGTGGTGACAGTACTTAAAATCTATTTTTTCAGCAATTTTCAAGAATGCAATACTATATTGTTATTAACTATAGTCACCACGTTGTACAATAGATGCCTTAAATTTATTCATCCTCTCTAACTGAACTTTTGTATCCTTTGATCAAAATCTCTCAATCCCTCCACATCCCGTGGTAATCATCATTCTACTTTCTACTGCTATGAGTTTGACTTTTTTAGACTTCATATATAAATGAGATTATGTGCTATTTGCCTTTATGTGTCTGACTTATTTTCTGTAACATAATGTCCTCTAGGTTCATCCATGTTGTCACAAATGACAGGATTTCCTTCATTTTGAGGCTGATTAGTATTTCATTGAATATGTGTACCACATTTTCTTTATCCATTCACCCATGGATGGATACCTAGGTTGATTCCATACCTTGGCTATTGTGAATAGTGCTATAATGAACATGAGAATGCAGATATATCTTTGACATACTGATTTTGAAATGATAAACTTTTAATACATACAATTCATTTTATGTCAATTATACCTCAATAAAGCTGTTTTTAAAGTATTGTCGGCCGGGCGCGGTGGCTCACGCCTGTAATCCTAGCACTTTGGGAGGTCGAGGCGGGTGGATTGCCTGAGCTCGGGAGTTCGAGACCAGCCTGGGCAACATGGTGAAACTCCGTCTCTATTAAAATACAAAAGAAATTAGCCGGGTGTGGGGGCGTGTGCCTATAGTCCCGGCTACTCGGGAGGCTGAGTCAGGAGAATTGCTTGAACCCAGGAGGCAGAGATTGCAGTGAGCCAAGATCATGCCACTGTACGCCAGCCTGGGCAACAGAGACCCCACCTCTAAAAAATAAAACATAAAAAATAAGTATTGTCAAAACAGGAATAAGGATTTTGAACATTCTAGACAGCCTGATTCTCTTAAAGGAGATTGTAGGATAAGATAGTATTAATCTCTAAGAAACGTGTGTTTTGAAAAGAAAACATTGTTTTGTCACAGTACCATTATTTGTTTGTAGTAACAATATTCCTTCCCTTCCCTTCCCTTCCCTTCCCTTCCCTTCCCTTCCCTTCCCTTCCCTTCCCTTCCCTTCCCTTCCCTTCCCTTCCCTTCCCTTCCCTTCCCTTCCCTTCCCGTCCCTTCCCTTCCCTTCCTTCCCTTCCCTTCCCTTCCCTTCCCTTCCCTTCCCTTCCCTTCCCTTCCCTTCCCTTCCTTCCCTTCTCCCTTCCCTTCCCTTCCCTCCTTCCCTTCCCTTCCCTTCCCTTCCCTTCCCTTCCCTTCCTTCCCTTCCCTTCCCTTCCCTTCCCTTCCCTTCCCTTCCCTTCCCTTCCTTCCTTCCCTTCCCTTCCCTTCCCTTCCCTTCCCTTCCCTTCCCTTCCCTTCCCTTCCCTTCCCTTCCCTTCCCTTCCCTTCCCTTCCCTTCCCTTCCCTTCCCTTCCCTTCCCTTCCCTTCCCTTCCCTTCCCTTCCTTCCCTTCCCGCTTCCCTCTTCCTTCCCTTCCCTTCCCTTCCCTTCCCTTCCCTTCCCTTCCCTTCCCTTCCCTTCCTCCCTTCCCTTCCCTTCCCTTCCCTTCCCTTCCCTTCCCTTCCCTCCCTTCCCTTCCTTCCCTTCCCTTCCCTTCCCTTCCCTTCCCTTCCCTTCCCTTCCCTTCCTTCCCTTCCCTTCCCTTCCCTTCCCTTCCCTTCCTTTCCTTTCCTTTCCTTTCCTTTCCTTTCCTTTCCTTCTTTTTTTTCAGAGTCTTGCTCTGTCACCAGGCTGGAGTGCAGTGGTGTGATCTTGGCTCACTGCAACCTCTGCTTTCCTGGGTTCAAACAATTCTCCTGCTTCAGCCTCCCGAGTAGCTGGGATTACAAGCACCGGCCACCATGCCCAGCTAATTTTTGTTTTTTATTTTTATTTTTATTTTTTTAGTAGAGACAGGGTTTCTCCATGTTGGCCAGGCTGGTCTTGAACTCCTGACCTTGTGATCCACCCACCTTGGCCTCCCAAAGTGCTGGGATTACAAGGGTGAGCCTCCACGCCTGGCCAACAATATTTATTTTCAAGTTTCAAATAGCACTAAAGGAGGACATGACATTTTTAGATGTATCAAAAGAGCGGTATGGGTTTTAAAGGTTACAAAATTAAAATTAAAAAGAACTTTTTCAGCATCTCTTTTTCTATTGTTTTAGATACATAGGTTTTTTTTTAAGTTAAGCAATTGAGGAGAAAGAAAAAGAAGAAAGTCTTCCTGTACCGTTTTCTCACTCTAATCTTACCCCTAGAAGTCACCAACATGAATATCCCCCGATTTTCTACAATATATAAGTAGCGAGAGAAAGAACTTTTTTATTTTTGTTTTTGTTTAGACTCCAATGGGATCACACTACACATAGGGCCCAATACATATAGATCACCTTTATTCTGCATGATATTCCAATGCCTGATGTACCTTAATTTATTTAACTAGTCACTCATTCATGAATACTTAATCTGTTTCCCTCGGTTTGCTATTTCAATATTGCAATGGACATTCTTTTTATATATATACTTTAAATTCTAGGGTACATGTGCACAAGGTGCAGGTTTGATACATAGGTATACATGTGCCATGTTGATTTGCTGCACCCATCAACTCATCATTTACATTAGGTATTTCTCCTAATGCTATCCCTCCCTCATTTCCCACCCCCTGACAGGCCCTGGTGTGTGATGTTCCCCACCCTGTGTCCAAGGGATCTCACTGTTCAGTTCCCACCTATGAGTGGGAACATGTGGTGTTTGGTTTTCTGTCCTTGTGATAGTTTGCTGAGAATAATGGTTTCCAGCTTCATCCATGTCCCTGCAAAGGACATGAACTAATCCTTTTATATGACTGCATAGTATTCCATGGTGTATATGTGCCACATTTTCTTAATCTAGTCTATCATTGATGGACATTTGGGTTGGTTCCAAGTCTTTGCTATTTTGCTCATCTCAGTGATGATGAGCATTTTTTCATGTGTCTGTTGGCTGCATGGATGTCTTCTTTTGAGAAGTGTCTGTTCATATCCTTTGCCCACTTTTTGATGGGGTTGTTTTTTTCTTGTAAATTTGTTTGAGTTCTTTATAGATTCTGGATATTAGCCCTTTGTCAGATGGGTAGATTGCAAAATTTTTCTCCCCTTCTGTAGGTTGCCTGTTCACTCTGATGGTAGTTTCTTTTGCTGTGCAGAAGCTCTTTAGTTTAATGAGATCCCATTTGTCAATTTTGGCTTTTGTTGCCGTTGCTTTTGGTGTTTTAGACATGAAGTGCAATGGACATTCTTAAACAATGTTTACTGTATTTGTGGGTATATATTTGTAGAAAGTCATTTGAGAAGTGACTTTAGAAAGACTTTGAGAAAGTCACAAAGCCAGGATAGCAGGGCAATATAGAGTGGTTAAGCGCATGGACACTGGCCTCAAAGAGGTTGCAGGGATTTGCACTGCCCGCATCACCGTTTGGAAAGTGCCCTTCAGTTTCCCCACAACCTTGCCAGAATGGGAAGGTGAATAATACTGTTTGAACCTACATGTTAACTGTGAGTGAGGATGAACTTTTTTTAATGCTTTACTGGATATTTGTGTGTCTTTAAAGAAGCACTTTCCTCAAGTGAGCTGGAAATTCATAGAAATATATGCCACTTTAAGGGAATACAGCAATTAGAAAAAATAAAATATGCTTCCATGTTACTTGCACTTTAAAAAATAAAACTTTTCTATTGCAGATATATGTGCTAAATGTATAAAGACAAGAACAATAGAAATACGGTTTTCTGTCATTTAAGAAATAGACCAATGATCTGTAATGTGCCATGGGCAGTAAAACATATGGTGGGAATTAAGATTTGCAGAGGGATAGAAAGGATGGCTTGTTTCTTTCACTGGCTAAAAGGTTATGACCCATCATGCACCACGTGACCTGTCAAGACCTACTGACCCACCAATTATCCTGTGGAAAATTGAACTCACTAACTCTTCCTAACTTTCGCCTGAATCTGCAGCTCTTGCTGTGTTCCTTCTCTGTTAAAGGCATCACATCTACCGTGTCGGCCCACGTCGGCCAAGCTAGAAATCGGGGGGCCGTCACCATTTCTTGCTCTGCCCATGCAGCTGTTCTCCACCCTCACCCCTTTCACTGAGTCTTTTGTGAGGAGGAAACAAGGTAACACGTCTAGAATTGCCCAGCATAACTTTAGGGAGGCAGTGGTCAGGACAAGGGAAATTTCATTCTGTTACCTTTCACAACACACACAAACAACAGCAGCAACAACAACACATTTTTAAAAAGGCAATGCCTCCTTACCAGTGATCTACAGCTTTCCACACTGTCTACCTGAGGCTCCTACCCTACTTGTTCAACTGTATACCTGAATGAATTGGAGTACAGGACACTCACCATTCACTAGGCAGGAATAATGGAGTTGTCCATGTGGAACATATTAATTGAAAAATACCCTAATCTTTTTACTTTATAAATAGAGAGGATGCTAATGATTTCTTCTCTTCTTACAGATGAGTATTGTTATTTTAAACTTTGGCTTGGAAGGAAAATTAGATGGAATGCTCTCAGAAAGATTTTGGAGGGGAGGTCATATGAAGGCAAAGGCAGAATGTCTAAATAGCAGTGGGAAGTGAAATAGAAATCTACAGTCACCACCTCCTGACCTAGTTATAGGTTATCAGAATCTCCTCTACCACAAAGCGTATTTCTGGCCCATGTGTTCCACCACCTTCTGTTGGTGGGTACTCAGAGACTACAAATTCACTTTAATATGTCTATTATCCTCAGAAAAACATAATTAAGAACATAAATAGACTGCTTCTAAAAATAATATTGTGCGTTTAGAAACAAAATATTATGAGGTTTGGATTATCTGCTGTTTCAGATTATCTCTGCCACTGCTCTAGAGGGTCGAATTTCCTCTGCAGCTTAGTATCCCTTGAAAACATGTGTTTAGTTATAAACATAAGTCCCTCTGGGGAATCTCCAAATGGAAATGTTTCTCTCATTTGTGAGTGAGAAGTGCATGTCTTTCCTTTGACACAAAGGAGAGCATTAATGCTTGCCAATTTGCAGATAATTTCAAAATGTGTTTTGACCTCCAAACTTTCACTAGTCAGCAAAAATTTTTCTAGCGTCTATTTGGCAATTAGTATGAGCATGAGTCAACTCAAGAACCTCAGTTATTAACTATGGGTATGGGCTATATATTAAAGTGTTAATTAAATGAAAAGCTTTTTTTTTATTAGAAAAGTAATTAATGTCTCTTTCTTACTCCATTCTCCTATAACACCCAGCCTCTTCTCCAGGGGAAACCACTCTTAGCAATTTCTTTAAAACATTTTTAGAAATAACCTATACAAATCCATGTATACATGTGTATACTTATCTCCCTTTTTTACATAAATGGAAGCATATTATTCATACTATTTTACATTATTTTTCACTTGCTATATCTTGGAAGTTGTTCCATATCAGGAGATACACACATATAGCACACACCTCTTAATAATATCATAATATTCCATTGTGTGGGTCTACATTAATTGATTTAGCCATTTCTTATTATAGATATATAGGCTGTTTTTAGATTTCTATTCTATTACAAGGAATATTGACATCAGATGTCAACAGACATTTCCCTTTAAAAGGGAAAATGCAAAAGATATACAGTGGTAGAGCAAATAGCACAACTTTTAACAATAACCACCTAACTCATGGGCAAAGTTGTTTCATCTATAGCCCTCCACTCGCCCTAATAGATTATTTCGAGGCAAGCTTCTTCCATAGATATTTAATTATATATTATAAGAACCCTTTTCTGTAACAAAACATACCATTACCATTACTCAGAAAGTTAAAAATAATTCATTGATATCAATAATTTCCTGTGTTCGGATTTGCCTTATGAACTCTTGTTTAGAGCTGGTATATTAAAATCAGAATGCAAACAAGGTCCACACATTGCATTTGGCCGATAATCCTTCTTCAGTTTCTTTTAATTTATAAATCCCCTTCTTTCATTCCTTGCGATATACTTGTTGACAAATCTGTGTGGTTTGTCCTTCAGTTTTCTACATTCTGGGTTTTGCTGACTGCATTGTGTGGTGTTATTTAACATGTTCTCCTCTCTTCCCTGTATTTCCTGCAAACTAGTGGTTTGATCAGGAGACTATCAGATTCAGGCTTCATGCTTTGGTAAGAATACTTCCTAGATGGTGTTGTGTACTTTTCTCGAGAAACCATAGGTATTCTTGTATATAGGTATGAATGTGATTGTAGGATAAATTCCTCCAAGTAAAATTGCTTATTCTATTTTTTATTTTGATAGGTATTAACAAATTACCAAATTGTCCTGCACAGAAATTGTACCAACTTACATTCCCACCTGAAATTAAATGAGAGTTTCTGTTTCCCCATACCGACATTGTTTTATCAAGCTCTTTTTAGTCTCTGCCAATCTGATACATGAAAAATGTTATCTTGTCAAGTGCTAACACAATTTAGATTTGACTAGAACTAGATTTCGTATTGCTGCAGCCCAATTTCTTTGTACATTAGCTCACATGAGTCAATGTTGTAGGTCAACTTGTTTATAACTGTTGTAACACTGCAAATTATCTATATGAGCCAAAATGAATTGGCAAGGGTAACATATTTGTTACAGCTTAATATCAAAGCGTGTGTGCAATGCTACCGCCTTTGGTTTGTCAGAGCAAATGCAGCTCAAAGAAATCTTGTGTGTATATATATTTAGAAAATTGGTAGAATTTCCTCATTTCAATGCCCATGTCTTAAGAATTCGCTCTGTGCCAAGCATGTGGAGGGATCCAATGATAGACTAAGACCAAGGTCTTCGTGCCAATGAGCTTACAGTCTAGTAAGGGAGGTGAGACACTTAATCATAATGCAGTTACAGTTTAGAGAGGGGAGAGGTCACTTCAGCTGCAAGGATAAGGAGGTGGTATTTCAAATGGGCCTTGAAGGATGGCTAAGTCCCAGAAATGCTTATCAGATGGGGATAACATTCCAGATGGCAGGATGGGCACACATAAAGGCTGGAGATTTACAAAAAAGTGCAGGACATAGTCCGGGAATCCTGAAAAAGCCATTTGGGCTGTGGAGTAGGTAAAGGACCCCTGAGAAATTGGAAGGACCACAAGCCTGGGAAACAGAAAACTAACCTAATTAGCATAATTATTTATAAGACACTATGTTTTGAATGAGTAAAAGGAAGCAATTGTTACTATGAAAAGTAAAAGGCCCAACAGGTAGTTTAAAAAAAAAAAGTATCACATGAGGCCGGGCATGGTGGCTCACACCTATAATCCCAGTGCTTTGGGAGGCTGAGGTGGAAGGATGACTTGAGGTCAGGAATTTGAGACCAGCCTGGGCAACATAGTGAGACCCTAGTCTCTATAGAAATTTTAAAAATTAGCCGGTCATGGTGACACACACCTGTAGTCTCAGCTACTCAGGAGGCTGAGGTGGGAGGATCGCTTGAGTCTAGGAGGTCGAGGTTGCAGTGAGCCGAGATCATGCCACTGTACTCTGGCCTGAGCAACAGAGCAAGACCCTGTCTCAAAAAATATTAAAGAATAAAAATTTTAAAATAGTATTATTTATGGATGTTTTGAATAGCAGTCACTGCAACATGTTACCATATCTTTTCTTAACAATTTTCAGTGATAATTTTATGTGCATTTAATGAATGCCAACCAAATGCAGTTTCTATAGTGTTCTACATAGCCTGCTTAGGAAAAAAAATGGAGGAAACCACATTTCTTCCTTGCTTAATCAAAGCTAAATGGCATTGAGGCACAGAGGTTTTATTATTATTATTACAGTTTAAAGTAACAAACAACTCGTGAAGGAAATTTTCAGAATTCTTAATAATTATGCCAAATCCACAGCCTCAGTTAATTTCTCCACATTGTGACTGGGGAGGAGACATCAATCATCTTAGAAAGCTGGGATTCTTTGGACGGCAAGTTATAGCAACAATCAGCGTTTTCTGCGCCGTATAGTAAGATTCATTTCCAAGAATAGGTATCCTTTGAAGCAGTGTTGTCCAATAGAACTTTCTGCAAAGATAGAAACATTCTGTATTTTCACTGTCCAATATAGAAACCACTAGCTACATGAGGCTATTGAGCATTTGAAATGTGGCTAATACAACTGAGAAACTGGTTTTTTCATGTTATTTGTCATTAACTCAACTTTAAATATAAAATAGCCATATTCGACTAGTGGCTAGTGGTGTAGCATTTAACTAAAAATGGTTATTAACTTTTCCCTGAAAGATTGAGTTATGATTAAAATAACATACACAAATACTGCATAAACTCACAAGGCATTTTAATGTTCATGTTACAACAAGGAAAGATGTAGTCTGGAGCAACAGGACTTTTCACACCCAGAGAATTCCACATAGAGGCAATGGTGACTGACTTCTTTTTGCAAAGTTTACTGAATTCTATTCTTTTAACAAAGGCAAGCATGCACGCCTATGTTGTACGACACACTTTAAAGCACAGATAAAGTTTAAACTTTTAAGTGGCAATAATAAATGTAGTAATAATGCTGTTGAATTCTTTGAGTTTGACTAAGTTGGGTTTTCTTTTTCTCCAAGTGTCTTGAAGGCTACCCCTCTGGATGCTTCATGCAGTGGAGATATGCCTTCAGTTATATTAATCAAGGGTCTGTTTTGCAGACTTTTTAAAATGGAATTTCAGATTCATTAGAACAAAAGGATGCACTTTTCTCGACCTTGGGAGCTTGTGACTATTTGGAGATGAAAAGCATAGTGACACTAAGGAAAACTATTGTCCAGAAAAATAAGCCCCTCCAAGGGGGCACCAGGAATCCACAATAAAATCCCTGTTTCCAAGAAAATCCAGGCATTTCCATCAAAAAAGCCTGGAAAGATAAATAGAATGTCCTTATAAGCCACAGGTTTTTAATAATACAAAATGTCTAAGTCCAGAGTAAACAAAGAGCTAAGAAAAACTAACATCTACTAACTCAAGTTTCTCAAGACCCAGGTCGTGACCTAGAGCCTGATCACAAGGTATTTTCAAAAGAGCTGCTTTTCCTGCGCCTGCGATGAGTTTATTTTATGGAACTTATTTGGCTACAGAGCTCCACAACTGCACAGAATTTTAGAACCAGGTGAATTACGACAACTCTTTCAATTCACAACAATGAGAAGTGGGATTTGGGGGCTAATTTAAAAAGTGATGCCAATGTCCTCCATGTAGCAACCAAAACAAACCAGGCTGATTTGCTGAATCTGAAGTTAACACTTATTTTCATCTTATCATTATCCTAATATATTAGTTCCTTTCTCACCTGATTTCCCAAAAGTAATTAGTGAAGACTTTTCAAAATGTGATGAATTTTTCATCTTCAATTCTTTCTGAATGAGCTATTCAAGTATTGTTCTTTCCAGTTTCAACCCTCTAGGAGGCAGAAGTCAACATATCTCTCTTCCCTTTGTTGCAGGAGCTATTTAAACTTTCTGCTATACCACATCCTTTCTCTGACCGTGCTGACTTCCAGGAACTAACCTGTGGTTTTGCAAACAGAGTATTTTCCATAGTGGTTGTATTAATTATTACTGACATTCGTGTATTCTGAAGGTGTGCCCCAGGGGTTTTACAATGGGCTACTAAAAAAAAATTCAAAGAGCAACAAACAAAAACCAAGAGTCTTGCTCAACCATCTAAATGTTAATTCATTTGTTTTTTTACTTAGCATTTTGTTCACTGACACAGGCTCAGCAAATGTGAAAAGAAAGAACAAAACTGATTCCCCATGGTCCCTAAAGTGTTTTTCTCATGATTTTTATAAATAATTCAAGAATACATAATTTTTCTTCTTAAAGTTCTGTTAACAGCTCCTGAGAATTAAGCTGTCACTACTGAGTCACTTTTCTGCACTGGGACTAGCTCTGCTCTGCCTTTCAGTCCTTTATCCAACAATCAGTGAGAGACCATCTTCTTTCATAGTTGGGGATGTATTTAATGTAAACTATTTTGATTTTTTAATGATTTAGAATAAATTATGTAGACTGGTAGACTGGCAAAAAAAATCATTAAAAAGCAGGCTCTTGTCATGCTTATTAGAAGACCAGTTTTCTGGGAACTTTTAGAAAGTCAGGTTGAGGTTGTGTGTCAGGGCTCAAGTTTCACAGTCATCTCCACTTTGAAACATAATATATAAAAGCCGTTTTTTTTTTTTTTTTTTTTTTTTTTACAAGAAATCAAGTGTGTTTTGTACTTAAGTGGGAAACACTTCAACATTTCAACTGTAGTCAAGCTCTTCACTTTGAAATAGAAGGATCCGAGGAAAGAGTGATGGCTAGTTTGCTGCTGAAAGAAAGAATCTCTGTGAGATGTTACTGCTGTCCTTTTGGCTGAAATGGTGACCAGCACTAATCCTAAAGGTCAAGCTGATAACAATACTTTTTCCAGTAGGGTGTTTTAATATCATTAAGAAAACTAAATCTATAAAATGAAAGGGCTAAGCTAAGCCCAACCTCTTCATACTGATAATTATACAATTTCAATTTTGTTACTCACACATAAGGGCTCAGAATTAGGGCAGCAGGGCAGTTCAATTGTATGATAGTATCTTAACCCTCAGATAACTTAATATGTCCTTGGCCTTTTGAAGCATTTGAGAAACAACGTAAATGCTTAGCCATAGGCGTGAACGAGGTAAGGCAGGAGGAATTCACTTTAATTCCAAGTTCTCCAGTTTTAAATTTCTAAAAAGCATACATAGATTTTGCAAATGCTGACATGCTAAAGGTGGTATTCTGGTAGGGAAGAGAAACATTTGATAAAGTGAGGACAGACGCTACATTGTTCCATCTCCCACACTTCAACTAGGAAGACCTAGGCATAAGAAGTATTTAATATTAGCTGGGTGTGGTGGCGTGCACCTGTAATCCCAGCTACTCAGTAGGCTGAGGCAGGAGAATCGCTTGAACCAGGGAGGTGGAGGTTGCAGTGAGTCAAGATCATGCACTCCAGCCTGGGCGATAAACTCCATCTCAAAACAAACAAACAAACAAACAAACAAACAAACAAACAAACAAAAAAAAAAACAGGATTTAGTGGATACTAAATTACTTAATTTAGGATTATCTGGGTTCTAGTTCAGCTGTGTAACCTTGGGCAAGTCTCTTGAATGTGCTGCACTGCACTGTTTTGATAAGATGGTCTTTAAGAGCCCTTCCAGCTCTACAATCTTATGGTTTTTATGAACACTCTCTGTAGTAGTTTGATCTTCTTCATGCGCACGTGTGTGTGTGTGTGTGTGTAGGCACAAACCCACACAGATATACACAAACCCTATATATGTGCTATGTACTAGTTGCTATGGGCAACCAACCACAGAAAAGGAAAGCAGTGGTGGCCAAATTTTTCACAGATTTGGAGGACCTAAGAGGAGCTGAGCCCAAGTTGTATCTATTCACTGACTCAAGTGAAATGCTACCTGGTCAGTTCTCTGCAGCCTTGTTTCTAGAGCATGGCAAGGGGTTGGGGTGGGATGTGGATTTGGCTCCTCCACTTGATCCTTGTGTGGGTTTGGTCAGTTAAATAACTTTAGTTTCCTCAATTGTAAAATGAGGAAATGGTAAAAAAGCTTAGCTTTTAGGGCTGTTGTGAGGATTTTATGACTTTATATAAAGCGAAAACACTCAGAAGCATGCCTGGCACAAACACATTCAATGTTAGCTGATATCATGAGATGAATGTGGAGTGAACCCCTTACTAATAGGGATGGCTCAATGATCTGGAAACATTGGCAAAAGTAATATTAACAGCTAATAGCCACAGTGTGGATGCTTAATAAGAAAAACGGAGGTACTATTAATAGAAGTGGTTGGTGCCAGAAGACAGCAAAAATCCAGTGTTGTTCAATATGGTCACCACTAGCCACCTACAGTATTGAGCACTTAAAATGTGCTTAGTCTGAAATGAAATGTACTGCAAGTATAAATGCACATCGGATTTTCAAAGACTTAGTATCAAAAAGGTAAAATGTCTGTGTTTCTATGTTTCCACTGGACAGTATAATTCTGAAGTGTTAAAGGAATCAACTGGGGCTGGGCGCTGTGACTTATGTCTGTAATCCCAGCACTTTGGGAAGTTGAGGCGGGCGGATCACCTGAGGTCAGGAGTTTGAGACCAGCCTGGCCAACATGGTGAAACCCTGTCTCTACTAAAAATACAAAAATTAGCCAGGCATGGTGTCAGGTGCCTGTAGTCCCAGCTACTCAAGAGGCTGAGGCAGAAGAATCACTTGAATCCAGGAGGTGGAGGCTGCAGTGAGTCGAGATCGTGCCATTGCACCTCAGCCTGGGCAACAAGAGAGAAACTTCATCTCAAAAAAAAAAAAAAAAAAAAAAGAGTTAACTATTCTGTCTCTTTCTGTCTCTTACTGTCTCTTATTGGAGGTGAAACCACCACGTGACTCTGTCCCAGAAAATTCCATTTCCCTCCCTCTCTGTCACATGTCTGTGTCATAAGCTTCCCTCGGAAGCTCTGAGGGAAGTCACATTCAATTACTGACACCAGCACTGGGCTGTACTCTGACTTACTAATCCAAATGCTTCCACCATGGCTTTACTGTTCTCCTTTGTGGTGAGAATAGAGATTTCTGAAACAGTGCTGAGTGACAGGCTGAACTGGCTTCAAGCACAGCCTCCATCATGTGCCTGCCATGCAATATTACTCAAATGACCTAACCTTTCACAGCCTCTGTTCATCATCTAGAACAGAAGGGTAACATTAATAATTACCTGTTTAGTAGGATCATCATGTGAAATATATCTCATATATCTCTCATATATCCTGTGAGATATATGAGACATATCTCATATACATATATATACACATATATGTGTGTGTGTATGTATATATATATATATATATATATATAGAGAGAGAGAGAGAGAGAGAGAGAGGGAGAGGGAGGGGGGGGGGAGAGAGAATTTACAGCAGTGCCTGGCACACAGTAAACACTCAATCAATGTTACAGATTATTAATCCCATGTTTGCCTGGAGCGTTTCGCAGGATGAGATGGGTTTGGATTGTTAAATCTCTTCTGAGTTTAGGTTAAAAAAAAAAAAAAAACTACCCAGGCTATTCTGCTGATGAATGATAAAATGATTGAATCACTAAAGTTAGGATTTCAGGTACTAGTAGGGCCCTATTTAAGGAACTGATGGAGTAAAGATAGCAGCTAAACTCATTTTTAGAGGCCCAGTGGAAGTGAGGAGCAGGCTTCTTGAATGTGACATAATTGAAGGGGCAGGGTTTATACTGAATTGTGGTGTTTGGGATTGCTGAGAAGTGACAGATTGAACAAGGTAGGTGGAGACCTGAGTTGTTAACTCAACCTCTGTAGGCCTCATTTTCTGCCAGTGTAAAACAAGGATAACCTCAACCATCTACCTCACAGATTTCAGGTGAATGTCAAGCAAAATAATGTGCATGCTGACGTGCTTTGGAAACTGTCAATGACACCTGTAATCCCAGCACTTTGGGAGGCCAAGGCAGAAGGATTGCTTGAGGTTAGGAGTTTGAAACCAGCCTGGGCAACATAGCAAGACCTTGTCTCTACAGAAAATTTTAAAAATTAGCTGGGCACTGTGGTGTGTGCCTGTAGTCCTAGCTGCTTGATAGGCTGAGGTGGGAGGATTGCTGGAGTCCAGGAGTCCCAGGTTACAGTGAGCTATGATCATGCCACTGCACTCCAGCCTGGGTAAGAGAGCAAGATCTCATGTAATAATAATAATAATAATAATAATAATAATAATAATAATACCGGCCAAGCACTGAAACAGAGGCTGCAGTTTATTATTCTCTTTCTAAACACCTGAGTATGCAATTGAAGCAGCATGAAGCTCAAGTGCTATGGTAGTTCAGGGAAGGCAGAAATCACCATCTGCTGGACCTAAGGGAGCCTTCCTGTGGGAGGTAGGACTCGAAGTGGCCCTTAAAGAATGAGAGGAGAGAGAACTAGAGACCATTGATTTGCCCAAATCTCTGTCACGTGTCCATGTCATGAGGTAAATTACTAATCTACTTTGCACACAATCATAGTCAAAGAGGTTCTCAGAATCTTTCTGTTCACTTACATGAAGGCAAACCCAAACCCTTACTGATAGCATAGAAGATGAAGTAAAATGCAACCAGGGCTGCGGACTCTCATGGCACTTTTGTGGCTCATTTTTCTATATAGCAGGTCTATGTGGAATAATTTCACATTAATTCCTGATTGACTGCACTCTCTGTGACCAAATGTTTTGTGTTAACATGTACATCCACAAAAGAGACACCTTTTTGGCAGATTATTGGATACTTAAATAAGCACCTTAAATTTGTGAGAAATTATAACTTAGTAAAGAAAATGCAGGGAAATAAAGGAAAAAGTTCATGATACAGATAAAGAGCCACAGTCTAGTCTCCATTAATTCTCTGCACACCATCTCAGTTCTCTCTCCAGAGGTAACTAATTCATTACTACTTTATTGCCAGTTAAAAGGAAGACCAGAGAAGCACGGGGGTGGGGTTGGAGGAAAGAGAAACAAAGAGGAGGGGTACTGAGATAAAAAGCAAAGATTTATGGAGTGGGAAGAGACCTCAGAGGTAATCTAGTAAGTGATTTGCTTAAATGTCATTCAGCTTGTTAGTGACAGAGCACAGACTCAAGCTGAGATCTCCAGCTTCTCACTCCAGGTCCCTTTCGACACTACCGCATAGTTTTGGGAGAGGGAGGTTAGAACAGTCAGTGGGAAGGGAAAGGCCCTTCCCAGCTTCAGTCTTCTTAGATTCTCAACCCCTCCCCCTCTTTGAGATGCAAAAACCTTTCTCTAACTAACACATTGAACTGGCTTCCCTTAATCTTCCCCTACCCCTTTCTACTCCAAATCACCAAAAGGAACTTCTCTATGAGCTGTCTAGTCTTTACAAAGAAACTCCCCGGAGTTATCTTTATTTACTAGAGGAACATTGCTTGATCTCTCAGTTACGTACTTTTAGAGAGAGTTAAATAATTGCTAATGTTATCTGGTACTTTACATATGGTTCCTGGGCGGTAGTAAACACTCAGGGTTGAAAAAGAATTTACAAAGTGGAAAGGAGCTGGCATTTCTGATATCCCTCAATGCAAATATTCAACCTAGTCACTAGGCCAACAATGGATGTGTCAACATACTCTGAAAGGGGTCTCATAAAACTACAAAGTTGAGGTTCTCTCCACCATCACAGAATTTACAATCTGGTTGGGCGGATGGACAAAGCTCGATTATTCATAATGACCTCAACAAAGATATGATAATACCTCACCTCATTAGCATGTTAGCATATGCTATCAAATATGATAATTGTAAACTCAGATGAACGATTTTTATTCTTTTTCCCTATAAAAGGCTGGGGTGGGGATCCAATTCATGACATTCCTAAACAACAATGGGGACACTGTTTCCACATTGCTCATTCCGAAAGGCATTTCTGAAAGCTAGAGATAGATGCCTTTTAGAAAGTAGACCACATTTTCTGGCACAATACTTAATTTATTCTCCTTTGATGACACGCCTGGTGGAATGAAGGAAATGGGGGGTGGGCATTCCATAAAACCTGATGAAGCAGAATTATAACACAGATGGTATAACAGTTTATACAATATTAACAACTCTTTTAATGTTAAATTAGTACATATAAAGGCATCAGGGAGTAAGGTGTGTTGCTCCTTCTTATAGTTGAAGAAAAATCTAAGAAACAATTGACATGTGAGGAAATTGTCAACTTGCAGGTTATGAACGTGAACATAAAGTTACATTTTGATGATCAAATCTTCATTATTCGGTACTTTGCTCTGGGATTCCAATCTGGACTGGGGATGTGAGTGGGTGAGAAACCAAGCAAGATTCCCCTGTGTGACAGCTAGGTTTCTCAGAACACTTGAGGGGGAAGATGGTCATTACGTGTCTTTTCAGTTGGTACAATCAGATTGTAGTTAAATAGTGAGAATGACTAGATTGTTACATTTTCTCCTGAAACCCTCTCTCTGTGCCTTGCTTGCACTGCTGGTACCCCAAACTTTGGCAGCAAGAAGTCAGGATCTTGGCAAGGAGTCTAAGAAGTATGCATATGGCATCAGCAGGAAAGAGAAAAGCAGGAAAAGAACATTTATTGAGCATGCTGAAGTGCCAAGCATTGTGATCATTTTGTTATCTGTAGATTTCACACATGATCTCATTTAATTTCCTAATGGTCCTACAGGAAAATCAAGCTTGAAAATAAGTCAAGGACCATTTAAAATTTCTTTTAAAATTGACCATAATAGTGTCTTTCTTTATCCTGGCTCTGTGACAATGAGTGGAGGCATTTTAGGCAAGTCATTTTTGGGGCTTCAGTTTCCTCATCTGTAAAATGAAGCAATTAGGTTAGATGCCCAGTGAGGACCTTGCCAAACCTAACATATTGGTTTAAACCATCCTTTAAAAGATACTCTGCTAAGTCATTTCCATGTTTGATGCTGTTATGTACAGTATTTTGCCACAAACTTAGCATTGAAAGAACCTAAGCACTTTACCAGGAGTCAGACAAAATGAAAGACAAGTTGGAATTTGGGATTCTTTTTGCAAATTGTGCTAATCTGTCTAAGGCTGGATATGTAGCTGCAAATGTGGTAGTGTTAAAAGCCAGCAACATTAATTTTAGAATTAATTTGCTAAGAGCTTTAGGTCTTAAATATCATCAAGACTTTTATGTAAACTTGGTAACACTGTTACTGGAGTTTAAAAAACATGCAGTGTGCACGCAGGGATTAATCAAGTGTAGAGATTAGTTTAAGAATGGTGGGTTTGAATTGTAAATGAAATAGTTGAAATTGCAGAAAACCAAGGGACTATACGCCAAAACAAGGATAAATAGGACACTTTGTTTATGAACCAAAATATAAAATGAATCCTCTCAACTTTCATATTTAAATTTCTGACACAAAAGTAAAAATTGACTAAATGTAGGACTCCCCCACCCAGCAGATTTTAAAGATGTTATAAACTACTATTTAAAGAAAATCCTTTTGAAACTTACCGAAGAGGGGTAATTAGTTGAGTGGGACAACAAGGACTCCAACCAACACAGCAAATAAAAATTGGTTCTTGCTTTTGTTTGGTGATTAACCAAAATGATGGGGTCTATTCAATTTCTAGTTTGTTGATTATCCTCAGACAGATTTAATTTTTAAAAATGACTGGGGTTGAGGATATCTAATAAGTAATAAAAGATAACATTCAGATAACACTGATAAATAATATGTCAGAAGAAAGATTATATTTTTGACAACTGGAAAAAACATGAAAGCACTGCAGAAAAGAACTTAATTAAAACACACAAAGGAAGAAAACAAATTTTATTTCAGATCAAATTGAAGAAAGCCCAGAGTAGTATGATTGAGTGTGAAGGCTATTAGTAATTGCAAGGTGTGTATCTCACTCTTATATATCACTGTTCATCAAGGTCTAGTGGTTTCCATGCTTTTGTTTAAATGGTCTTTAAAGCAAAACTGCAAATGAAATAACTATGAAAGGATTTACAGATTAGTCAAGCATTACATTCTAAAAATATAATTTAACCCTAGATATTCACTAGAATTATTTATCTTGCTGTTTCTCCAAAATCAACAAGCAGACTCTATATTTAAAATGGCTTTGTTTATTAGCCTTGATATCCTCCAAGGAAACACTGAACTTTGGTCTAGTTAATTAATTATAAAAAACATAAAAGTTTAACATGCTATAATACAGTATTTTTTTGTAACACATACCAACATGTAATGTTTGCTTCTTTAACCTTAAGTTCTTGAAAACTTAAAACACATCCTAGAATAATGTTTAGTTCAGCAAGTTTATCAATTTGATATCTAAACATTTTCACAAATATGCAATCCATACTTGATCATAACTTGCACATTTTCTTCTTGCTTTTATCTACTAGCACATAAACCATTTTAATTCTTAAAGATGCTTTAATAAGTAGCAGCTATAGAAATGGGATCACTGAAAGTTATAAAGGATCCGTTTGTCTTAGGGATGTTAATCATTTTTTAAATTTAGGGAGTAAAGTTTCAAGTAGTAAAATGCATTAGGGTTTTAAAAAGTGAGGGATGAGATGGACAGCTCACTCTTTTCTGAAATAATAAAAATATGCGCAGAGCTTCAAGTAGGGTCATAAATTATATGATTTTAAATAATAAAACTGCATCTTTCCATCTTTGATTTTTAAATCAGTAGTCTTCCTGTTGACTTAGACATCCTTTCAAAAATTTCAAAAGTAAGCTAGATTACATTTGTTTTGAGAAAATAAAATCTCCCCTTTCATTTTAAAAGTAGATGTTCTCTGTAGGCTGTATCTGTTGAAAGATTTCCTTTTACAGTGAGTGTTAGCCCTGTTATTTAGGTTGTTGCAAGCTTTCATTGCAGTCCTTTCAGGCATCTGGATAATTCAACACATTTCACTGCGCCTTCCTCCTCAGCATAAAAAAGGCCAGACAATAGTTCTACTTCCTTCAGCAATCACAAGTCAGGAGACAGTTAAAGAGAATCTCTAAGCTTGGCAGAGTACTACCAAGCTGAGGACAAATGTTATCTTTGAGGAGAAAAAAAGAGAGAAGCTCCAAAAAGTACCATTGTGCCCTCTTTGCACATAGGTAGTGGAAGATTATCATGCTTTATTTTAGTTATAGCATAGAGAATATTAAATAACTTAAAACTTTCTAACTCAAAAGCGTATTTGTCATCTAGAGTTTTTACTTCTCAATCATGACATTGTCAGTAACAGACTTATTGGTGTAAGATTATTGAATAATGAGGTAATTTTTAACACCATGATTTACTTGCTTTGGAAGACAATTTTATTATGGTGATGAGGCTTTAGAGACTGCGTTTTGAATGTAAAACTTTAACTTTTATTGTGTTCCATACCATGATATATTTTCCACTTAGAAAATTTATAATGGTGCAAAGATAGACAAACTTAATCAGAAAAGTGATTGAAAAAAGTGATCTGTGTAAAACATTTCTGGTTTATAGCTTTTTCTTTGATTATAGTATTACAGTCTGCTAGCAATTTTATGGTTTGTAATACCAGAAGTTCCACTTCTAAGGTCACATAAACAGGAAAATCAAAGTGTTTCAAACAGAGTGTAAAAATACCTTTAGCACTATTTAATCTTAATAGTGAATCACTTTAATGTCTACTGAGTCTATTCTCAAGGTGGGAGAATTAATTTGAGAAACAATTTTTCTACTCATGGCAAGCAGGTTATTCTTGCATCTTTTCAATATTTGCACACGTATTTTGATGTAAAATATTCGACGTAAAAAATACGGTTGTTAGTGAAAGGAAATTGTGTTTTAACATACTACTGAGAGAAGCAAAGACCCACACAACAAGGTAATTTTAAGGCATCACGTAATAGCAAAATTAGCTCCATGTTGTAAGTTCTAGTACCAACATATTTCAACTGAATTATGTGAGATGTAATTTAATTGTATTGCAATTTAATTACCCGTTTGATTAAAAATAAGATTAAATCATTACTAGAGATAAGAAATGTTTGTAAATAGACACTTACTCTAAAAGATCAAAGTTAGCCAAGACCAGCTTGTAGAAGTAAAGTTTCCTTACAAGAACAATTTAGTAAAATGTATATTTTAAATGTATTTGTATATCAGAAAAGTTGATCCACCTCTTGGTGCCATTTGGTCTTCATAAAATCCTTTGAGATTGGAATAAGTATATTTTTACTTTCTACATTTTTTAAACCAAGTTATATTAACTGTGCATGTTCAATTAGTGAAATTTTCTGCTTCTTTTCAAGTGGCAAATCTTTTGAAATTGATATTTAATTCACATGGACGCTATTTAGTTGAAGATGTGTTTATTTTATTTACATGATTTATGTTGGCATATGCTATTGAAAAGAAACAACGTTCAGAAATTCATTACTGAGTCTAATTTTTGTCTTTGTTCTGCTGATATAAATTTTCATAAACAAATTAAGGCCTGGTCCAAAAAATTCAAATTTCATTTTTTCAGGCTGATTTGTGTTAATATGATTGCTATTCAAAAGAAGATTGATTCATCTAAAAACTATGAAATGTTTGCAAATAAAGGAATACTTCGTTTAAAAAATAAAATTAGTAAAGACCGGTTTTGATAGACTTCTAATGAAATCACAGTTCCTGCTCTAGGATCAAATGGCAAAATAGCATTTGAAATATTTCGTTTGGGATCCTCCACCCCTAGTCTGTTTAGTGAGTGTTCTGATCTGCTGGCTTTGTTTTAGGCCTCATGGGCATGCACATGAACCCATGAACACACCACCACATAAATGTAGCAAAACACATATTTCAGTGGGACACTAAACTTCTCATCCTGAGCAAAGCCAGAGTGTAACAGACCTTAACTGCAAGTGTAGTTCAAAAATGTAGAGTAGTAAATACACATAGAACAAAAGCTCTATTCTAGTTGTGTGAGGAACATAATACTCTTAAATTACTTTCTGGTTTCCATGGGGACCTTTTTGTTCTAAGATACCAATCATTAGGTTTAACGCAGCCACTTAATATTATTTCTAAATCAAGTAACATGATTTCTCATCTGGGTAAAATGTCAATTACCAGTATTCTTAAAGGTGATCAAATCCAAACTACTTGAGATTGCTGCTTTATATGGCATAATTAAATCTAGAGGTCAATACAGAAGAATCCCTTCATCCCTTATCAAGGCAAAGGAAAGCTCAAAGTGGGTCTATTTTGCAGGGAATATTTTGCTGGGGCATTCATCTGCTTTTCTTTGAATCAACCATAAACTCAAAATAGTGTCAAGAATTTAAAGTTGTGGTGAGAATCCTTAGGCTCATGAAAGATAACAAGTTCTCCCTCCCTTTGGCCAGTTTCTATACCTTTCTTACACATTCTGATAGAACATCTGGGCTTTCATGTAGGCATGTATTCTATATCATATATACATATATATGTGTATATATGCACACTGGCCAGTCTGTTTGGTCATAAATGATGTGACTGGGGGATAGGAGTTGTGGCTCCTTTATTTTGCAGAATGCCTAAGTATTGTTTGTCTCACAATACTGGGAGCGAGCAGGAGCCCGGTGGGAGCCTGGAGCCTTAAGCCCTGGGCTGTGGTCTGGGGGAGGGGACGGGGTTGCAGGGTCACAAGCTCTTTGCTTTTAGCCTCAGCATGACCACAAGTTTTAAAGCATGAAGGGATCACGTGCTTTTCTTTGAGCTGTTAGTTATTCTGACTTTTTGGGGGTGTGTGTGTGAAATGCTTTGTTCTTTAGATTTTTTTTTTGATTCTCTAGGTATTTTGGCTGATCATTAAATTTTTTTTCCAAAAGAAAAAGACAAAAATAAATCATTTGGTGTATCAAAATGTCCTAGTTTCTCATAACCTATATCTTGTACTTAGTTAATTTTACCTTGTGCTAGACAGGTACTGAGATGGAATGAATTATTTTTGCCAGTTGGGAACTTGATCCAGGCATTCTATATGTTGCAAACCCTTAAAAAAATTAAGAACAAGAAAATATCCTGGTAAAGCAATCTCAAAATACCTTATTCCGGGTATTGTTCTAGCTTTAAAGGGAAGGAGGGCTGGGAGGAGGGGTGGGAGATGGGGGTGGCGAATAGGAAGACTGGGAGGATGTCTCGTTTAATGAACTGCTAAAACTTTTGGAAAATTTGAAGCTAGTGAGGTCCCTCAACAAGGTATTTCCATTTGAAAACCTTTACTTAAATATGTCACTCTTGGGGAGTTACTTCTACTTGTTCCCTTTAATAGGATGATTTCATCTTTTCCAACCCTCTTCTGTCTCTCCAACCAAGACACATAGAGTCCGAATGCCAAATAAAGACTTTTGAGGATAATGAGATTTATTTGGGAACATTTTCCAAAATCAGGGTAATGGGTTTTTTTGTTCTAATGTTGAAGAGGTTGAGGATATGTTTACTCATTGACCCGGGAGCTCTGGCTGCAGCTGTAGGACACAATTAATTATGCTAATAGTTTGTGAGGAGCGGATGTAACTCCCCCAACCCCCCTTTTTTCGAGGGGAGGGGAGTTTGGCAAAAGGGGAAGGAGACGCCCTGGGGTCGGATCACATGATATTATCTTCGCGCCACTTTCGCAAAAACCCTTTTTTTTACTCCAGGTTTTGCTCCAGCTCAAAGGTACTGTTGTTATCTTGCTTTAACACAATGCTTCTTAAAGTCGGGTCTAAGTTCTCTTCCCTCCCCCTCCTCTTCTTTCCACTGCTAGTCGTTACCATTAAAGGTCGAAAGTTGCATTGCAGTCGGTGCAGTCTTACAGGAGGAATCTGGTTGGGTAGTAAACTTCGGGCTGCGTAGTTTCTAGAAAGTATCACGCAGACATGCTAGGGTAGGCTGCAAGGTCTGTTGCATGAAAAAGGGGAGGAAGCCCACCTGTGCGAGTGATTCACGTTGGAGAAATGATTGTGGTTTTCGTTGCATTCACCACTGACTCCTGAGGGGCGCTGGCCGTTCAGGTTGGACTCTTTCGCGGGCCAGGGGCGGGAGAGGCCAGTCTTTTGTAATCTGTTTGCCTGAGCTACTACTGTGCACCAGTGCACCAGGTTGAGAATCACATGGCGCCCTTGTCCTCTTCTGGGCTTTGGGCTGCCACAATCACCCTGGTAACAATAGTGGAAAGG
The DNA here is from genome assembly GCF_007565055.1 of Rhinopithecus roxellana. NCBI lineage: Eukaryota > Metazoa > Chordata > Mammalia > Primates > Cercopithecidae > Rhinopithecus > Rhinopithecus roxellana. The sequence goes on along the minus strand of NC_044555.1, from coordinate 129,145,045 downwards.
GAGGGGTCCGGCTTCATTTTGCCCACCTTACCTCCTTCCTTACCAACTCTTGCCTTCCAGGGCTTTCCTCCTCCGACCTAGCGTGCTCACTGGTCTCTGATTTGTAACCTTGTCCCCCCTGCACACCTCCGCCCACCTCCCCGCCCACGCTCCCCAAATCCCATCTTAGGCCTGTGTCCGCCAGGGACACGGAGAAGGTATATAGCCTGGTTGCCTCTCATTTTGCCCTGTGTTCCAAGTCTGGTATGCTTAATTCCATTTTGATTGTGCGTCTTAAACTAAGACATCATTTTATTCTACAGAGTGCTGTCGGGCTTTGGCCTTGAAGCAGCCCGCCCTGAATTGGTTCTCATTAGCGGTGGAATGAGAGGAGAAAGCAAGATAATTGCACCGTATCTTCCGCACATTTGCGTGTGTATTCGGTGGCTGCTACCGTTAACGATACCTGCCAAGAAACCCTGATTTAGTGGGTGAGGAGGGCGCCTGGCAAGGGCGAAAGACTTACAACAGTAGCACAAGGTGCTAGGGGTTAAAACTTTCGCATGTGCATAGAGTAAGTCGTGTGTGTGTGTATTTCTTCCCTCCTCGGGCCTTAGGAACACTTTCAATCTAGCGGCGAGGTGGTGCGCATGCGCGCGCCGGGTTGGGGACACTCCTGTCCCACGGCTCCGTGGGCCTCGTCGTCTGTCTCCAGTGGGGGGCTGAGGCGAGCGCCGCGGGAGCGGGACGGGACAAGGTGGTAGTGAGTGCGCCATCCTGGCCCGGATGCCGGTGGCACCCGCACCGGCTGCGGCCACGGCCTCTGCCTGGGCCGGTGTCCCAGGCGCGCCTTTAATTAAGGACTCCAGCTTTGGGGGAAGAGAGAAGGTAGAATGCCGACTGCGTTCCGCCCGTGGGTAACTGGGGCTTGGTGGGGTTTTCGCTTTGGCGGGGTGGGGGTTCCGTTTCCTAATTCCTGTGCGGGCCGGGTGGGCGGGGGCGGGCTTTTTCCCCTGGGCTATTAAAGGCAGAGGGGCGGGCTTTTCCCAGGGATATAGCTACGGACAGAGGGCCGAGGGGACGGAGCGCTCCTCAAGTGGTGGCAGGGAGGCTCGTGGCCCCGCGTCGCTCTGGACAGGGGCGCTTTGGGGTGAGATGTGCGCTCGCGGCCCTGATCCATTTAGTGGACACTTTTTCTCACTTCTCTTCCCCCTCTGGCTCCGCGGGAGACTGCTCTCGCACCCAGTCCCGGAGCGCTCGGGCTGTGCGCTGGGACCCGGGGTGTACGTGGGGAGGGGACACCCGGAGAGGGTGGCCCGTGCGGGATCGCCGCGCTCTCCACCTGCGAGGGGCGGGCCGAAGCCGGGTCCCACGCACGGTTGCCCGAGCGGGTGGCTGGGCAAGAAGGGAGCCCTTCGTTGGGGCAGCTGTGATACGGGAGAGTTGACTGGTTGGGTGGGAGGAGACGGAGCGGGCGGGACTTGAGAAAAGCAAAGTACCAGAGTGCAGTTGAGGGGTAGCGGGCAGCGCGCGGGAAAAGACTCCCCTTTTCTTCTCCACCGTTGACCTTTAGGTTCCTGGAAACCTTTGCTGGTGGGGGTGTGAAACGAGGGGGTGCACGTGGAGGGAAAAAAGGGACTCCCCTCCCCCTTGGCTTCTCTCCCACCAACCGGGGAATGGAGGGGGAGGGAGGCGTGGGCTTGGCGCGTTTTTGGTGCTTTGAATGGAGAACTCCGTTTCCCATGATGCTTTGTTTCTTTCTCTTTAATTTCGGCGGTGGCTGCCGCAGCACGAGGACGGGAGCGCGTGGTGTGAGCAGCTGGAGCACACCCTGGACGCGCGGGCTGCTGGCGGACTTCAACGGGAGCATTAGGTAAGGGTGTGAGAGACGCGGGAAGAGGCAAAAGGGAGCCACAAAGGCGTACAGGGAAGGACTTCTTCTTTCTTTTCCTTTTTTTTTTTTTGGAGAGTGACTGCCCAGCGTGCGCGAGGTATACCAGATGAACCGGTAATTAGCAAAAGGTAGTAATTAGAAGAGCACCCTGTCTGATGGCTGTGGGGCTCAGTTTGGCCAGGTTGAGTTGGCAAATACTATGCATTTTGAGTCAAGTTTGGCGTATTTTTTTTTTTTTTAATGGAAAGGAAATCTTTACAGGTGTAGAAACCCAATTTAAGGGGAAAAACGTTATTTTTCTCATTTCTATACTAAATCTATTCTTTCCTAATAGAAAATTGATTCCAGATGGATGTATAAGGTTTCTAAATCAGTTTAGTCTGTAAAGACTGTTAGACTCATTTAGTGGCATGAGGTATCGTGACGAAAGTTCAACATTTAAAATTCCCTCACTCCTTTAACGTATTACAAATTCTGTCCCAAACGTTTTTGTTTTTCTTTTAAACAAAAGTTACCCCATCATGGAAGAGATAGGGGACCCTGTGAGCCTTTCCACATAGAGGCTTACCTCCTTGCTGTATGTTCTTAGGTAAAATAAGCACTTGGAAATGGGAGAAGGTTTTCTTATGGAAGATAATGACATGAAGAGAAGAAGAGCTAATCTGCCTACTTTGGTTTAATGGAGAAAATGGGTCCATAAATGTTTAAACAGAAGTAGAGCCCTTTGAAATAGATCAAAATGTGACATCTCTTAGCCATCTGTGCATTATGTGAAGACTAAGGCTGTGTTTCTTAAACCAGCTCTAAAATTTCTCTCATTTTCTATTAATGGGGTGGGGGCTGGGAATATTCATTTAATCTAATAGTCACTTTCCGTATGGAGCCAAAAAGCTCTGAATGATCTGAAGACTCGAATACTCACCCGGAGTTTTACATGCTCCTTTCTCTAGGTCCTCCTCTTATAAAATCAGGGTGGATAGAATGGGCCTGCAAATGACTGAGATACAGATAGCAAATTTTCTTAGATGGAGAGGGGGAGTCCAAAATCCTCTTATACATAAGAATTGGACTTTTTGCAGTTGCTAGTGTTATTTGTGTTCAATTCTGTGTAAATAATTGAGATTATTAATATTTCTCAGGATTTGGTTGAAACCACAAAACCTAGCTTAGACTCTGTAAGCCAAAGGAAAGCCTGTTTCAGGAATATTAACTAGCAGTTTACTTGTTTAGTTTCTAATATGTGTGTGTGTGTGTTTTGTTGTTTTAACCAGGTGAGTCTGCATGGATCTGTGAGGACGGAAAAGAAGAGCTCCTAGAAGACTTAAAATCTTGCTACAGGAATAGGCCTTGGCCATGTAAAAGTGCTTACAGTGCAGGTAGCTTTTTGAGATCTACTGCAATGCAAGCACTTCTTACATTACCATGGTGATTTAATCAATGGCTACTGAGAACTGTAGTTTGTGCATAATTAAGTAGTTGATGCTTTTGAGCTGCTTCTTATAATGTGTCTCTTGTGTTAAGGTGCATCTAGTGCAGTTAGTGAAGCAGCTTAGAATCTACTGCCCTAAATGCCCCTTCTGGCACAGGCTGCCTAATATACAGCGTTTTAAAAGTATGCCTTGAGTAGTCATTTGAATAGGACACGTTTCAATGGTTTGTTTTTTGCTTTTTTATTGTTTGTTGGGAACAGATGGTGGGGACTGTGCAGTGTACAGTTGTGTACAGAGGATAAGATTGGGTCCTGGTAGTACCAAAGTGCTCATAGTGCAGGTAGTTTTGGCATGACTCTACTGTAGTGTGGGCACTTCCAGTACTCTTGGATAACAAATCTCTTGTTGATGGAGAGAATATTCAAAGACATTGCTACTTACAATTAGTTTTGCAGGTTTGCATTTCAGCGTATATATGTATATGTGGCTGTGCAAATCCATGCAAAACTGATTGTGATAATGTGTGCTGCCTACATCTGTGTGAACACACCTTCACGCGCATCTCCAGCACTCATGCCCATTCATCCCTGGGTGGGGATTTGTTGCATTACTTGTGTTCTATATAAAGTATTGCACTTGTCCCGGCCTGTGGAAGAAAGGAGGATTTTTATCGTCTTCTTATTTTAACTTTTAAAAGCTGTAAGTTCTGATATTTAGTCACTGTAATATGATCTGTTTTGCTGTTGTCGGGTGGATCACGATGCAATTTTGATTAGTATCATAAGAGAAAAATTGCACGGTATCCATCTGTAAACCGCAAGACCTTTGTTGGCGACATTCCCGATCAGCGCTACAGTAAGATAGATGATAAAAAATCCTTAGTTGCTGCTATTAAAAAATAATTTGACACATATTTGGATTTCTAAAAACTATGATAATTAATTTATAAAGTATGTGTTTTGGAACTTTGGTGAATGATCAGATTGTTACTGAATGTGAATGAACCTCAAAATAAATGAAATTTACAGATCTGAAAAAATGACTCTTTTTTTAAAAAAAATAATTAGCAATGCTAGAGGAGTTTGTAAAATATCTCTCGGGAGGATCCTAAAGGAAAACTTGGACATAGCTGCTTTTCGAGTTTGCATCTACATAAAGCACTTAGATGCCTAATTTTAGGAATTTTATTACCGTGACAATATTTGGATGACATGTACTAATTTTGTTTTAGTACATGTGCTCATTCTTAGGAAGGGAATGAAGAGTTGTAAACCAATGGGACAACTACCTTTAAGGAACTAGGCGCATTTCGAGGTCTGACAGGAGAGAAGAATGAACTTGTCAATCAAACTGTTTTGGGGTTCTCAGAGAAGAGGATTTGGTGGCAGGGCTACTGAGAGGGATAATGGCTGCTTTCCTTTGGAGTCTAGCAGATGGAAACCTGGATGTGAGCCTACTGTTAATATTTAGGGTTCAGGGGGCTCTGTAGGGTGACTAACCTAAAGCAGAAATTTCTCATGTCCAGCTAATTAGTGGTTTGAAACAGATCACCTAAGAAAGGTGATTTGGATCCTCTAGTGGTTCTTAAAACTTTAGCACTTACTAAGACAGCCAGCCAACCCCATCTCCAGAGATTCATTCAGCAGGTCTGGATGGGGCCTAAGGAATTGAATTTCTTTTTTTTTTTTGAGACGGAGTCTCACTCCGTTGCCCAGGCTGGAGTGCAGTGGCGGGATCTCAGTTTACTGCAAGCTCCTCCTCCCGGGTTCCCACCATTCTCCTGCCTCAGCCTCCTGAGTAGCTGGGACTACAGGCACCCGCCACCTCACCCGGCTAGTTTTTTGTATTTTTTGGTAGAGTCGAGGTTTCACCGTGTTAGCCAGGATGGTCTCGATCTCCTGACCTCGTGATCCGCCCGTCTCGGCCTCCCAAAGTGCTGGGACTACAGGCTTGAGGCTAGGAATTGCATTTCTTTATTTTTTTCTTCTTGAGATGGAATTTCGCTCTTGTCGCCCAAGCTGTAGTGCAGTGACCTCATCTCTCATTCACTGCAACCTCTGCCTCCCGGGTTCAAGTGATTCTGCCTCAGCTTCCTGAGTAGCTGGGATTACAGGCATGTGCCACCACGCTTGGCTAATTTTGTATTTTTAGTAGAGACGGAGTTTTACCATGTTGGTCAGGCCGGTCTCGAACTCCTGACCTCAAGTGATCCACCCATCTTGGCCTCCCAAAGTGCTGGGATTACAGGTGAGGAATTGCATTTCTAACCTTTTCCAAGGAGCTGGTGCTGTTGGTCAAGACACCATACTTGCAGAACCACTGCTGGAAAACAGCTAACGACCTCAGCTTCTAGGACAAACAAAGTTAACAAAGGAAGTTGTTTATTTTAAACTTCATAAAATTAAAATTACTCGAAGCAGGGACTGGCTTGCTTTCCAGTTCTATGTTTCATATTTTAATGTTAATCTTTAACATCATGTCTTTGGCAAATGAAGAAACAAGGCTTGTGGTAGTTTTACTGTCTGCCAACATGAACATTTCGTTCTCATCAAAAAGGTGCTGCCAAACTAAAAGATGGTATCAGTATGTGTCATTCTTATTTCCTGGTGCCATGGAATTTTCTAATTTTGAAACCCTTTTGATTTTTCCTCATAACATCAGTCCATTTTAATCAGTAAGAGGAACTCTCTCCGAATTGCATTTTAGTCTTGAGCTAGTTGCCTAAGGCTTGAATTTCCTCATTAGGCGAAATACAGTGATAACATTGGTCTACCTCAAGGATATGTGGGTTAAGTAAGTTCTCTTTGGTGGTGGCAGCTGGGGGGATGGATTTTAATTGTTAGTAATGAAGTGAAATCTTAATGAAAAGAGACTTAGGGTAGTAAATTCTGTCGTCCAGTATTAAGTATGTGTGTGTAATTTTTTAAAAGTGACTAATGCTTGAGGCAATTATACAAACATAAAGAACTACAGGTATTTCCTGTGCTGTCTAATGCTGACTACGTTGTTGGTGCCTAATCATAGTTAAGTTTGATGTGGCAGCAAAGAAAAGGGTCTCCCGCCCTTTAATAAAGTAGCTCAGTAAAAGAGGGGATTAAAGCTTATTTGTTGTAATCCTTAACACCACCAAACCTCCACTTTAATAATACAAGTTTATTGTCCTAGTGGTTCACTGGTGCTTTACCTAACGTGGCTAGTATGCAGACAGTTATTGCAGTTTCCACTTTTAATAGGCATGTGTGGAGGGGCTGTGTTCCTTAGGGTAGGCCACTCTGCCCGCTAGAGTGGATTCCCTCATCTAAAGTTAGGGCTGACCTTGATGATCCGAGGACCCTTTCTAGCTTCAAAAATTCTGATCCTATACTTGCTCAAGTTAGACTTATCCAACAATTCTTCAAATGTTTTGCATTGAAGTCATTTGTCTACAATACTTGGGAATGGGTTAAGTCATTAGTTATGGGCAAATTTAGTAATATCTACACACAGCATATATAGTTTACTCATTTTAAAATAATTACGATAAGTTTAGTAGAAGTACTGCTGGGTATAATTTCTATCTTTGATTCAGACGGTAGCTTAATATCCCATGGCTTTCCAAGGTCATCAGTATGGGCATTCATTCCCCTAGACAGAAGAGTCAATGTGGCACATGTATGAATGAGCGTAACATATGTTGACTTGGCATTTGCTTTTTTGGCAATTGTCAGTCACACTAGTTTTGAAACAAGGGACATATAGCAAAAAGGGGGAAGTTATGGTATAAAACTGTAGCTGAAAGAATCCCAACTTACAGATCAGAGTCCAGCTTTATTCTTTAGTAGTTGAGGAAACTGAGACCCAGGAAGAAATGACTTGCTCAAAGTTTGAGTAAATAAACAAATTAGGGACCAATATGATCAATGCCTGCTAGAAGTTTGGAGGCCTGGAGGAAGGCAAGTAACCCAGGCCAGGGATGGAGTGTGGCTGGGTCAGGAAGTACTTCCCAGAGGCAGTGTCAGGGTGTTGTGCCTGAGGGGTGTTAAGACAGGCAAAGAAGGGCTACGAAGGGTTTTTTAGGCAGAGCCCTTTTGCAAAAAGCAAGGGAAGGAAGACATCAGATGGGAGCTCTTCCAAAGAACAGCATTTAGTTCGGAATGTCTGGTGCATGTGAGAGGACAGGCGGCCCAGGGCCAGATCACAGAACCGTGTCCCGAATGGAAAGGGTAGTCACTTAACAATTTCAAGCAGTGAACCCCAAATTTACCATTTTAATAAGATCTTTCTGACGACAATGTAGAGTCTGACTGGGAGAGCACTGTCCTGGAAGCCAGTGAGGAGGCTATTTTACAGATGGGAGATGAGGATTTGCATCAGGACAGAGGCAGAGGGAGAAAGACAAGAGATAGATTTCTCCTACAAATACATGGGCACATTTAATACAATGCCAATCAACATCTCAAAGGGATGGTTTCCAAACCACCGTAATTCTAAAGTTCATATGTAAAAATAAACAGGGAAGAATAGTCAAGAAAATACTGGGAGGTGGAGCATGGCTGCTCACGCCTGTAATCTTAGTCCTTTGGGAAGCCAAGGCTAGAGGATTGTTTGAGCTCAGAAGACCAGACTGGACAACATAGCAAGACCCTGTCTCTAAAAAAATTGTTTTTTTTTTTTTGTTTTTTGTTTTTTGTTTTTTGTTTTTTGAGACGGAGTCTGGCTCTGTGGCCCAGGCTGGAGTGCGGTGGCCGGATCTCAGCTCACTGCAAGCTCCGCCTCCCAGGTTTACGCCATTCTCCTGCCTCCGCCTCCCAAGTAGCTGGGACTACAGGCGCCCGCCTCGTCGCCCGGCTAGTTTTTTGTATTCTTTAGTAGAGACGGGGTTTCACGGTGTTAGCCAGGATGGTCTAGATCTCCTGACCTTGTGATCCGCCCGTCTCGGCCTCCCAAAGTGCTGGGATTACAGGCTTGAGCCACCGCGCCCGGCCAAAAAAATTGTTTTTAATGAAAAAGAAAATACTAAGAAAAAAATCACAAAGAGGAACATGTATTAACGTTTATTAAAACTTATTATAAAGCAGCATTTAAAAAGTGACGCTAATGCAAAAAAAGTCTATTGTTGAGATTTCTGTTTTGATTGAAGTATATGTAAGTATTTAGATTATCATTAAGGAGCTATTCAAAATTGGTAAAAAAAAGATGGATTCGTCGATAAAATTTGCTGGAATATTTGGTTAGCTATCTTTGAAAACAAAAACAAAACAAACAAACAAACAAACAAACAAAAAAAAAACAGCTAGAGCTCTCCCACATCCCACACATCAAAATAATTCCAGATGGATAGAGGGTTGAATATAAACAACGAAACTGCACACTGCACGTTACATTATTCTCTTTACTTTTCTTTTTTTATAATTTTTATAACATTATAAAAAAGGATTAGACTATGAAAGATTAAGAAGAAAATAAGGTGAATATATGACCATGAAACTGGGAAAAGTGGTTTCAAACATAACATAGTGACAGAAACCACTGACAAAAATATTAGTTTGAACAATAAAACTTCACATCAAAAACTATCTTAAAATTAAAAAGCAAAAGACAAACTAAAAAATCATGGTGTCTAATGTAGGACACAGAATGGTAAATATCCTTTATTCATTCATCCATTTGGGAGATGTTTATTGAGCATCTGTTATGTACCAGGCACCCTCTTTTTTTCTTTTTTTTTTTTTATTTGAGTCTCACTCTGTCACCCAGGCTGGAATGCATTGGTGCGATCTTGGCTCCCTGCAACTTCTGCCTCTAGGGTGTTCAAGCGATTTTCTTGCTTCAGTCTCCTGAGTAGCTGGGACTACAGGTGCATGCCATCACATCCAGCTAAGTTTTGTATTTTTAGTAGAGATGGGCTTCGTCATGTTGGCGAGGCTGGTCTCGAACTCCTGACCTCAGGTGATCTGCCCACCTTGGCCTCCTGAAGTGCTGGGATTACAGGCATCAGCCACTGCACCCGGCCTCAGGCACTCTCTTAATGCTAGAGAATCAGTATGAACGAAGTCCCTGATCTCACAGATCTTATATTCTAATGAGAGAAAACAGATAATAAACAAAATGAATATTTAGCATGTCAGATGATAAGTGCTATGCAGAAAAATTAGGCAAGTGTATTTGTTTTCTAGGCCTGCCATAACAAAGTACCAGAAACTGGGTGCCTTTGAACAATAGAACTGTATTCTCTCACAGTTCCGGAGATGAGAAGTCTGAAATCAAGGTATCAGTAGGGCCATATTCCCTCTGAAAGCTCTAGAGGATGATTCTTCCTTGCCTCTTCCCCGTTCTGGTGGTTACTGTTGTCACATAGCAGTCTCCCTGTGTGTCTGTATGTGTCATTAGATTTAGGGCCTACCCTTACTCAGTGTTACCTCATCTTAACTGGATCCGAACTGCAAAGATCCTATTTCCAAATAAGTTCACATTTAAGATTACTGGGGGTTAAGATTTTGACATATCTTTGAAAGGCCACAACTCAACCCAGTTTCGCAAGGTAGGGAAATACTGCTGGGGTTGGTTGCTGTGTGAAAGTTTGATGATCAGGGAAGTTCTCGCGAATGAGGTGACATTTGAATAGATGGGAGAAATTAATGAAGAAATGAGATTTGTGAATATCGAACAGTAATTCTTCTTAATCTATAATAATAATAATAATAATAATAGCAGCTAACATTCACTGAGCACTTTCTATGTGCTCAGTGAACATACTTTCTATGTTTCAGCCACTATAATAATAAATGCTTTACAAATATTGTCTCATTATTTTCACAATCCATTCACAATCCAAAAAGATAGTACTATTCTGTAAGATTAATCTATTATTATTTCCACTTCAAAGATGAAGGAACTGAAGCTCAGGAAGGCTGAGTAATTTGTCCAACTTTGCACATCTAGCAAGCCAAAAACCAAGTCCACATCCTTCTGTCTCCAGAGCCTAGGCCAATAGAAAAATGGAGATAAAAGAAAAAAATTTCTTAGGGATACAGTTTCAAAAGTTCATGCTCAGTAATTATCAATTCAAATTAAAACAACAGAGAGTTATTTTGAATTTATCAACTTTACCATGGTCAAAATGATTGCAGTCTCATGCTTGTAATCCCAGCAAATTGGGCGGCTAAGGTGGGAGGATCACTTGAAACTAGGAGTTCAATACCAGCCAGGGCAAAATGGTGAGACCCCTGTCTCTATAAAAAATACAAGAATTAGCCAGGCATAGTTGTGTGCACCTGTAGTCCCTCCCATCTACTCAGGAGACTGAAGGGGGAGGGCTCACTTGAGCGCAGGAGTTTGAGGTTATAGTGAGCTGTGATCACGCCACTGCACTCCAGCCTGGGTGACCGAGTGATACCTTGTCTCGATATAATCTTGCTGATAGTTCATTTAATTAGAACGTGGTAGCATCTGGAATAACTTAACCCTCAAAGACCACACACTTTATCCTTACTCCTTTCTAGAATGAATCCCAAATTTCTGGCAAGCACAGATGAAATAATGGAGGAGAAACAGCAAGGTGGTGGTGATAGGTAGAGGGTTGTGGGAAGTGATGCGGGATAGTGGAGGTGATGGAGAGAGATGATAGATTCACATTGTACATGCAGGTACAAGTGGTCTTGGCTTTGAAGCTTTGGCAGTGAGAAGAGCAGAGAGTGCCCAGGACAGAATTTCATTTAAAGAGCTAAAGAATAGTTATTCAGCCAAGCTGAGGGTAGAAGAAAAAGCAGAAGAGAGAGGTGTCATAGGGCTCAATATTTGTTGAGTATCCCAATTTCATGTCATTTTCACTTAGAATTTTTTTTTTTTTGCATTGGAGGATACTTGGATATTTCTATACCTAAACAGTTTTATATCACTTATCTTCCATAGGAAAATATGAGGAAAATCTCTCCATGAGTTATAGTCACCATACTCAATGGTAATATTTTTTAACAAGACAAAGGAAAGTAAGCTAATGTTGGGAACCATAAAATTATTTCTGTTCATAGTGAAGGAGGAGCTCTTCCATATTATTCCAGTAATGCCTCTTGTTTGCCAAAAATTTGTCCAGCCCTAATTACTTTGATTATGTGCCAGGGCCTTTCTAATGTTTTAGGAGAACCAGGTTGCCAAACTGCATCTGTTTTACAGTGACTCCTGTTCCTTTTTTACTTTAAGTGATTTATGTAGAATTGTGCTTAAAGGGACAATCCTATTTAAACACTGTATTGTATATTTTAGAGGTCTATGATGGTTTCTCAACTGACTTGTCAGAAGCAATTATAATTACTATCTATCATATTGGCTTTTAAAGTATATAAAATTTGACTTTAGTACAGTCATTTGACAAAACCTTAAGCATCTCTAATTTGCTTAAATTGCTTTGGCCACCAAAGCAGGGATCTATTTCTATGAGCTGCTCGAAAGCATTGATTTGGGAAATAGCTGTTACAGCCATTGCTTCTAATTTATTTCAAGCATACCTCATGGTTTTCTGTATTGAATAATTTGAAAAAAACTATGGTTCAGCTTAATCCTAAGGATGTTATTTTAATTTTGACAGAGCTCTTAAATTTTCGGGTTAGGACTGACAGTATTGAGTATAGATGGAAATGAGTCTACCTGTTTTAGGGTGAAAACATATTTTCAACAATGTTTCAGAGACAAAATCTTAGGTATGTTTAGGGGCTGATTTATGTTACACCATGGTTGATTTGGACAAAATTCAAGTTAGAGATTTATAATCTTTCATATGAATAATTGGAAGCAGTACTTGAATAAATAGTAATTCTTTCTTGATCATGAAAAATATCTTAAACAGAAACCAAGAATATTGCTTTTGCTTCATTAAATTGAGCAGCTTTCACTTCCTTTCCCCCTGGCCGAACAGTGTGATCCTCCTCACATGTCAGACCTTAGCTGAAGCATGGCTTAAACTTTTACTTGTAGGTACATTATTAACAATAAAAACTTAAAAAAGAGTTTGGCTACCTCAGTACTCTCTCTCTCTCTCACTCTGTGTGTGTGTGTGTGTGTGTGCAGCATTGTGCTTTTAAAATGTGGTCAGATGAGGTTCTACCAAGTGACCTTAGGGACTGGTCTGTCATAATGATAATCTCTATCTTTGCTTTTAGTATAGATTATTTAGAATACTGAATGTCAATCACAAATGATCACATTATTCTTGACAAAATCAGCATCATTCTTTCTATTAATTTGCACTTGCACGTGCGTGTGTGTGCATGTGCGTGTCTTGTGATAGGATAACCAGTCAGTAGGGGTTTTAGTTCTGCTGAATTGCCTTTTTAATCATCACCCCAGGCAACCACTGGTCTAAGCAGGAAAATAGTGGCAAAAGAATCCATAGCCTTGAGTTCTGGTCTGAGCTTGCTAGCAACGTTGTTATGTGACCTTGAATGTAAAAATTAAACTCTGCTAGTTCCTCACCTGTAAGTGGAGAGAACCACAGCATCCATTCCCTATCAAAGGTCTGTTTCCTTATTCCACCCTAAGGAGAAATCAAGGTGCCATTTCCTTGGGTAGTACAAAGACCCAGCAGTGGATATCTCCCATAACGATTTTGCTGAAGGTTGAGTCAGTGATAGGGAAATCTAGCTGATAACAATTTGGAAAATTGCAGGACATTAATCTGCTGCTTTGTTAGCTGATTATTTTAAGGGAAGGCTAAGCTAGATTTGATGATGGGCAGGCCATATAAATTGGAGGCAACTAGGTTCAATTCTAAAGTGTGTGTAGTTTTTTGCTAATTTTGAAATGACTTGATTTGTCCTTTAAATTACCAACTTATTGAACTGATTAAGTAGGTAAATAGCTACCAAACCAGATTGTGTGACCTTAAGCAAATTTCAGGCTGGAGAACACCAACTGCTCCAGCTAGAAGGGGAAATGTATTCACATTTGTAGACTGTTTACTGTGTGTTGGATGTTTGCACATGTCAGCTCACTGGAGCATCACAAGGATTCTGGGAGGTAGGAGGTATGCCCACTGAAGCTCACAACAGTCACCTATTATAATTTTTTAAAAATTTACTGTAATTTGGCCAAGGTCACAAATCTAGTTTAAAAAAATTGGCTTAAATGACACTTCTTTAGAAAAACTCTGATCACCCTGTGGAAAATAGTGCCCCTCAACACATACATACCATTTCTATTATAGTGTTTACTGTGTCACTTATTCCAACTTATAATTACTTGTTTAGTTGTCTTTTGCCTGTTTTTCCAACTAGAATGTAAGCTTCATAAGGGCAGGTACTACCCCAATATCAGTCTTGTTCACCTCTGTGTTCCTAGTGTCTAAGTGACTGGCACATAATAGACACTCCATAAATATTCCCCCCGCCTTTTTTAAATTTTTTTTTTGTGTGTGTGTGGCAGAGTCTCACTCCATCACACAAGCTGGAGTGCAGTGACGTGATCTCAGCTCACTGCATTCTCCGCTTTTGTAATCTTGGTAGAGACAGGGTTTCACCACGTTGGCCAGGCTGGTCTCGAACTCCTGAGCTCAAGAGATCCACCTGCCTCGGCCTCCCAAAGTGCTGGGATTATAGGCGTGAGCCACTGCTTCAGGCCCATAAATATTCCTTTAGTGAATGAATGAATGAATGAATGAATGAATAAGAAAGTTTGTCTGGGCAGGGCACGGTGGCTCATGCGTGTAATCCTAGCATTTTGGGAAGCTGAGGCAGGAGGATCACTTTAGCTCAGGAGTTGGAGATCAGCCTGGGCAACATAGGGAGATCTCATCTCTACAAAAAATTTAAAAAATGAAGGGGGAGGATTGCTTGAGCCTGGGAGGTTGAGGGTGCAATGAGCCATGATCACACCACTGCATTCTCGCCTGGGTGACAGAGTGATACCCTGCCACACACAGAGAAAAAGAAAGTTTGCCTGACACAAAACACTTTTTTCTTCTGACTAAACAACATTGACTCACATGTTGATAGAAGGAAAAGCTGAAACTCAGAGATGTTAAATGACTTGCCCAGGAGGCCTGATGTAGGTCAGACCACAAAGGTTTGTGGACCTGTATTTATGGAGATTCACGGTGGGCCCAAGTTTCTTGTACCTTGGTTTACTGTAGAACCATAACATAAACAGCACGAAGGATCTGGGATCAAGGATACAAATGAAGGAGTGGATTCAATCTCCAGTGACTTACTAGCTCCCTGCAAAGATCTGGTGGATTAGGCAGTCCTCCAGTGGTGAGAAACCTGCCAAGTAGGAAGATCCTTGACTTAACTACCTTCTGAAACATTACACTGGGAGCAGCCACATCCTTCTACAGTGGGCTACTCATCACAGCAGACAATTCTTTGTTGCACTAGGGTCCCATGCTGAGAGTTTCTATTTTTCATCTGGCTTTCCATATGACACAATTGGTAAGTGGCAGAGCAAATTCAGCTCTCCTGGCTAAAAGCCAGGCTCATTTCAGAATGCATACTGATACAGTTTGCTATTACTGCCCAGCATAGTAGGATATGATGTGATAATTATCTGGGAAATGCCCATGTAGGAGAAGGAGAGGGTCAAGTTTTGGGGCTACAAGGATAGAGTCAGAATCATGAGGTTATGGTCCAGAAATGGCCTGCAGTGGGGGAAAGTGTGTGACCTTAGTCAATTTACTTAATCTTTCTGTGACTCAGTCTCCTTATCTGTAAAATAAGAGTAAGAAGTGTGTCAAGGCTGGGTGTGTTGGGTCACGCCTGTAATCTCGGCCCTTTGGGAAGCTGAGACAGGAGGATCACTTGAGACCAGGAGTTCAAGACCAGCCTAGGCAACATGGTGAAATCCCATCTCTACAAAAATTACAAAAATTAGCTAGGTGTGGTGACACGTGCTTGTGGTCCCAGCTACTCAGGAGGCTGAAGTAGGAAAATTGCTTGAGCCCAGGAGGCTGAGGCTGCAGCAAGCTGTGATAGCACCACTGCACTCCAGCCTGGGCAACAGAGTGAGACACTGTCCTCCTGGCCCCCCAAAGAAGTGTTTTATGAGGACTAAATGAAGTAATATCTGTAAAGCACTTAAAATAGTGTCTAACACATAGTAAGTGCCATATTAGCGCTAGCTAAATAAAATATGTACAAATAAAAATAAAGGTGCAGAGGAAGAGTTTTATATAGGGCAGCTTGAGCCATCTCAATGACTTCATCATTTTAGGTCCCAAATTGGGATTTTTTTTTCCCCTCAGTAGCAGTGTATCTCTGATTTTATCATTTTCTCCATAGGTTTTCAAAATTGACTTTATAGAAACATACTTTATATCCAGCTTTATTAAAACAAGTGATTTCTCCTGACTCTCACACAAGAAAGGTTCAAAGAAGCTGGGAGAGCCCAGGGGTTAAATACCAGAACATCCTGAGAGAGAACAGAGGAAAGTGGGAATGATATATTTCAACAGGTGTTTGATGATGGAAACTCATTAAACTATATGAATGTGTGAAAATAATACCCTGCACTTGTATGGTACTTTTCACTTTTCCCCACAAAGTCCTTTCATGTCTAGTATTTTATACATTCTCATAATATCTGTATGTGGTAGGGAGAGTAGGTATTCTGATTTGACATATATAGAGAGAATACAGAGATAATAAATAAATATATAATCATCTAAATAAAATATAAAATTACAATATAATTATCTATAATATTATAACATATTTATATATTATTTCATTTATATAATGTGTAAAATATATTTATATAAATATTTTATATTATCATCATATAATAATATTATTTTACATTATAATAATAGAATTATAGTATATAATATAAATATAAATATTTACATTTATGAAAAATAATATATAGATATAATATATATTATTTTATATATAAATATTTTATAGGAATATATCTTATATAATATATATAATATTCTATAGGAATATCTCTAAACTTGATCAAGTTGTCACGGAAATGAAATGAAATGAAGCTTGTAAAATAGGATCCCAGTAAATCAGAAGATCAAGTATGATGTGGGGAAGAAAATGAGTTTGTGTTTGACTTGCAGTGCCTATGGGATATCCAAGTAGAGATATCTAGTATGGCAACAGAGCCCTGGACATACTAATATTTAAAGGATAATTAAAGAAAGAGGGTCCAACAAAGAAGACTGTAAATGAGTGACCACAAAGATAGGAAAAGGACAAGAAGAGTGATGTCACGGAAATCACTGCTGAACTTCTTAGCACCACAGCCTCACAGTAAGTTGACTTCAATTCTGTCAATTTCAGCATCTATCTTACCATTTCCCAACTCACTTGTCCCTTTCTGGATACCAATAGCCCCCTTTTCTCTGCTCCTGCACTTGAGTGGCTGCACGCTGCCAGAGAACATGACACAACCAAGTGGGAACTGATGTCACCATGGTCTCAGAGGAACCCAAAATGCCACTCTTTTACTGTCCACATCCTAATTTTCCCAAGTTTCTAATAACAGTGGTTTGGGAGAGCAGCTGAATTTTCCTGTAACCTCTAAGAAGGGCACGTAAGTGATCTGAGAGTGGAAGCTGGTAGATCTGAAGAAGTCTGCCCCTCATGATTGTATGCATTTAGGGCATGGCTGTAAGGCTGGAAATAAGATGAGCATCTTTTTATCTCAGTGCAGCACTGTCGAGGAGTAACGCTGGCTAAGCCCTGATGGAAGAATACACTCAGAGTCAGAGGCTGATTTACCTTGAAGCTAATGAAGTTTCAGCTTCAGGGCCCCTCATTTGTACAAATGAATTACAAGGCTTTCTACTTAAATTTGTATTCCTAATTGTGTATTATTTTTCTTTAAAAGGTTCTCTAAGTTGCATAAATCGAGCCGCATCAAACCTGGATCAACCTCTGATCTAAGTGTTACCAGCTCGAATAGCTGCTTCCCACTGCTGCCATGGGGCGGTGTAAGCCTGCTGGAACTGAGATACCACTCTGGGAGGAAGGAGGATGACAGAAAAATCCTGAACTCACTATGTTTGTTTATTTATTTAAGTGAAATTTCATTTTTAAATAGGTAACATATGTGGATGGTAGATCATCTACAGTTCAGTAGATACCAAAGAGCATACAGTGAAAATCAAGTCTACATCTTACTACTCTATCCCTTCCCAGGATACATCTGCTTGTTACCTCTTGTATATCCTTTCAGAGATATAATACATATATGATAATATATAATATATAAATGCGTATATATCCATTTATATTAATAAATATAATAGATGTATATATTAATTAACACAATTAGTGTATTTATATATAATATGCATTATGTATATTATGTATATTATAATTATATATTAATATATAATAATGCATGTATACTATGTATGCATTTATAATATATAATATATAAGTACATATATTACAAATACATACATACTATGTGTGCATTTATATATTAATATATAAATAAATTAAAATATATATAATATAAAATTAAAATATAATATCTTAATATCCATTGATATATAAATGCATATATATGCAAACTTGTAGGTCCTTTGTTTTGCTGCTTCTTTTTTACACAAATTATAACATGCTATACCCCATGTTCACCTTGTGGGTGTTTTGTTTCATTTACAAGGTGTTTTGGAGCTCATTCTGTATCAGTCCAAAAAGGGCTACCTCATTCTTTTTAAACAGTTATAGTGTGTCCCATTGTGAAGATGGACCATAATTTATTACATCAACCCCCATGATAGACATTTAGATTTTTTCACTCTATTGCTATCATTAGCACTAACTAATGATTAGTGTTAACTCATTAGCACTAACTAACTAATATTGACTTAATTGAAATCTGATTATGGCTTCAGACAGAGGCTAAACTCTTATTGAAATAATAAAGTCCCATTTTGTGCACAACTGAACACAAATTGTACTTTAAAATTGTACTTTCTATAATACCTACCTTAAAGTATTGTAAGGATTAGATTAGGTAGTATTTATAACAAATTTAGTACATAGAATGTGCTCAACAAGTGTCACTTCTTGTCCTTTTCCTTAGAGCTCACAGAATGAGATGTCTCTGTTCCTATCTGAAGCAAATCCCTCTATCTGTGTCCCATGTCTCTGTCCCTCCCATGCCCTCATTAACTTTCGTCTGTCAGCTGGGTCTTCTATTTCCCTTTTGTAAAAACAAACATAAATACTTTTTGATTGATACGTAATAATTGTACATATTTAAGGGGTCTATGTGATATTTTGACATATGCATACAATGTGTAATGATCAAATGAGGGTATTTAGGATATCCATGACCTCAAACATTTATCATTTATTTGTGTTGGGAACATTCCAAATCTCGCTTTCTACTGATTCCTTCTAGCTATAAATATGACCTTACCTTCCCTATCCTAAATAAAACTACCCTTTGCATTTCTCAGAACTGGATTCTGCTATGAGTAACAGAAAAACCTGATTTAACAGTGGCTTAAACAAAATAGAAGTGTTTTTCTCATGCAGAAGTCCTGAAGTGGGCAATCCCAGGCTTATGCGGCAGTTGTACAGTTATCAGGGACTCAGGCTTCTTCCAGCTTTTTGCTCTGCTGTCTCCAGAGTGTGCCTTCCTCAACCAGGCTCCAAGATGAAGTGCGAACCATTGTATCCATTTTTCATGCAGCAAAATGTTATGACACAACATTTTTGCTTACACCCCATTGGCCACACAGCGCTGCAAAAGAAAGGAAATGCAGTCCACTGTAACCCAGATGATCACAAGTCAGCTTAAAAAAATCGGTCTTCTACAAAGGAGAGAATGAGTATTGGGTTAGGCAACTACCAATTTCTGTTATGCCTTCCTTTAATCTTTTTTTTTTTTTTTTTGAGAAGGGGTCTCACTCTGTCACCTAGACAGAGTGCAGTGGCATGATCAGAGCTCACTGCAGTCTTAACCTCCTGGGCTCAAGCAATCCTCCCACCTTAGCCTTCCAGAGTAGCTGGGACCATAGGTGTGCACCACCATGCCTGATTAACATTTTAAAAAATGTTTTGTAGAGATAGGGTCTCACTATGTTGCCCAGGCTGGTCTCAAACTCCTGGCCTCAAGCAGTCCTTCCACCTTGGTCTCCCAAAATGCTGGGATTATGGGCATGAGCCACCATTCCCGGCCTTTCCCTTAACTCTTCTCCCTTTTCTTTCGTTTCCTTCATAGCCAAACTTCTCAGAAGTGTAGTCTACACTCACCTTCTTCATTTCCTCCCCTTTTGTTTATTTTTTATCCCATTGGAAACCAGGCTTTCTCCTAAACTTGCTTTCTCAAGGTCACCATTTGTTTATAAGTCAATTAATTAATAGCTTATTCAATATACCTTTACTGAATGCATAGTATGCATCAGGCATTGGGATAAATATTGATGATGTAGAGATAAATAAATTGCAGCTGTTCTTGCCCTACAGAAGCTCATGATTTTTTTGAGGGAAACAGAAAATAAAATGAATGTTTAAAATATAGAGTAGTAAGTGACATGACAGGGAAGGCATAAGAGCATCTGAAAGCACAGGAGTAGGTGGTAATGTGGAATTGAAGAAAATTTTAGAAAATGATGCTTGAAGGCCCAGGGCAGTGGCTCACGCCTGTAATCCCAGCACTTTGGGAGGCCAAGGCGAATGAACTGCTTGAGGCCAGGAGTTCGAGATCAGCCTGGCCAACATGGGGAAACCCTATCTCTACTAAAAATACAAAATTAGCCAGGAGTGGGGGTGCATGCCTGTAATCCCAGCTACTCGGGAGGCCGAGGCAGGAGAATTGCTTGAATCAGGGAGGCAGAGGCTGCAGTGACCCGAGATCAAGCCACTGCCTTCCAGCCTGGGCCACAGAGTGAGACACTGTCCCCCCCAAAAAAAAAGAAGAAGAAAGAGAGAGAGAGAGAAAGGAAGGAAGGAAGGAAGGAAGGAAGGAAGGAAGGAAGGAAGGAAGGAAGGAAGGAAAAATGATGCTTGAGCTTCTTTCTAAAGATAAGCAATAGTAAGCCAAGTAGATAAGGAAATAAAGGACTCCTTGGAAGGGAGAGTATATTCTGGGAATTGCAGGTAGACTGAAATATTTAGGTTAGTGCAATAGTAATCGTAGTTTTTGCCATTGTTTTTAATGGCCAAACTGCAATTACTTTTGCACCAACCTAATAACTAGAGTGAGGATTTTTGTAGGAGTCAGGGTGAAGAGGAGTTAGGCAAGGGAGAGATTATAAAGGCCTTGACATATGTAATGCCTGCAAGCTCAGCAGGCTTTGTGCACCTGTCCATGGAGTTTTAACTTTATTGGAAGTATAAGGAGTAACATGGAAAGGTTGTAAACAAGAGAAGGACATGGTCAGATTTGTGTTTGGATAGGTCGCTTTCACTGCTGGGTAGAGGATGGAGAGTGAGGCAGAAGGGGAAGCACAGAGATCAGTTAAGACTGTACAGCTATAGTCCAAGGGAGAGATGATCGTGGCCTGGACTAAGATGGAGAGAATTTGAGGAGTTTGAAAGACATTTAGGGGTGATAAGGGTAGCACGTGGTTACCTGTGCAAGTAAAGGAGGGGTCAAGAATGATTTTTTGCTTGGGCAAGTGGGTTCACAGTGGTGCCAACCCTGAGTGGTGGAACACTGTAAGAGTAGCAGTTGGTATGGTGAAACAATTAAGAATTCCACTTTGGTTATGTTAAGTTTGAGATCACTGTTAGACAAATAAGCAGAGGACTCAAGTAGGCAGTCACTTAGAGAAGTCTAGGGCTAGCAATATGTAAATATATGGTTAGAGATATAAATTTGGGCATCCCTAATATCTAGAAATTGAGCCTTGGTCATTCATGAGACCTCCTTTAAAAGAATACAGACTAACAATAGAAGAGGATTTATGATCAAGTCTTCAGGGTCTTCAACATTTATGGTTTGATAGAAGATGACGCTGAGGAGGAGCAGCCAGAGAAGTGGGAGAAAACAAGGAAACTGTAGTTTCGCGGAGGCCAAGAGGAAGAGGCCAAGGAAAGTGACTTTCAAGAAGGAGAAAGTGGTTTTCTGCCTTGTGTGTATAAGTGTGTATAAGATGATGACTAAAATCATGTCTATTAGACCCGAGGACATTTAAATCACTTGTGACCCTAATGAGAGTTTTTTTTTTTAATTTTTTTTTTTGAGATGGAGTCTTGCTCTTGTCGCCCAGGCTGGAGTACAATGACATGATCCCGGCTCACTGCATCCTCTACCTCCCAGGTTCAAGCGCTTCTCCCACTTCAGCCTCCTGAGTAGCTGGGATTTCAGGCACCTGCCACCATGCCTGGCTAATTTTTGTATTTTTGGTAGAGATGAGGTTTCACCATATGGTCCAGGCTGGTCTCGAACTCCTGACCTCAGATGATCTGCCCGTCTTGGTCTCCCAAAGTGCTGGGATTACAGGTATGAGCCACTGCACCCAGCCGAGAGATGTTTTGGTGGAGTTATGGGAACAAAAGCTCTATTAGAGTGAGTGGAAGGTGAAAAATAAAGACTTTCAGTATAGATAAAACTTTTCAGAAATTTGATTTATGATCAAAAGAATAGAGCTAGAGTAGCAGTAGGAAAGGAATGGAAGGCACTATGGTTAGGATATGGTTTGTTTGTCCCCACCAAATCTTATGTTGAAATTTGATCCCTGGTATCGCTGTGTTAGGAGGTAGGGGCTAGTGGGAGGTGTCTGGGTCATGGGGCAAATCCCTCATGAATTGCCTGATGCCCTTCTCGAGGTAGTGAGTGAGTTCTCACTCTGGCTAGATGGAATTAGTTCTGGAGGGAATGGATTAATTAGTTCCACTGAGAGAGAAAGTTGTGAGAAAGCAAGATTCCTTCTCCTGTTTAGCCCCCTCTTCCCATGTGCCCGCTTCCCCACTGATCTTCTCCACCATGTTTTGGCACAGTACAAAAACCCTTACCAGAAGCTGAGCAAGCACCATGCTTCTTCTACAGCCTACAGAACCATGAGCTAAATAAACCTCTTTAAAAAAATAAATTACCCAGCCTTAGGTATTCTATTATAGCAACACTAAACTAAGACAGAAGAATTCAGTTGAAAGATAGCTACTGAATATATTTAGAAAGAAAAGACAGCTGATGGTATAAGCTTCCTGAGAAAGCAAGAGGGAGGGGTGAGATCAGTGGTTCTCAAGCATGGTCCCTGGACTGGTAGCATCACCATTACCTGGAATTGGTTAGAAATATAAATTCTCAGGTATCACTTCAGACTCACTGAATCAAAAACTCTGGCAGTGTGGCCTAGAGTAAATTGTGTTTTAAAAAGACTTCCAGGGGATTCAGATGTACACTCAAGTTCAAGAGCCACTGTGCCATGGACAAAAAGAAGGATATCTCCTTACTGTACCAGGAGAGAAAGAGTATAGATACGGATAGATGTATTCATGTGGTATGGGGAAATTCATCCATCCATCCATCCATCCATCCTACAAATATTTATTAATTACCTAATATGCACCAGGCATCAAGGATACAGACCAATAAATTCCTAACCTTATGGAATTTACATTTTAGTGGGTGGAGATACAATAAACAAACAGATTTGTAAAAATCTATTATAATAAGGACGTTGGATTTTATCCTGAGTGAGCAGGGAAGTAACTATGAGAATGTAAGCGCTATGAAAGCAGGAATTTTTATCTGTTTTGTTCACTGCTGTGTCTCCAGAGCCTAGTGTAGTGCCTCGATTATGTTTATCAAATGAAAAAAAATTGAGGATTTTTTTTAGCTGAAGAGTGACATGACTTGATTTATATTTTAAAAAGGATTACTATGTTGAGAATAGAGATTTGGGGTCAACAGTGGAAGCATGACACCAGTTACAGAGGCTACTCTAAAATTCCAAGCTAGAATTGATCATGGTTTGCTACAGGGTTGTAGTGGTTGAGATGGTAAGAAGTGGTCATATTCAGAGTATTTTAAAAGTAGAACCAACAGGGTTTGCTGACATACCAGATTTAGGGTAGGAGAGAAAGAGCAGAGTCAAGGATGATCTAAGGGTTTAGGCCTGTGTATCTGGAAGGTTGCCACTGACCGGGAGAGGAAGGACTATGGGCGAGACAGCAGTGTATATTGTGTGGGGAGGATCAGGAGCAGAAGTAGATTTAGGTTAAAGCTAATGAAGCTTAGGTTTCAAGGCTTCTCATTTGCTTAGGATCTAACAATATGTTAATGAATTATTTTTGAGTTTTTTTTTTTCCTAAAGAGTGATCCCCAAATTGTATAAGTTTCATGACCCAAACATTTGAATCTGCCCCTGATTAGAAGTTCCATTTTGGACATGTTAAGTTTGACATGTCTATTAGACACTTGTTATGGACTGAATTATTGTTCCTCTAAACTGTATATGTTGAAGCTCTAATTCCCAATGTGACTATATTTGGAGATAGGGCCTTTCAGGAGGTGATTAAAGTTAAATGAGGTCATAAGGGTGGGGCCCTAATTTGACTGACTGGTGTTCTTACGGAGTCTCACTCTGTCACCCAGGCTGGAGTGCAGTGGTGTGATCTCGGCTCACCGCAACTTCCGTCTCCTGGGTTCAAGCGATTCTCCTTCCTCAGCCTCCTGAGTAGCTGGCATTACAGGTATGTGCCACAACCCCCAGCTAATTTTTGTATTTTTGGTAGAGGTGGGGTTTCATCATGTTGGCCAAGCTTGTCTTGAACTCCTGACCTCAGGTGATCCGCCCACCTTGGCCTCCCAAAGTGCTGGGATTACAGGCCTGAGCCACCGCACTCGGCCTGGACTGGCGTTCTTATAAGAGGAGACACCAGAGAGCTTGCTGTCTCTCCATATGCACACACAAGAAAGGCCATGTGAGAACACACTGAGAAGGTGGCCTCGCCTGTCACCAACCCTGAAGGTATCTTGATCTTGGACTTCCAACCTCCAGAACTGTGAGAAAACAACTGTCTGTTGTTTAAGCCAATCTGTCTGTGGAGCTATGTAGTGGGCAGAAAAATACGAGCCTGAAGCTCAGGAGAGAGGTCTGGGCTGAAGATAAAAATTTGGGGGTCGTTAGTATATAAACGGTAGTTAAAGCCATGAAACTGAATGCAATAATCAAGGGAGTGAGGGTAGAGTTGAGAAGAGGTCCAAGGACAGAGCCATGGGGCACGCCAATATTAAAGGTAGGATTGATGATGAGGAGCTGATGCAGGGCAGGTGAGCTCCAAAGTAGAGCTTAGCCAGTGAAGGTTCTTGGCTTTTCCCAGTAAAGGATTCAAGGGCAAGCAGGAGATAGAAGAAAACAGCTTTATTGAAGACACGGTGTTACAGCTCCAGCGGTATTACAGCTCCGTGACTGCTCCTGCAGAGCAGGGCTACTCTGTAGGCAGAGAGTAGCAGCTCAGGTCAGTTTTGCAGTCATATTTATACCCACTTTTAATTGCATGCAGATTAATGGGTGGTTTATGCAGAAATTTCTAGGGAAGGGGTAGTAACTTTGGGGTGATTGCCATGGACAGGGGAAGTAACTCCTGGGTGTTGCCATGGCAATGGTAAATTGACGTCACACAGTGGTAGGTGTGTCTGATTGAAAGCTGCTTTCCACTTGGCCCTGTTTTAGCTAGTCCTCAATCTGGTCCAGTGTCCAAGCCCCGCCTGTGGAGTAGAGTCCTGACGCTGGAGTAGAGTTCTGAAGTCCTACTTCAGAACCAGCAATGGAGAGTGGAGAGCAGCAGCCACTAACGGAAGAGGGAAACCAAGAGACTGTGGCATCCTAGAAACCATGGGAAGAAAGGACAACAAGGAGAAGGGAGTGACTGTGTCAAATGCTGCTGATAGGTCCAGAAAGATGAGGACAGAACATACTGCCTATTAGGTTTTGCAACATTAAATGACTGTTTTGCATCTGATGGCTTCGGTTTTCTCTGTGAAGTAGGAGGCATGGTCATCTGTTGAGGTATGGGGTGGGGTAGAGATAGTTGGGGAGTTGGCAGAGTGGGAGATTTAGGGAGAATGAAGAAAGTTTGAAAACATTGTTGGGGAAAGTGAAAGTGCAAGTCAATCAGAGAAAAGAATCAAGATTGCTGGACGGTATGGAAAGCCTATTTGACATGTAGCAAAGGCAGTTGTATTCACAGCTGCAGCTGAGAAGACTGTTAAGGGTTAATAAAGTGCGTGCGTGCGTGTGTGTGTGTGTGTTTTAATTTAAAAATAAGAACAGCAGATCTTTGTTTAGGGCCTCAAAGACAGTTTCAAGATAAGAAAAAACAGGATGCTGACAGTCCAGGAGAGGCCACTTGGACCTCAGGGGAGTGTCATGTAGCAATGTCCAGCTGTAAGAAATCACATAGCCAGAGATTGCTGAACAAGCTTTTATCCCCGCACAAAGAGCTGCCCCTGAAGCAGTTTGACACTGGGCTGCACCAGGTGACATTTGTTGTCCTGATGTTGCTTTCCATTTCCTGGCTGGCCTCAAGGAGCATGTATACATATGTCTTGCATATTGCAAGGGGGATCTGGAATGAGACCCAGATGGTTGTGTTCTGATGGGCTCACTAATGCGTTCTTTGCCTTTCTGAGGATAATAGTGACAATAACATTTAATACTTTATGAGTCCGGCTCTAAGTGCTATACATGTCCACTTACTGAATGTCTCGCACAGCTCTGTGTGGTAGACACTATTGTTACTGAGGCTCAGAGAGGTTAAATAACATGCTTTGAGCATACCAGTAGGAAGTGGTGGAGCCAGAATTCAGACACAGGCAGACTGACCAGCAGGGTATAAAACATAGCAAATGTTTACCGTGTATATGCCAGGCAATGCACTAAGCACTTTACATGGATTATCTCATTTCATCCTCACTACAACCCATTAAGGTTGACACCATTACTAATCCCATTTTACTAATGAGGCTAATTTAACCCAGACCACATAGTTAAGAAGTGGTGGAGGCCACTTTGGAACTCAGAAGAGGGGGCAGGAGCAGGAGAGCTTGTCCCAGATTGCCTGATATATTCCTTGCCCTGTGAAAGGAACGTGAAAATAAATGCATGCTTCTTGTGGGCTTTTTCTTAAAGGGTCCTAAAGCGCCCTTCACCTGAGCTGTGATAAGGATAAGGTCTGCATAGTTCCAGAAGTCTAGGCTGGAGATAGATATTTGCAGATCACAGCACATAGCTGGGATATAATGAGATCTCACCAGGAGGGAGTGTACATAGAGGAACTTAGAGAGCCCAGGGCTGATCTCTCAGAGACTTCAACATAGAATGGGTGTGCCACAGCAAAGGAGGCTGCGATGGGGCCTGTTTTCCTCTTGCCTGAGACTTGTACTGTGAAGCCAGGCGATGACAGAGTGTCAGCAATGAGGGAGTGGTCACCAGTGTCAAACAATGTCAAGTACGATGAGCACTGAGAAGTATTTGATGGCTCTAGCAACACAGGGATCATGGTGAGCTCATGGAGAGCTGTTTTGGTGGAGCTCTGAGGGCAGAGGGCAGAGGGCAGATTGCACTTGGGGGAGATGTCCATGGGAGGTGAAGAAGTGGAGACAGCGAATGCAGACAACTCTTTGAAGAAGTTAACTGTGAAAGGAATGAGAGATATGACTTAGAGTCAAGAGAATTTTTTAAAGATGGGCTAGATCTGACCATGTGTAGAAGCTGAGGAGCTGGGGAAGGGGAAGCATAAGATACAGGTGAGGAAAGGGATAAATTGAGCAGGGTCTCTGAGAAGAACACTGAAGGAGGGTGTAGCCTGGGGAAAGAAGAGCAGCCCTCATTCTCAGAGACCAGAGGCAAGTTAGCACAACTGGATGTGGAACAGTCCAGTTGGTAGGTAGAGGAGGGCACGGCTACCCACCTGCCTTACACCTGATGCCTTCTCTTTGTGAGGTAAGGTCATTTGTTTAAAGTAAGGGGGAATGAGTATTGTGTTAGATGCTAGAGGAGATTAGCAATAAATGGGGCATGTATTGAGGCATGTACCAATGGTCTGCAGCATACTGGGCCACTTACACACATGCCTCAGTTATTCCTCACAACAACCCTCAGATTAGGTATTATCACCCCATTTATAGATGATGAAGCTGAAGTACTCAGAGGCATAGAAAGTTTGGAATACCTGAGGAATGGAAAAGAGAGGTAGCTTGTTAAGCTGATTCAGGTGAAAGAACTGAAGGGAAGCTCTCCTGGTAAGCTGAGGTGGGCTTTCTTAACTACGGACTGGCTCTAGTCGCCCAGCAGCTTGCAGCTGTGGTCACCCTACTGGCAAAAGAGTGGACAGGTGGTCAGATTGAGGCAGAGTTGAGGGCCAGGCCTTGCTGATGGATAGAGAGGGTGAAGAGTTTGGGTGCTAGAGCCAAAGGAATTTAAGTGAGCACGTTTGCGTGGTGGTGTGTGCCTATAGTCTCAGCTACCTGGGAGGCCAAGGTGGGAGGATCGATTGAGCCCAGGAGGTCAAGGCTGCAGTGTGTCATGATCACGCCACTGTACTCCAGCCTGGGCAACCAGAGTGAGACCCTGTCTCTAAAAAAAGGGGGTGGGTTGGGGTGGAGGCAGGGAGAGCATTAGAAAAAATAGCTAATGCATGCTCGGCTTAATACCTAGGTGATGGAATGATCTGTGCAGCAAACCACCATGGCACACATTTACCCATGTAACAAACCTGTACATCATGCACATGTACCCCAGAACTTAAAATAAAAATTAGAATTAAAAACGTGAAAAAAAGGTGATCACACTTGGAGTCCAGGCTGAAGGAAGGATGTGAACTCAGATGTGAATGGAGAAGGTGGGCAAACGCAGACTGCTCACAGTTCTGAAAGTCTACTGGAGGCTTAAGGAATAGACTCTGGGAGAGTGAGAAAGTAGGAAGAATGGGAAGTTGTAATCAGGTCAGAGATTGAGATTTTGGAGGAGGTGAACCCAGAGATGGCAAAGCCAAAGCAACATCCCTGGGCATGTGGCATGAGGTTGAGAGTGAGGCCCTGGAAGTGAGGACATAAAGGAATTATGAGGCCTGGTTTTGGAGGGGTGTCCACATAGGCTCTGAAGTCACTCAGGGTGATGGCAGCATGTGAGGTCTAGAGCAGAGGCAGATGGCAGCCTCATCTCTTCTCATGGTTTGGGAGAAAGAGCAGCTCTGTTGGTGGGGATGGACACTACTTGGAAAATGGTGGATTCAGCATGAGAATTAGGGTACCTACTAAGGTTGATGACTAGGGGGGCATCCAAACCAGGCTTTCTCCACATCCAATGTCATCATTTAGTTAACAATATTTAATTGTACTTTACAGTTTATAAAGTATGTCTCCACTGAAATGTTCCACTGCATGAATTTTAGGCACAGTGTCTTAATGCCTTTTCTGACCACGACAGCTTGGAAATTGAGATGATGCTAGCCTGCACAAAGTTACAAATGTGTTTTGAACCATTTTTTAAAACCTATTTTAACAATACTCTTTGGCATCTGGCACATAGAGCTCATTTTTCTTTTCCTCCCCTGTCCTCTACCCAAACAAACAAACAAACTCCTAGCATCATTCCTTTCCAGATCTCTGAACTCTGTGGAGTCTTTTGCCCCAGTGAGCTGAACGACCAAACTTAAGGCCTCTGGCCTAATACTTTTTTCCTGCCACATGAGGGCAGACTTCTAAACAAAAAAGGGAAAACAACTGTTTACGTTGTACGGTATAGAACTGAAAATAGTGAGAAGTAATGTTACTGCCAGATTTTGTGTGGTTTCAAGGTCTTGACAAATCTACCACTCTCTTTAAACCTGCAGCTTTTCCTGTTCATTGTCTACTGATGGATACACTGGCTTACTCCTTCCCCTCCTTTTTTATTTTCTCCCTTCGTGTGTAATTCCCTGACTCCCATAACTATTTATTGAGCATTTACTGTAGGTACAGTGGCCAGATAAAATATAAAAAACTGAGTTGAACTTTAGATAATTTTTTTTTTGTATAAGTATGTCCCATGCATATGCTTGGGACATACTTAAATTTGAAATATTTATAGTTTATCTGGAATTCAAATTTAATTGGATGGCCTGTATTTTTATTTGCTAAATCTGGCTACTCTAATCCTGGGCCAAGAGTGGTGCTGGAAACTGGTGGGCTGGGGCCGGTCACAGAGCTCTCAGGCTCCTGGCAGAAGCAAACTTAAAAGAGTGATAAGTGGCTGGGCGTGGTGGCTCATGCCTGTAATCCCAGCACTTTGGGAGGCCGAGATGGGTGGATCACCTGAGGTCAGGAGTTTGCGACCAGCCTGGCCAACATGGTGAAACCCCGTCTCTTTTAAAAATACAAACAAAATTTAACCGGGCGTGGTGGTGGGCACCTGTAATCCCAGCTACTTGGGAGGCTGAGGCAGGAGAATCACTTGAACCCAGGAGGCATGGGTTGCAGTGAACTGAGATCATGCCACTGCACTCCACCCTGGGCGACAAAGCAAGACCCTGTCTCAAAAAAAAAAAAAAAAAAAAAAAAAAAAAAAAAAAAAAAAAAAAAAAAAAAAAAAAAAAAACGGTGATCAGTGCAATGCTACAGCCGTACAGACAGAGATGTGGGGCAACTGGGGCAACCGACCAGCATGGGTAATCAAGGAAGACTCCCCCAGCAGCCTCATCTTCAGTGCTCCCTCTTAGCCCCTGTACTCCACCTTTGCATGTTCCATTCTTTCAGGCTGCAGCACCCATTTCAAGTGTCTCCTCTGGGAAATCTCTCCTGATTTCAGAGCGAACTGTCACTGTGATACTTTGTATCCACATCTCCAGTAACACTTACCACACTTTTCGTTTACATTTCTGTCTCATCCAACAAAACTAGAGGTCAGAGATTTGAATCTTCCTCATCTCTGTTTCTCCACTGCTGAACATGGTGCCTGGCACATTATGTGCACTCAACATGTGTACAATTTTTAAAATGAGGGATTTTAGTTCCAGACCTTAGGAAAGTCACTGAATTTTTCTTTGCTTCTGTTTGGCTAACATATATAAAAAGGAGGTCTGATTCAATGACCTCTAATGTCCTTTAAAGATCTAGAAAGAGTCCCATGATTCTAAGTTAAGTTGGAAATTGGCCAGGTATGTGCAGTAATTCCACTTCTAAAGCAGGCAGCAAACTGCTCTTTCGGGCTTGCTATGATCTGAAGCTTTGTCTCCTCCAAATTCGTGTGTTAGAATCCCGACCCCCAAGGTGATGGTATTAGGAAGTGGGGCCTCCTAATACCTAGCTGATCCCTGGGAAAACCACACTCCTATTCACAGGTAAAAGTCAAACACTGGTTAATTTTGCTATAATTTCCTGCTAATCTTGGCCAAGCCTCGACTACATGACACACGGCAAGGGTCTAAGTTTTGGAGTCAGGCAGACATGGATTCAAGTTCTGACTCCCCCATTTACCATCTCTGTGACCTTAGACAAGGTACTCACCATCATAAATCTTTTCCTTCTTCTGTAAAATAGAAGTAATAGTACTACCTGCCTCCAAAGTTGTTGTGAAGACGAAAAACAATATAGGCAAAGTTCTTGGCATAGTGCCTGACACTTAACAGGTACTCAATTATTGGGCTTTATTATCAAACACCTTTTCATTTATCGCAAGGTGAATGAATTCCCGGGGTTTTGTCTACAGGATCCACTCCAAACCTTTTCACTTTCCTTAGCCTTCAGTTCTCACTTTCCTTCCTTGCTTTCTATGTTCTTGCATTGGTTTTACTGGCTCCTTTTCCTTCTTCTGTTTCCTAAGTGAAAGTATTCCTTCAAGATCCTATGCTCTGCTGGTCCTAAGGTAGTGAGTTACTTCAGTTGCTTGTTCACAGTCAGTTACAGGTCAAACTCCTTGTTCTACTCTTTCCACCCTTCTCACTACTGCACTTGACTAGGAAAAAAAAATATCCTGTGCTCAAAACTCTTTTTTTCTTGTATTCTCTCAGCAATTTCATTTCAGGCATATGTGAATGACTTCTTTTTCTTTTTATTTTCTCTTTCTTTCTTTCTTCTTTCTTTCTTTCTTTCTTTCTTTCTTTCTTTCTTTCTTTCTTTCTTTCTTTCTTCTTTCTTTCTTTCTTTCTTTCTTTCTTTCTTTCTTTCTTTCTTTCTTTCTTTCTTCTTTCTTTCTTTCTTTCTTTTTTTTTTTTGACTGTGTCTTGCTCTGTAGCCCAGGCTGGAGTGCAGTGGCATGACCTTGGCTCACTGCAGCCTCAACCCTCTGGGCTCAAGTGATCCTCCCTCCTCAGTATCCCAAGTAACTGGGGCTATAGGCATGCACCACTTCACCTAGCTAATTTTTGTATTTTTTGTCAAGATGGGGTTTTTGCCATGTTGCGAGGGCTAGTCTCAAACTCCTGGGCTCAAGCAAGCTGCCTGGCTCTGCCTTCCAAAGTGTTGGGATTACAGGCATGAGCCACCATGTCCAGCCTATGAATAACTTCTAAATGTGTATCTCTGGTCCCAGCTTTTCACTTGAGCTCCAGACCTGGTTTCTAGACTCCTGATTGGCCATTGTTACCAGGATGTCCTGAGGGCCCTGCACACCTAGTATATGTTAAAGTCATTGTATGGGAGGAGAAATATCTTTTCCTCATCCATGGGTAGGTTCATGGCTGAAGCACCTATAAGAAAAGACAGATTAACAAGAGAAAACAGACACATTTATTTAAGAAGTTTTCCATGATGCAGGAGCCTTCCTAAGGAAATGAAGACTCAGAGAAACAGGTAAACCTGTGTGTTTTTCATGCTAGATTTCATGAAGAAGTGGATAGTGGTGAAGGATGATTACATACAAAAGTATAATCTAATGGTAATCAACTGGCAGGGGGAATTTAACAAGGCCTGTTTATTCAGATTCTTCTTTGTGACCCTGTGTCTTCATAGAAAATGATGTTCCTTTCTCCCAGGTATAGAGAGGATACCTCTCAAATGAGAGTCTAATGACCTGCTTGAGGGGAGTGTCAGAAAATCCTTTGTACCTGTTTTAGAGGAGAAGGGCAAGGGGAAACTGAGAATGACCTTCTTGCTTCTGTTGTTTTCTCAAATGCCAAGCAAGGTGCTGTATTTTGGGGTAGCATATCCTGAACCCCATCAACATCATTTCCAACTCTGCTCCCCATCCCCACCCTAAACCTGTTCCTTTTGACTGTCTTATATCTATTAATGACTTCACTATCTTCTCAGATGGTGGCCTTAAAACCTCAACCTCTTAGGGTTCTAAGGAATTACCATGCAATTTCCACAACCCCATTCTCACTGCCATCAACCAGGTTCATACTTCAGCATCTTGTTCTCCCCAGTGGAAGCAATCTGTTTCCAGTGAATAGGCTATTTGGGCCCTCTGGATCTTTGCATATGGTATTTTACCCAGAGTATTCCCTTTGTCTGATATCAAGATTGCTGAGAAATACAATTCAGAAATCTGGATGTTGAGTGAGGATTTAAAGCATAGGGAGGAGCCAGGCATGGTGGCTCACGCCTGTAATCTCAGCACTTTGGGAGGCTTAGGCGGGCGGATCACGAGGTCAGGAGATCGAGACCATCCTGGCTAACATGGTGAAACCCAGTCTCCCCGTCTCTACTAAAAATAAAAATAAAAAAAATCAGCCGGGTGTGGTGGCACATGCCTGTAGTCCCAGCTACTCGGGAGGGCGAGACAGGATAATCGCTTGAACCTGGGAGGCGGAGGTTGCAGTGAGCTGAGATTTCACCACTGCACTCCAGCTTGGGTGACAAAGCGAGACTCGGTCTCAAAAAAAAAATAAATAAAAATAAAAATTAAAAAATAAATAAAGCATAGGGAGGAAAATTGTCTTGAGGGATATTTTATTTCAGCTATGATGAAGCCCCAGGAATGGACCCTGATCTGTAGCAAATGCTACCTTTCTAAGGAAAGGATTACATTTCCTAGATTCAACGTTTCTCTCCCCCATATGGAACAAGAAACACATTACCAAACTATGTTCTTGGAATACCTTTTTTTTTTTTCCAATGCTAAGATTGACTGAGAAACATTATTGAGTGTGTTGACACAATTGGCTAAGCCACAGTAGAGTTGACAGTGTCTGCCTCCATTATGAGTTGATTTAATCAGCTGACATTTCAAAAAAGCAATCTTAATCCTACCAGACAATTCCACTCTTAGGCTGTTATACCCTAGGGAAACTCTTGTACATGCTCTTTTAAAGACATGTAAAAGATTATTTACAGTAGCAAACTGTCCCAAACTGGAGACAACCCAAATGCCCATCAATAGTAGAAAGGATGAATACATTATGGTATATTTATACAATAGAATACCAACAACAACAAAAAAGATGATCTAGAGGCACATACAAAACCATGGATAAATCTCAAAAGCAATGCTGAAAAAAGTAAGTCAGAGAACACACGCAGTATACTTCCATTTATATGGAGTTCAAAGCCAGGCAAAATTAAGTCATACCATATTGGTTGGAGATAAATATGCACGTGATAAAACTATAAAGATAAGCAAGTAACAATTAGCGCAAAATTCAGGAGGATGACTAGTCTTGGAGGTGGAGAGCTGAGGAGGGTAGGTGCAGGAGGGGCATAGAGAGCTTTGAAGGCGTTGTGTTTCTTAAGATGAGTGGTGGGTACACAGATTTAATTTCATTGTTACTCTTTAAACTGTGTTGTTACATGAAATATACCATTATATGTGCCACATACTTCATGATTTTTAAAGGTTTATTTAAAAAATTTAATATTACTCCCCAGTTCTTTGAGATGAGAAGATAGGTCTTCCTTTTAGCTAGATTGCTCTTGTCCTTCTTCAAATTTCCCTTCAAACTTCTTTGGGTAGCATTCTCTGACTGCCCACGTTGATTTATTTGATATAGAACATTACAAACATACACAGAAACAGAGAGAATAATATAATGAGCTACCCATGTAACTGTCACCCACCTTCAACAATCATCAATATATAGCTATTCATGTTTCTATACCCTGGCACATTCCCCTCCTGTCAGGGATCATTTGAAAGCAAATCCGAGCCATCCTATCTTTTCATAGGAATTTAGTAAAATTAAATACTAAAACACTAAAAAAAATTCATACTGAAGTAAAATTAAATACTTTAGTAGAGCACTTTAATACTAATTAAATACTAAAGTATTAATGCTTTACTACTTAAAGTTGGTGCTAAATGAATGTTTTATTGAGTGAGTGAATGATGTCGCTCTCTTGTATTGTTTATGTGCTCTTTCTTCTTTTTCAATTTGTAGAAAGATAAGGAATTTGTGAAACTTTGATTTAAACCCCCTGGGGTAAGGTATTATGCAAAATTCTTTTGATAGTTACTTTTCTTAAAAGGTTTTTACAAATTTCATTGTGGAGTGCACTTTATTTATTGTCTTTTCCTTTGTTGCCCATTTCCTGAGCCGCAACAGTCTTGATAAACTTGTTTGAATTTAAACACAAAAGTTCCCTGTTCTGTAACTTGATGGGGGGCTTCCAGCAGCCTTGCCCTCAGAGGGAACTGTAGGTTAATGACTTTTGAGTAATACATTACTCACCAGAGCTTCTTAGAAATACCTTCTGACGCAAATTATTACTTTCTGAGATATCTTTGCTCTGTTCCTTGAATTTCACCTGTCATTCCCCTCTTGGGGACACCCTGCCCCCAAATGCATGAAAACAACATCACTGAGAAAGCTGGGAACCAATTTCCTTCTGTGTACCTTACTCCAGCATTTCCTCCTGATTTTCAGTTGAGGCATATGTACTCTGCAGTGCCCAGGGCTAAACATCCCTTCCGTTAGCTCTGTAACAGGTACTTAGACTCTTATTTATTGTCTGTTCTACTATGTCCCAAACACAAAAGGTACCAAGGTCACCAAATAAGAAAACTTTTCTATATGTTATTGGATTTGATAATATTGTACTCTGTACCCATTTTATCCTGTGAATACCACTGATGTCCTTAGAATAGTTTTAGAAATACTTCCTGTTTTCCTGATTCCAGGAAATGGAACTGACTCATGGGACTTGCAATATTATTTTTGTAAAATTGTTTTGAACCAGACTCAATATATAAACTTCAACCAAACTTATCTTGCTCTCACTCTAAGTATGTAGGGTTTATTGAATTATGTTGGAAATGGCAAATGATGAAGTCCCTCCCTCATTTTTTTAAATGCAGCAGTTAGATAATAGTGAATTAAGATTTCCTGGAGAGCCAATTTTAAGCCATCAACTGGCAGTGAAAGATGAACAAAGACTGGATGACATATTGAAATTATACCTAGTACATAAACTCATATCAAACACTTCTAATCTGGCAAACAATGCAATGAGTGACAGCAAATGCAATAAAACAGAAACCTAGATCAATTATCTTGGAAAGATTGCAGTCAGCAGATAAAAACGGGACCATGGAGCCTTCTGAATTAACTAGCTCTGAGAACATGCATCAGTCTTTCATCCTTTATTATTTCATCCTTTTCCTTTGAAGTAAACTTAAAAATAGTCTTTTTGCCAACTCCTCAAAATGAAATATTCACTATATCACTCTTATTCCTTATTAAAAACTGGTATTAGTGTGTTTTTATACTGAAGACATCAAAGAAACTATGGCGTATATTTGTATAAACATAAGGAAGCCTGAAGTATATTGCTTATTTTTCTATGAAATAAATGCAAAATCATATTACTTCAATGTGCGTTTACTGAATTCTACCTGGATTTTCTGAAAGAAATTTCCTCTTCCGTTTTGATACAATCCTTGTTGAATGGATGAAATATGTGGCAGTTTATTTCTAGCATTTTGCTATCAGCCATACCTTTTATCCATAATAATGCCCATCAAGAGTATTGTACTATTTTAGTTTTTCCAATTAGTTTGGATTTTAACAGTTTTGTTCCACTGTTAAATAGTATTTAACTTTTCTGTACATAATTATGCAAGTATATTTGGATGTCTTCTATTCATTCCACATTTTAAAATATCTCAACATACCCTGTTACATGTCATAGACACCATTGGTTGCTTAGCACCACTCCCTCTTACATGATAACATAACCCTAATCTGTACTGGTGTGAGGCACTATGGGTCTTGACAGAGGCTAGACCTCTCCCTAGTTCCAACCCTTAACCAGGCTAAACGAGCCATGATAATTTCATCACTCTTGTTAATGACTGGCTTAGGCACAGACATGTAATATGATTCTGATCAATAACACATGTGGAAAAGTTTATTGGAGATTTTCTCAGAAGGCTTTTTCTGAGAAAGGGATACCAGAAAAGGATGTCCTCTCTTCTTCCCTTTGGAAGTTGTTGTTTGAGGACATGGCGACTGGAGCTGTTGTGGCCATTCTGCAACTATGAGTAGAGTAACAGACAAACTGAGAATCTCAGAGCAGAAAAATGGAAAGGACCCAAATCCTTGATAACATTGTTGAGACAGTGAATTACCAAAACTGCCTTATCTCAGTTCTCCTTGTCATGATTTAATAAGCTGACTTTATTGTTGAAGCCAGTTGGGGTTGGGTTTTCTATTACTTGCATTCAGGCATCTTAACTGACATACTCCATAAAGTTGATGGTTCTTATATTGCATTACGTACTGTCATTCTCCCATTTCCTAACACTTCACTAAAATGTCTTAGATTCAGTCCTATTGGAGCTGAACATCAACATGAAATAATTAAAACTGAATTATAGATTGAAAACTGAATTTTTCTATTAACATATTTATTTTATTAATAGGAATGTGTACTTATAAAAATGATAGTTTATGTCATAGAAAATTAGGGCAAAGCATTTATCTCTCTGTTTTCAACTGTAGAATGATTGGAGAAGGTGTGCTCATTAAATTTGTGGTTGCCACAAAGATAGGAGAGCACTGACATGATAGGCAACATACAGAAATATCTTCACGGACTATAATCATGAGCCCAAAACAATAAGTGAAATGGAATCGAGAGAAATGTAGGCTTTTGCAGTTCGGTTAAAGAGACGAAAGCTAATGCTGTTTGGAATGAGGGTTAAAGGCTGTTTATAGGAACAGTGTCTGGGGATTTCAGTTAAATGCTAATTACATAAATGGCAGGATTCGGACAAGCCTACAAATTATGAAAAATGTAAATATATAAATCCTTCCTTCATTCCACAAGAATCTATTAACCTCTTATTCAGCAAATGCATATTGGTAGCTGGTTAAGAGAAGGGGCTTTGGGCTTCAACTGATCTTAGTTTGACCTTTGTGACTTTGGGCACTTTACTTCTCTGTGCCTCTGTTTTCTTATTTGTAAAATATGATTAATAATAGTACACAGTGATTGAGGGGATGAAAATAAGATAATATGTATTAGTCCATTCTCCCATTGCTATAAAGAACTATCTGAGACTGGGTAATTTATACAGAAAACAGGTTTAATTGGCTCATGGTTCCACAGACTGTACAGGAAGCATGGCTGGGGAGGCCTCAGGAAACTTACAATCATGGTGGAAGGCAAAGGGAAAGCAGGTACATTTTCACATGACCAGAAAGAGAGAGTGAGGGGGGAAGTGCTACACACTTTTAAACAACCAGATCTCCTGAGAATTCACCGTCACAAGAACAGCAAAGGGGAAATCCGCCCCATGATTCAATCACCTCTTACCAGGCCCCCTCCCCCAACACTGGGGATTACAATTCGACATGAGATTTGGGTGGGAACACAGAGTCAAACCATATCATAATATATGCAAAGGACCTGGAACAGTATTTATAGCAATAATAATTTTTAGTGTTTAGGCTAGTATTAGGTCAAAGGTGATAATTTTTCCATAATAATTTGTTTCTTTCAGCTTGAACTGGAGAAACTTAATTTTTGTACCATATTTTGAGGTACACCAATAGACTAGAGAGTGACTGGATAAGCATGAAAAGAGAATCTGGAAACAATATCACATAAGGAATAATTTTCAAGAATTAAGCATTTGACCTGAAGAGAAAAGACTTCATATATTTTAAAGGGAGCCATGTGAGTAAGGTAGTAAATTTATTTTGTGTTGCTTCAAGGAGAGCCCTAGAAACTAGAAAAAGCAACAGAATTCAGCTCAGTATACTGAAGACTTTTAAATCTGATTGCTCTGCAACAATTGTCGAGCCTAAATGAAAAAGCAGTGACCTCTCTATCATTGTAAGTACTTGGGCAGACGCCAGTGATGGGGCAGAAGCCAGATGAGCATCTGTCAGGGTTGACACATGGAATTCAGTGAGTCTTGCAATTCTTACAATTGCTGTATATTTGACTTGAGTCCCTTATGCCAATAAGATTCGTATTTAATTTCCATCCATGTTTCCTTGAAAGGTTTTCTTAACCACAAGGAATATTAACACATCAACGGGGAAACTCCACTGTCTTGTATGTTTTGCAGAATCAAAAATTTCAGAGCTGAAATGCCTCTTAGAAATTAAACACATAGGTCAGGTGTGGTGGCTCATGCCTGTCATCCCAGCACTTTGGGAGGCTGAGGTGAGTGGATCACTTGAGGTCAGGAGTTTGAGACCAGCCTGACCAACACGGAGAAACCCCATCTCTACTAAAAATACAAAATTAGCTGGGCGTGGTGGCATATACCTATAATCCCAGCTACTTGGGAGGCTGAGGCAGGAGAATCACTTGAACCCGGGAGGCGGAGGTTGTGGTGAGCTGAGATCGCACCATTGTATTCCAGCCTGGGCAACAAGAGCAAAAGAAAGAAATCAAACAGATATATTTCTCAATTAATGGTCCATGAATCAACAGGGGAATTAAGAAACAAATTATCCTTATTTTTACATTTTGTTAATGTTTCTTTCATTATAAAAATAATATAAGCACATTAAATAAAATGGTAAAAGAGAAAGGAAAAACAATTTCACCACATCATTTTATACGTTTTTTCATAGATATTTATATTATATATAGTGAGATTTTTTGGACGCTGTTTTCAGTATGTAATTGTTGTATTGGTCTGCTAGGGCTGCCATAACTAAGTACCACAAATTGGATGACTTAAACAACAAAAATTTGTTTCAGTTCTGGAGGCTAGAAGTCCAAAATCAACATGTTGGCCGGGTTGGTTCCTTCTGAGAGCTGTGAGGAAACATCTGTTCAATGCTTCTTCCATGGCTTCTGGTGGTTTGCTGGCAATCTTTGGAATTCCTTGGCTTGTACAAGCATCTCCTTATATCTGCCTTTATTTTCACATAGCATTCTTTATTTATCACCATATCTGCCTTTATTTTCACATAGCATTCTTCCTGTGTGTGCGACTGTCCCTAAATATCCTTTTTTAATAAGGACACCAGTCATATAGGATGAGAAGCCCGTCCTATTCCAGTATGACCTCATCCTAACTTAAATAATTACATCTCCGATGACCCTATTTTCACATCAGGTCACATTCTGGTGTACCCATAGTGAGGACTTCAAAATATGCATGTTGGGGAGGACACAATTCAACCCATAACAAGAGTCAAACCAATTTACAGTATCACCTACAATGTGTAAGAGTTCCTGTTCTCCTATATTCCCAACAATAATCCTTAAAGGTATTATGTTACAAAATTACTTTTTGCTAATTACATGAAGAATTGCACCCTAGTGTTGTTTTAATATATATTTCCTTGCTAGTGAGTGTGAATGGTTTTCTGTGTTTGATTCCTAGTTGAATTTCTTTTGTGAGTGGTCTGTTCCTGTCCGCTGCCCGTATTTTTTTTTTAATTATGAAAGTAATATATTATAAAAAGTTTGAAACACAGAGAAAATACAAACCACCCATACTCCAACACAGCTATTATCATTTTTATTGCCTTCTGGGCTATTTTCATATGCATGTTTTTCTCTTTTGTAATTGTAGTGCACATATAGTCTTATCTCCTACGTTTTTCACATTATAGTGTATTATAATATGGAAATGGGTTAATCCTCAGTGTACCAGAATAGTTCATTCTTAAATAATTATGAATTCAGAACTAGGCTTCTGGTATTAGACAAAATAATAAGTCTTTTTAAGGGTATAATTACTTAGCTATTAAGGGAGTACAAAATAAGAAGACCCCTGGTTGCAAGAAAGTTAAAATTACATTTTCATACCATGGTCTATCTTTGGATACATGGCACACAGGTGTCCA
This sequence comes from Rhinopithecus roxellana, assembly GCF_007565055.1. Taxonomy (NCBI): domain Eukaryota; kingdom Metazoa; phylum Chordata; class Mammalia; order Primates; family Cercopithecidae; genus Rhinopithecus; species Rhinopithecus roxellana. The sequence goes on along the minus strand of NC_044555.1, from coordinate 129,104,675 downwards.
GCACATGTTGAATGAATTAAGAGTCTAGTTATTTGATGTAATTTGTGTTCATTTTTCAGGTGATACAACTCAGTTCTGAGAATTTTCGGTTTTCTAGACCACATGCTTGAAATACAACATTAAGACTATCTTAATGTATATGTCATATATTTAAGAACCAGCACCATACTAGGCTAAATTAGAATAAGGTCCATGATTTTAAAAATGTATTTTAGGCTGGGCATGGTGACTCATGCCTATAATCCCAGAACTTTGGGAGGTTGAGGCAGGAGGATTACTTGAGTTCAGGAGTTTGAGACCAGCCTGGGCAACATAAGGAGACCCTATCTCTACAAAAAGTTTAAAAATTAGCCAGGCGTAGTGGCATGTGCCTGTAGTCCCAGCTACTGGGGAGTCTGAGGTGAGAGGCTCATTTGAGCCAAGGAGGTTGAGGCTGTGGTGAGTTATGATAGATACTGCACTCCAGCCTGGGCGACAGAGTGAGACCCTGTCTAAAAAACAAAAAATAAAATTAAAATTAAAAATATATTTTAAAAGCCATTAAGTGAAACGTGAAAAAAGTGTTTTACAAAGGGTCTTTCAAAGTAAACTTGTATGTATATTAAAAACTAGGGTTTCATAAAAACAAATTTATTGTGAACAAATAGAAGCATAGTATCTTTTTCTTCTTTGTAAAGAAAAAAGTTCTTGTTAGAACCAAAAGATGTTGCAAGTCATCATCTGTCCCTCATCTGAAATAAATTAACTAAAAGATATATCTAATAGTATCTGTAATACTACTGGCAATATACATAATAATTTATTTTTCTATTTTTTAATTCTACCTCTTATTTCATTGGTAATATTTTGCCAAAATTGTCACTTGTAGTTCAGTCATTCTCATTAAACTGTAAAGACTGTTCTCAAAGAGAAACTTAAAATAAAAGCTTCACATCTAAAGAAAAAGTTATAATAAGAATTATTATATATATATTTATAATATATATAATATATATATTATATATTATATTTATATAATATATAAAAAGTTATAATAAGAATTGCTTCTCAAAATATGTAGTGAAGGACTTTTCTACAAACTTCTGATCTGTAGTGGGCCAATACTTGCATAAAATGCAATAAAAATGAAATGTTATTTAAAATACTAGAACAGACACATGCACACGTATGTTTATTGGGGCACTATTCACAATAGCAAAGACTTGGAATCAACCCAAATGTCCATCAATGACAGACTGAATTAAGAAAATGTGGCACAGATACACCATGGAATACTATGCAGCCATAAAAAAGGATGAGTTTGCATCCTTTGTAGGGACATGGATGCACCTGGAAACCATCATTCTTAGCAAACTATCACAAGAACAGAAAACCAAACACTGCATGTTCTCACTCATAGGTGGGAACTGAACAATGAGATCACTTGGACACAGGAAGGGGAACATCACACACCGGGGCCTATTGTGGGGAGGGGGGAGGGGAGAAGGATAGCATTAGGAGATATACCTAATGTAAATGACGAGTTAATGGGTGCAGCACACCAACATGGCACATGTATACATATGTAAGAAACCTGCACGTTGTGCACATGTACCCTAGAACATAAAGTATAATAAAATAAAATAAAATAAAATACTAGAACATTTTTTTAAAAACCACTGAAATATAGAAAGTATAAATCCCAAAATGTTTCTACATTATCCTGTCAAATTCCTATGAAAGTTTAAAAAAGTTTAATTTCAATTCCTATACTTACTTAGGCAGGAACTGGAAAACAGTTCACAGACCACACTTTGAGTAGCATTGTTATGAAAGATAGTCCTTGTCCTTAAGGAACTTAGAATCCTGTTAGAGTGAATACCAGAAGAGTACATGTAACAAAGAACCAAACTGTATTGTAACTCATGCTTCCCCAGACCACACCAGCCTGGAGTAACTTAAGAGCCATGTTCTTCTAGATAACCGTGGGTATAACATGGATAGGGGAGTACATATGTAAGTTCTCAATGAGGCAAACAAATGTTAACAGCTAAAATAACTAAAAGTGTCGAAAGTAAATGAAAACAGCTATTAATATATGAATGATAAAACACAAATCGGCCGGGCGTGGTGGCTCATGCCTGTAATCCTAGCACTTTGGGAGGCTGATGCGGGCGGATCACCTGAGGTCGGGAGTTTGAGACCAGCCTGACCAACGTGGAGAAATACTGTCTCTACTAAAAATACAAAATTAGCTGGGTGAGGCGACACATGCCTGTAATCCCAGCTACTTGGGAGGCTGAGGCAGGAGAATCGCTTGAACCTGGGAGGCTGAGGTTGTGGTGAGCCAAGATCGTGCCATTGCACTCCAGTCTGGGCAACAGGAGCGAAACATCTCAAAACAAACAAACAAACAACAACAAAAAACAAACAGACAAACAAAAAACATAAGTCGTGGTTCTTCTAGTTGCGTGACTGAAATTCACAGATTTCATGGACAAAACTGCTGTTATGTCTGAGTAATCACAGTGTGGTTAGAATAAGTCACACACAACATTTCTTTGCATTTGCTTCTATCCAGCCTTGAGGAATCTCCAGTTCCCTCTATACTGAGCCCCCACCCTGTTATTTCTGAGAATTCTCTGGAATGTTACTCATACAATTATCAAGCTGACTCACCCATTCTCCTCCGTTAGCTGGCCATCTGCTGCCAAGGCCTTTGATACTGATGAAGTAATTACTGCCAGGGGTTACTGTCTTCAACTTCCAAGTTTCAAGTATGGGAGACAAAAGTTTCATCAGTACATCATTAGGTTTACTATTAAGAGGTGCTAGGAAGTTTTTCCACCCTTTGGTTCCCAAATCCATGTATTCTGATGATGAGAAAACGGCTATATATATATGGAGACAGCGAGAGAGAGAGCACTTTCAGAGTGATTCTACATCCTATAGCACAGCATCCCAACCTTGCAATGTGTTAGCTTCCCAGGTGGTATCATAACTGAGTCTTCAGTAAACCTTTCCAACCAATAATGTATATGATAAGATCAGTGAATCTCATCGACTTTAACCCAATTCATCATCAGCAGCAACAAACTCAGTTCCTCGTAAGGTACCATACTTGGAGGTGACAAGCCATAATCTAGTGGCAGGTTGATTGATTTAAACCCCTTCCATTATAGGTGGGGTAGTAATTTCCCCTCACTAAAATAGAAACTATTTCTGGATTTGCTCTTCCTGACCTTGCTGGTACCATTCCTCTGCAATGGAGACTAGGGCCTCTTTGGAAGCATTCTACTTGAGATATGAAAATTCTCACTCTCTAGGTCCATTCTGAGAAGTTCTTTTCATCTTACAAAGCCTTTGATAGTCTGGCAAAGACTATGAATCCCTTCTCAGAGTAGTATTTTATGTGTAACATATAGAATACATAAGATTATTAGGGAAATCACTATTACATAATATTATATAGTTCTACCTTCAGGCCACTTAGGGTTCTATGAACCTGAAATTAAGAGATCAACCTTGTTTCCGATTATCCTTTTCACTTCTTCCAAATCCATAACCATCTGACCAAACCATTAGCTCCTGCCAATGGATTGGTATAGATTAGAGATTGGCAAACTCCAGTTTCTTGCCTGTTTTTGTAAATAAAGTTTTGTTGGAACACAGCTACACCAATATATTTACATACTCTCTGTGGTGGTGTTTGCACTCCAAGGGTAGAATTGACTAGTTGGAACAGGGATTGTATGTGACAAGCAAAGCAGAAGATACTCACTATCTGGTCCTTTAGAGAAAAAGTTTGTTGATCTCTGGTATAGATCCTGGCCTAAAAGTCAAGCAGGCAATGTGGACCAGAAGTTGTACTCTTTGAACTTCTGCCCACTGGGAAAATTTTACTTCTCCACTCTCCTTCAGGGATACCCTTCAGGGCTATAATTCTAGAACAGTTCACTTCTGGGTGCTGCAAGCATATTATGCAGAGCTAGCTATAAACACAACTTGAATGCCCCATGAGGTTGTAGGGTGAGCCATTGGAAGAATGACTGTGTGGCAGGAGTAGGTATGCTGGGACTTTTACCTCCAAGATCTGCTTAGGTCACATTCCAATTACACAGCTTCCGTTGGAGATGAAATGCTTCAGGGCACACCCAAGTTTACAGTTAGGTAGCTCTCAGCACTCAATTTATGATGGACAGTTTGGGTTACATGGTCATTTGAAGTTCTGTTAGAAATTCAGTCGAGACTAGAAACTGAAGGCAAGACAGGAATTGGTGTTTAAAGGACAAAAGTTATTTCCTTTAAGGGAACATGGGTTTGTTTCAGAGCTCTAGGTGCTTCTTGCTGTGATTCTGCTGTGTGGACTTTACACAACCTGTCACAATATCCCAATCTGCCACAGATGTTCTGCATACCACTGGTTTTATTGGATGATAAGGGCCACATGGCAGACTCATACCCACTATAGCCTGGGGCTGCTGGAGCACCATCTCTTGCTCTGGGTCCTCGTAAAGATAGAAGATTTTAAAAGTACCCAGTAAACAGAAAGAAGCAACCAATCAAATGTGATACATGTTTTTTTCAACACCCATTGAAGCCCATTAAATGGTAAGGAGTCTAAGAGACAACTTTTTGTGCACTTCAGAAGGTATATCCAGTATGTCCCAGATCACTAGACATACATACCCCTTCCACCATTGCACCACTGAGACTACTGCAGTTTCAGCAGGCTCCTATGTATTCTAGAGGATTGTTTTCTAACATCTGGGAAACCTGCTAATTTTTGCTCTGTGGTTTCAATCAACATGATGTCATCAATGGTAGACTAGCACTATGATGTTTACGATGATAGTGGGATGGTAAGGTGATGAAGATTCCCTGCAAGTGAGTGGCATGTGGCTGATGAGTTGACATACACTGTGGCAAGACAATGAAGGTGTGTTCTGCTTCTGGTGTTCTGTGTTTATTGCTGGTCCTGTTTCTATTTAAAATTTTGCTATTTTATGTTTCATAGATTTTTTGCATAAATTTAGGTTTTATAAAATATTGCACTGAATATTATTTATCTTGGTGATTGAGTTTTTTGGTACTCCCTTAAATTTTGTGCCTTAGGCAAGTGCTTTATTTGCCTCACCTTGGTTGCTTGGTTGATATATAGAGAAAATGCCTTCATTAGATCAACAGCTACTTGTCTAGTGCCTATAAGATCATAGCTGAAACAGTAGCCACATTTAGAGTTGACATACAATGAACAGCAATCTAAGGTTACTTTGAAACCTACCTGCTTTTTAAAGTAGCCAAATATGAATTAAGTCATCACTCTAACATCCTACAAGTCATTGCTAATGACATTTACTTCTGCAGTTCTACAAGGGAGGCAGTATTGCTTTTTCATTAGGCAGGTGGAGGTCTGGGAGATTTCACTTGGTCCTTTTGCCAACATAGTCTTAAAAGCCCTGTCTGTGGCTCAAGAAGCCCAGGGAGGCATTCTGTCAATTGCTGTATATGCATTTTATTTATACCTTCAGTAACTGAAGATGTTTCCACTAGATTGGGTTTGGCAGTTTCATTGGTCTAAGTGAGACTGACTAGGGTCAAAACTGAATTGATATCTTATCAATCCCTATCCTAAAAGTCTGACTGGTGACCATAGTATTCTGGCAGTCTAGAAATTAGTATTAATTCAGAGATAGGCTCTACTAATTTCCAAACTTTGGGGGTATTTCTTCTTCCCCAGGGAAAATGGCTGTAGGCTCACTGGGGGAAAAGCAGAGAGGAAAATGTAACAGGAATGCACAGAGGAATGATGCAAATACTTGTGGTGTTCTTCCTTAAGGTAACTCATCCTCCCCTTCATTTGCTCAGGTCTGGTATTTGGCTAAAAGGCCATGCCTCTATGTTGTGGCAAATCAAGTCAGGTCTCTGTCCACTAAACCAGGAGTTTTGTCAGTTGTAAAAGGACCTCAGCAGGCTGCCCAGCTATTTCTGTGCTTGGGTCCCTGTTCAATTATACAATGCCAAAGATCCCTGTGAAACACATTCTTGATTACCATACAGGCCCTGCTGCCTATTCTAGCATTCACAACATCCCCATGTCTACGCTGATTCAGTGTCCTCAGCTAGTCTTTGCTATCCAAGACTCAATATTCCAGTTGAAATTGGCAAGCTCATTGTGACATAGTATGTCATACTAGCATCTCCACCTAGAAAGAACAAGCCAATGAAGTTGTTTTAAAATATAATGGGTATTGAGTATCATAATTTTCCAACCATCATAGTAAAGATTAGATCATCAACTGATGCTAAGACAAAGGGAAAATTTTGATGAGGAGCAAAATATTTGCATTGTTCTTAAAGTGTGTCTCCACAGACTGCTTATTAGCTGCTAGAGAAAAAATAATAACTATAAAGTGAAAAAATCAGAAAATAACTTAATTGAGTGATCAAAATTAACATTGCCCATGGCGGGAGGCTGGTAGACATCATCCTCTGCCTTCCAATATAATGCCCCAAGAAGGACGCAGCATCAATTATGTAGTTTTCTAGCCAAGAATGCATAATATGAATCTCAAAATGAGGAAATAGTGGACAAACTCCAAATGAGGAATAATCTATTAAAACAGAAGGAATGGAGACTGTATTCTTCAAAAATCTCAATGTTCATGAGAACACATGGACACAGGGAGGGGGACAATCACACACTGGAACCTGTCGGGGGTTGGGGAACAAAGGGAGGGAAAGCAGTAGGACAAATATCTAATACATGTGGGGCTTGAAACCTAGATGACGGGTTTATAGGTGCAGCAAACCACCATGGCACAGCAAACCATCATGGCGCATGTATACCTATGTAACAAACCTGCATGTTTAGCACATGTATCCCAGAACTTAAGCTAAAAATAAAAAATAAAAAAAAGACCATTAGAGATGGAAAAAAAATCTCAATGTTCTGAAAGAAAAATTGTTTAAATGTTCTAGACTAAAGGAGACTAAAATGACATGGTACCTAAACGCAATACCTGGTCCTAGGCTGGATCCTGTGCTAAAGCATAAACAAGTATTGTAAAGGACATTATTGGTCAATTGGCAAAATTGGAATATGAATGTTCAATTAGATCAAAGCTTTGTATTCATGTTAAATTTAATGAAGTTAATAGCTATACTATGGTTATGTAAGAGAATATTCTTATTCTTAGAAAATACACAGTGGGGCCAGGTGTTGTGGCTCACTCCTGTAATCTGAGCACTATGGGAGGCAGAGGCAGGCGGATCACAAGGTCAGGAGATCGAGACCATCCTGCCTAACACAGTGAAACCCCATCTACTAAAAATACAAAAAATAAAATAAAAATTAGCCGAGCGTGGTGGTGGGCACCTGCAGTCCCAGCTACTCAGGAGGCTGAGGCAGGAGAATGGCGTGAACCTGGGAGGCGGAGCTTGCAGTGAGCCGAGATTGCGCCACTGCACTCCAGCCTGGGTGACACAGCGAGACTCTGCAAAAAAAAAAAAAAAAAAAAAAAAAAAAAAGGAAAGAAAATACACAGTGAAGGACTTATGGGGTATGCAAAGTACTCTCAAAAAGTTCAGAAAAATTATGTGTGTGTACATGCACACACACATACAAAGAATGTGTGTACAAATGATAAAGCAAATAAGGCGAACTGTTGGCGATAGATACATTTGAGTAAAGGGCATATGAATGTTCTTTGTGCCACTCTTATTCTTGCAACTCTTCTAAAAGTTTTACATTACTTTCAAAGAAAAAAGAAGATATCTGAGGTTAACTCACCAATTTGTCTCAAGTCATCTGGTCTTTCAGAGGACATTATTAGGGGATGAACAGGCGAATCACAGGTGATAAATTTATACTAGCACATTTTTTTCTCAAAGTCTGTGAATTTCTTCCTCTGTATCATGCTGAGGGATTTCTAGGATCCCAGCATCTAGTCTAGATGTGAGTTAATGAGATCAGTAAACTAATAGAAGTACACCCTGGACTGGGCACAGAGTGGCTCATACCTATAATCTCAGTACTTTGGGAGGTCAAGGTGGGAGGATCACTTGAGCTCAGGAGTTTAAGACCAGCCTGGGCAACATAGTGAGCCCCCGCCTCTGCAAAAAATACAAAAATTAGCCAGGCATGGTGGTGCTTGCCTGTAGTCTCAGCTACTTGGGAGGCTCAGGTAGGAGGATTGCTTGAGCCCAGGAGTTCAAGGCTGCAGTAAGTTATGATTACACCACTGCAGCACTCTAGCCTGGACAACAGAATGAGACCCTGTAATAAAGAAAGGAAAGGAAAGGAGAGGAGAGGAGAGGGAGAGGAGAGGAGAGGAGAGGAGAGGAGAGGGAAGGGAGAGGAGGGGAGGGGAAGGGAGAGGAGGGAGGGGAAGGGAGAGGAGGGGAGGGAGGGGAGGGGGAGAAGGGAAAAGAAAAGGAAAAAAGGAAAGGAAAAAAGGAGGAAGGAAGGGGGGGGGAGGAAGGAAGGAGGAGGGAAGGAAGGAAGGGGAAGGAGGGAAGGAGGGAAGGAAGGAAAAAGGAAGAAAGGAAGAAGGAAGAAGGAAAAGGAAGGAAGGAAGGAAGGCAGGAAGGACGGTAAGAAGAACACGAAGAACAGAACGAAAGAAAGAAAGAAAGAAAGAAAGAAAGAAAGAAAGAAAGAAAGAAAGAAAGAAAGAGAAAAAAAACACCCTGATGCTCCAGTTAGCAAACATAAGGACAAACTTCATTGCCCTTGGTACAGCATCCTTAATACTCAGGTTTCTGGTACATATAATGTAACAAATTCTTGGAAGTCTTTTGGAATCTTTGACACTGACTCTTCAGTTTGCCCACCCCAGGTATGCTGAAGCTTAATGCTGGTTACAGGTCTACTGTGAATGAGGGGTGGGACATGAAGATAATTGTTTTCCTCTAGAAAGAGAACACCCCCAGGAAAGGAGGAACAGTTTCATTAGCCCAAGGGGTGGCAGGGAAAGAGCTGCTTCCTCTGTCCAGGGATGAGTTTCTTTCAGCAGGGTCCCTCTTCAGTTTCAAAAAGTCCATACTTTGAGGTGAGAAATTAGGAACTTTTGGAAATGAGAAATTAGGAACTTTCATTTGTTTCACTTTTTATTATTATCCAGTGCTGTAAAACTCAGCATCACTACCCGATAGGTCCCTCCTTTTCTTAATGTTATAGAGCAAAAACTATGCAGTTCCCCAGAGCCTCACCCTCAGTGAGCACCTTGTTGCAGGTAAGTACTGGCTATAGCTTACAATCATTGTTTCATTAGAAATTACCGGGGCCTGCTAGGTTCCTGTCCTGGAATACAAACAAACTTCATTGCTTCTTGCCCTCTTCCTGCCAGATCACTGGTGTATACTCATTATGAGAAATAGTTTTGGAATAAATCTTGCATTTGGTTCTTTTCAAAGAACTTCCACATAAATTATCCTATATCCTTTATCATCATCATCACAACATTGTGAGATGGTAGGGCAGGTATTATCTGTGTTTTATAGTGGAGAAAATGAGAGACACAGCAGTTAAAGTCCCAAGCAACTCGGTTATGCAACTAGGACTAGAACTTGGGCTTTCAGTCTTAGTTTTAGTGAAGCATCCCAGGTTAATGAAAATAGTGCTAACTTCTTAAAAATACTTTGGAAATATTAAATGTATACAAAGAAGGTAGCAGAGACCCCTTTAATCCATGTGAAATAATTTTTGGGAAACCAAATCACAACATGATGTCTAAACTCAAACTCAAAACTTCTCTCTTTCCTACCAGTCTTCTCTCTCATTGTTTCTGTTGATGATACCATTATTCTTTGCTTACTGTTCTTCCCCTCTGCTCCCACCTCCAGTTGTACACTCCACCCATACTCTGAAGGCTGGAATCACTTTGCCACATGCATACCTCTTCAGTGGGGGTCATTCAAGAAGCTTCAAGCATGGCTACCTCTTTTGGCACATGATAAACATTTTGTACTTTTGCCCCACCAAATTTAAAGTGTAGGCTGCTCCCACTGCAACTCTCTCTGTGCTTTGCAGTCATGGGCAACTCCAACCAGTCTTTAAATTATTTTTTTAGGTGTGCCTCAGTCACTACCCCTTGGGCTTTCTTAGCATCAAAGGGCACATATCAAGTGTTGTCCAAATTCCAGAGGACACATATCAAGCTCAGAATAGTTAGTTCTTTTGATGGCTTGAAGATTAGGGGAGTGGGGAGAGAAATGCACAGTATTAAAACAACCTTCAAAGTATTTTTCACTCATCAGTTATCCTTCCTGATCACTCACAGCTCCCCTTGAATACGCTGGAGGCTGGTAGTGGGCTAGGACTTACAGAACCTTTTTCCTAATGTATTAAACATACCCTCCATTAGATAATCTAATATTTCCATTTAGAATGATGAGTATTTGCCATGTATATTTTTCAGTAACAATTTTGAGACAAAAATTCCCATGTTAACACAAGTTGGTCTACCAACTTGTGCAAAGGAGGAGATAGTAGTGGACATTAAAATCTCAGATCTAGATGGCTTCAAGATGGTGGAGTAAGGAACTAAAAAAAGCCACTCCTATATGAAAACAATAAGAACACTAGCCCAAAAATTTCGAAAACAACTTTTTTAGAAACCTGGAAATTAACCAAAAGATTTGAACATTGATTTCCCTAGAGAAGATACACAAATGGCCAATAAGCACATGAAAAGATGCTTAATATAATTAATCATTGGGAAATGGAAATCAAAACCACAATGAGATATCACTTCATACCCACAATAATGATATGATGATTATAATGGTTAAGAAATATATCTATATCTATCTATCTATATATATGGACAACAATAAATGTTGACATAATTACCCTTATCCACACTGGTGAAAATGTAAAATGGGGCGGCTGCTCTGGAATGCAGTCTGACAATTTTTGAAATGGTTAAACACAGAGTTATAATATGATTTATCAATTCCCCTCCTAGATACACACACACACACACACACACACATATATATCTCCACAAAAAAATATACACAAGTGTTCATAGCTGCATTATTCATAATATCCAAAAAGTAGAAACAACTCAAATGTCCGTTGACTGATAAATAGATAGAATGTAGTATATTCACACAATTAAATATTATTTGGCAATAAAAAGAAATGAAGTACTGACATCTGCTACATCAATGCACCTTAAAAACATTATATTTCATGAAGAAAGCCAGTCAGAAAGATGACATATTGTATGATCCCGTTTATATATAATGTTCAGAATAGGCACATCTGTAGAGGCAGAGAGTAGATTAGTGGTTGCTAGTGGGAGGGAGGAATGAGGAGTGACTGGTAATGAGTATGGGGGTTGTTTCGGAGTGATGAAATGTTCTAGAATTAGGTAGTGGTGATGGTTGCACAGCCTTGTAAATACATTAAAAACCACTAAATTGTATACTTTAAAATGGTAATGTTTTGGTATGTGAATTATACCTCAAAAAATCTCAGATCTGTAAAACTGCTTACTGTTTCATTGCAAACAAATACAAACAGAAGTTCTAATGATCTAATGATCAAGAGCTCCACTTACCAAGTTAGGGACTGAGATGTAAATGCAACTCACTTTCTTGGATTTACAGCAAGAGGCAGAAACACTATGTCCTGATGCCTCTTAAAATTATCCTTTTCCCTGCAAATGAAATTCAAATGGGATAGTAGATGATGTTTTTTGAGAATATGCTTAAATATTGTTTATAAATTTGCCATTCATCTTCTCAAGCAAGAAAACGGTGTCACTCTCTTCAAAATTATAAAAATCGAAAAGCCTCTTTTTTTTTTTTTTTGAGACAGAGTTTTGCTCTTGTCACCCAGTCTGGAGTGCAGTAGTGCGATCTCGGCTCACTGCAACCTCCGCCTCCACGGTTCAAGCGATTCTCCTGCCTCAGCCTCCTGAGTAGCTGGGATTACAGGTGCCCACCACCGTGCCCGGCTAATTTTTTTGAATTTTTAGTAGAGACATGGTTTCACCATGTTGGCCAGGCTGGTCTTGAACTCCTGACCTCAGGTGATCCGCCCGCCTCGGCCTCCCAAAATGCTGGGATTACAGGCGTGAGCCACTGCGCCTGACCAAAAATGGAAAAGCCTCTTTAAACAGAGCTGCAATTGCTTAAAATTCCCCAGTGTCTACATATTTGAGAATTTTCACTGAATGTTAAAGGTTGATTCATTTGAAAGCAAATGGAAGCAAAAGAGTGAATCATATAGAAAGGAGGGAGAATAGGAGCTTTTTACATAGAATCATAGTTACCCAGGTAACTATGATTTTACAAAATCATTATTCTGATTTTACAAAAGCCATTACAGGATCTTAGGATACTGGGGTGAAAGAAGGGCATTGTAACATATTATTCATCTTTGTTCCTTTGATGTTTGTTCAGTGTAGACAATGAGATAGGTAGAAGGTAAATTGAAGTTATGGAGAAATTCAAACATCCCTTTGGTAAAGTGTACCTTCACCTTTGAAGTATTATGGTACAGTAAGGTAGTAGTGAAAGGATTCTGGAAGACCAATCCTCTGGGAGCACCTAAATGATGAGTCATCAAAGAAAAAGCAGAAAACACCTTAATCAAACACCTTAATCCAATTATGTGTTCTTGCACTAGTCTATTGTTTGAATTAACACTACTACACAGGCTCAGCAGGAATACTTTGAGCACACCCCCACCTGAGACAACCATAGTGAATAAAGGCCAACAATATGCTGAGAAACACGGACAAGTCTATGGGTAAGAAAACCAAAATATTTTCTTCTTCCTGCACATAACCAAGATATTTCTGTAGCTGGAACACTATTGCAAGCTCTGATTTCTTCATCTTGAGAAGAACTGAATGGAGCTAAAGAAAAGCCATAGGAGACCGGGTGCAGTGGCTCACACCTGTAATCCCAGCACTTTGGGAGGATGAGGCGGGTGGATCATGAGGTCAAGAGATGGAGACCATCCTGGCCAACATGGTGAAACCTCATCTCTACTAAAAATACAAAAATTAACTGGGCGTGGTGGTGTGTGCCTGTAGTCCCAGCTACTCGGGAGGCTGAGGCAGGAGAATTGCTTAAACCCGGGAGGTGGAGGTTGCAGTGAGCCGAGATCACAGCACTGCACTCTAGCCTGGAGACAGAGTGAGACTCCGTCAAAAAAAAAAGAAAAAGAAAGAAAAGAAAAGAAAAGAAAAGGAAAGAAAAAGAAAGAAAAGAAAAGAAAGAAAAGAAATGCCAGAGAAGAAAATTTCAAAAATCAAGCAAACAGAGGGGATAGTTATGAGAGATCATGCTAAATAAATAACATCATATAATTTTCAGGCTAGAAAAATGAAGGCCAAGAAGTGATATTATTGTTTACTATGAAATCAGCATGGTGACTGTAGGCTTATTTGTCACCTCCTAATATTAGAATTTTTAATTCCTGACCTTCTCCAGCCATGTTGTAACATATATTGATGCTTTTGAACTTGAAAGCTCAGCCTTATCCCATATGTAAGGCACTCTGCAAGTAGCCAGGCTATCTAGGAGCTCCCAAAAGCCAGCAGAGTCTGGCTTCCCTAAGCCTGTCATATAGTAAATGAGCTCTAAACACTTCATTTCTTCAGTTCCTCATGTTTTTCTGTTTCCTTACCATCTTTTGCTAGTCTGCATGTCTGGGATTGCGCCTTGATTTCCTGGATTTGCCCTCCTGCTTCCTTCCCCAGCTCCTTCCCCCATTCTCCATATTCTGAGTTGCTGATTGGAGTTTTGCTCTAAACTGGATGGGCCACTCCAAACCACACTGCTGACTCCAAACCACATTGCTGACTCTCACTTTATTCACAGGCTCATTCATTTCAGTTGGGAGGCGCTTGCTGCCATTCTTCACCTTCTAGACTGACTCCCTTAGATGCTGATGCTAGTATAGATCAAAACCTAGACTATCTTGAACTTTTGGCCAGTAATTTAAATTGTTAGCCAGCACCTTTAGGAGTAAGTCCAGCAATGGATTTAGTTTTCCCAACCTGAGCCCCATTGTTCACAGCTTCCTCCTTTCCCTGCGGTCTTTCTGCTGAGTTACTACTTCACATATATAGATTCACTTAAAGTATAAGCACAATGAGTTGTGTTGCTCATTTCCCACTTTACCTTTGGTCCAGTTTCACAATTTTGAAAAGATTAGACTTAAGAGAAAAAGGAGGTAAATTAGACTACTTTGCAATAGCCAAAAAGTGGAAACATCCCAAATGTCTATCACCTGGTATGTAGATAAATAAAACATAGTATATCTATACAATGGAACATTATTCATCAAGAAAAATAAGTAGGTGGTTACTAGAAACTGGGAAGGGCAGGGGGAGAGGGAGATGATGAAAAGTTGGCTAATGGTACAAAAATACAGTTAGATAGAATAAATAACTTATAGTGTTTGGTAGTACAGTAGGGTGACTATAGCTAACAATAATTTATTGTATGTTACATAATAGCTAAAGAGAAGATTTGAAACGTTCTCAACACAAGAAATGTTTGAGGTGATGGATATCCCAACTGTCCTGATCTAATCATTACACATTGTATACATGTATCCAAATATCACATGTATCCCATAAGTATTTGCAATTATTATGTACTAACAAAAAAGACATACAGTCTGATACATACTACAACATGGATGAAACTTGAAAAGAAGAAACATGAAGTGAAAGAAACCAGTCACAAAAAAACACATATTATATGATTTCATTTCTATGAAATGTCCAGAATAGGCAAATTTGTAGAGATATAGAGTAACTTAGTGGTTGCTTATGTCTAGGAAGACAGAGGAATGAATGAGGAATGACTGCCAATGGGATATGAGTATTTATTTTAAGAGGTTTTAAAATGTTTTAAAATTGTGGTAATGGTTGCACAACCCTGTGAATATATTTTAAAATATTGATTTCTGTTCTTTAAGTAGGTTAATTTTATGGTATATTAATTATATCCCAATAAAGCTGTTAACAGTGAAAAAAGAAAACATTTAATTGTACTCTTTGAAAGGGTGGAGTTTATGGTATGTGAATTATATCTCAATAAAGCTACTTTAAAAAAGAGAAGACACAGCCGGGCGCGGTGGCTCACGTCTGTAATCCCAGCACTTTGGGAGGCCGAGGCAGGCGGATCACCAGGTCAGGAGATCAAGACCATCCTGGCTAACACAGTGAAACCCTGTCTCTACTAAAAATAGAAAAAAATTAGCCGACCGTGGTGGCAGGCGCCTGTAATCCCAGCTGCTCGGGAGGCTGAGGCAGGAGAATGGCGTGAACCCAGGAGGTGGAGCTTGCAGTGAGCCGAGATCGCACCACTGCACTCCAGCCTGGGAGAAATAGCGAGACTCTGTCTCAAAAAAAAAAAAAAAAAAAAAAAAAAGAGAGAGAAGACACAAATAAGTAAAAAAAGTCCTGTGTTCATGGATTGGATGGGAAGACTTAACATTGTTAAAATGTCAATACTATCCAAAATAATCTACAGAGTTGATGAAATCCTTATTTAAAATCCCAGTGATACTCTTTGCAGAAATAGAAAAATCTACACTAAAATTCATATGGAATCTCAAGGGATCATGAATAGTCACAACAGTCTTGAGAAAGAAGAACAATGCTGTAAGTCCCAAAACTCCTGATTTCAACATTTATTACAAAGCTACAATAGTCAAAACAGTATGGTACTGGCATAAAGACAGACATGTAGAACAGTGCAATAGAATAGAGAGCCCAGAAATAAACTCTTGCATATATATTCAAACAATTTTCATTAACGATGCCAAGAGCATCCAAAGAGAAAAGGGCAGTCTCTTCAAAAAATGGTGTTGCGAAAACTGGATATCCATATGCAAAAGAATGAAGTTGGACCCTAACCTTAAACCATATACACAAATTAACTCAAAATGGATTAAGGACCTAAACATAAGGCCTAAAATTATAAAACTTTTGGGAGAAAACATAGGGGAAAATCTTCATAACGTTGGATTTGGCAATGATTTATTGGATATAACGCCAAAAACACAGACAACAAAGGAAAAATAGATAAATCAGACCTCATCAAAAGTAAAAGCTTGTGTGCACCAAAGGATGCTATCAACAGAGTAAAAAGGCAACTCATGGAATGGGAGAAAATATGTGAAAGGCATATGTCTGATAAGGGATTAATATCCACAATATATAAAGAACACTTTCAGGTCAACAACAACAAAACAAACAACCCAATTAACAAATGGGCAAAGAAAGGACTTCAACAGACATTTCTCCAAAGAAAATATACACATGACCAATAAGCACATGAAAAGATGTTCAACACCATTGATCGTTAGGGAAATACAAGTCAAAACCACAGTGCATACCAGTTGACATTCATTGGGATGACTATTATTTTTTAAAAAACAGAAAACTGTAAGTATTGGTGAGGATGTGGAGAAATTAGAAACCTTGTGCATTGCTGGTGGGAATGTAAAATGGTGCAGCTGCTGTGGAAAATGCATGCAATTCCTCAAAGAATTCAACATAGATGAATAACTATGCAGAAGAATGAATTCATACTCTCATCTCTCATTGTATAAAAAATCAAATGAAATGGATTAAATACTTAAGTCTTAAGATCTGAAATTATAAAACTACAGGAAGAAAATATTGGGGAAATGCTTTGGGACATTGGTCTAGGCAAAGATTTTTGGGTAATACATCAAAAGCCCAGGCAACAAAAGCAAAAATAGACAAGTGTGATCACATCAAGCTAGAAAACAGTCAACAAAGTGTAGAGACAACCTACAGAATGGGAAAAAATATTTGCAAACTATCCATCTGACAAGCGATTAATCATCAGAATATATAAGAAATTCATCTCAACAGCAAAAATAATCTGATTTTAAAATGTGCAAAAGCTCTGAATAGACATTTCTCAAGAGAAGATATACAATGGTTAACAGGTATATGAAAAAATGTTCAATATCACTCATCATCAGGGAAATGCAAATGAAAACCACAATGAAATATCATCTCACCCCAGTTAAAATGGATTTTAACAAAAAGAAAAAAAAATAACAGATGCTAGCAAGGATGTGGAGAAAGGGGAACACTCATACACTGTTGGTGGGAATGTAAATTAGCATAGCCACTATGGAAAACAGTAGGGAGGTTTCTCAAAAAACTAAAATGAGAACTACCATATGATCCAGCAAAATCCCACTGCTGGGTATATACCCAAAAGAAGGGAAATCAGTATATCAAAGAGAGATCTGCTCTCCCATGAAGCACTACTCACAAAAGCCAAAATATGGAATCAACCCATGTGTTCATGTAATGGAATACCATTCAGCCATAAAAAAGAATGAAATTCTGTCATGTGTAATAGCATGGATGGAACTGGAGGTCATTATCCTAAGTGAAATAATCCAGATATAGAGAGACAAATATCATATGTTCTCACTCACATGTGGGAGCTAAAAAAAAAGTGGATGTAATGGAGGTAGAGAGTTGAGTGGTGGTTATCAGAAAATGGGAAGGGTAGGAGATTGTGGAGATGAAGAGAGGTTGGTTAATGGGTACAAAAATACAGTTAGCTAGAAGGAATAAGATCTAGTGTTTGATAGTACGGTAGGGCAACTATAGTTAACAATAATTTTTTCTATATTTCAAAATAGCTGAAGGAGAAGAATTAGAATGTTTCCAACAGTGAAGAAATAAATGTTTGGAGTGATGGATATCCCAATTGCCCTGGTTTGATCATTACACATTGTATGCATGTATCAAAATATCACATGTACCCCCAAAATATGTACAACTATTGTTTATCAATAAAAGGGTAAACATAGGCTTAACATATGATCCAGAAAATATACTTCTGGCTATATAACCAAAATAATTGGAAGCAGGGAGTCAAACAGATATTTGTACACCTGTGTTCATAGCAGCATTATTTACAATAGCCAAAAGATGGAATCAACTCAAATGTTCATCAATGGATAAATAGCTAAGGCAATTGTGGTCTATTCATACAGTGGAATATTCTTTGGTCATAAAAAGGAGTGAAGTACTGATACATGCTACAAAATGGATCGACCTTCAAAACATTATACTAAGTGAAATAAGCAAGTCATAGAAAGACAAATACCTACATGATCTTACTTATCTGAAGTATCTGAAGTAGTTAAGTTCAAAAAGACAGAAAGTAGAATGGTGGTTGCCAGGGGCTGGGGGGAGGGCAAAATGAGGTGGTGGTAGTTCAATTTTGCAAGATGAAAATGTTCTGGAGATTGCTTGTACAACAATGCAAATATACTTTACATGAATAAACTACACTTAGAAAGAGTGAAGGTGGTAAATTTGATGTTAAGTGTTTCTTTTCAACCACAATTTAAAATTTTTAAAAGGAAAGAGAAAATAAATGGAGGTTCTACTTTACAGGCAGCAAACTCAAGGACGTAATTAGCCACTCAAGAGCTGGTATAGGTTCAAAATGTAAATAAGTTTAAGAAAGGTCTGTCTACAATTATGAGCGATTTTTAACCAAACTTGGGATGTTTTGGTTGACACCTCAGATCTTTAAAAGGATTACTATAGAGGGGATCATTAGGCTGTCAAACAAAGGAGCTTCTGTTAAATGGAAAAGAGGGAATATTCTAATAGAATGAGACTATTCTTATCTTCCAATAAAATTAAAAGTCTGCGGCATGCCTGTTTCAATATTTGATTGCTTAAATAACATGACTTTAATGGAGATTTGTTGAAGCAAAGTGATACTGCACAGAGCTTTGTCAAACAACCAAACCAAAACAGTGCTATATATGATGTATTTAATGAATTGAAAGGACTTTTATTCATTATAGTTCTATGTTTTTATGGCAGATGTTGACAGTTTACTATTGTTTCAGAATCAAATGTCAAGTTATTCCTGTTCAGAATTTTCCATTTCCATTTTGAAAGAATTCCATCTGCAGCTGTATTTATAGTGAACTCTATGCTTGCAAAAACCCAGCATTTTTAAGCAGGTTTGTCAATAAGCTTGAAGGAGTACATGCAAGCACTGGAGACCTGCCTGGGTTAATTAATTCTCTTTTCAGGCATTAGAACCTACACAAGTAGGCCAGCTGGAGGTGAATGTTTTCTTTGAAAGTGGTAATTGTATGCCTTACCAATTGTTTGCGTTTCCATATCTCTCCCAGTCAAATTTCCCAGAACTCAGAAACTAAGTATCAGGAGAAGCTTTTTCCCCCTCCCCCCCGGGAAAATGAATATGTAGATTAACTAGGATAATAATTGCGAATAATACAGATAGTTTGAAGGTCTGGGTGATTCATACAAATAATAACAAAGATGGGACTACGGGCTTCTGCTAAATATAGCATATAGAAATTGCTGTGGCATGGTGAGTATGTTATTGTGCTTCAATTCACATTTTCTTTCCTTCTTTTGTTGCTTCTAAGATGCCTATTTTTCACACTCTCCACTTTCCTTCCAGCAGAGTGAGGAGGAGATGAGCTCCCTGCATCCCCTAGCACATGTAAAATCCAGGGAGCCGGCCCTTTTCCATCCCCAGTGGGGAGCACTTTGTCTTGGCATCAATAGAGGCGTGGGGGTTAGGAAGATCTACGACTAAGCTGGGAGTTTCTTGCATAACTGGCCTTTATCACTCCAAAGCCAACCTCACCCGAGAGTCGGCTTCCTAGTGCAGCAAAACACCAACGTTTTCTATCTTTCTTCCTGTTTGCATTCAAGTATGTCTGATACACCCTTGGATCAATTGACCAGGCCTGCTGCTTGAAGTGCCGTGAGGCCAGGGAGGCAGTTCCATGTTCCACACTATTCGCCGGGCCAGCTGCATGGATTTAGGTGCCAGTCTGAGTCTCATGGCCCTTAGCTAACTAGCACAGGGCCTGAGGTTGGGATACAAAATTCCCTTGATTAACCTGAAGTTGGTGAACAGAGCTGGAATGAGAAAACGTCTGCCAAAGTAAGACCCCCCCACTCCCACCAACCCATCACCACCTCTTTCCAATTTTCCTTGTCTTTTAGAGTAGGGAAACAAGTTTTCCTACAAGTGCAATGAAATGAACTGTTTTAGAGACTTCTTTCACACACACACCCCACATGCTTGAGTGTACAAGTTATGCAAATGTTACATAATCTCAAAAATGATCTCTTGGCAGACCTTGAAAGGTTATATCGTCTCAACAATCACAAATATGGAAGGAGGATAAGTTGGTCAAAGTGGGACAATGTTTGCCAACATAGCAACTCTAGACACTTCAGACCAGAGGTTGGCAGACCATGGCCTGTGGGACAAATCTGGTCCATGGTCTGCTTTTGTATGGCCTATGAGCTAACAATAGTTTTTTACATTTTTAAATAGTTGAAAAAAAATCAAAAGAAGATTTTTTTTATGATGTGAAAATTATATAAATTGAAATTTCAGTGTTCATAAATACAATTTTACTGAAACATAGCCACGTTCATTAGTTTATACATTTCCTGTGGCTGCTTCTGTGCTGCAGAGGCAGAACTGAGTAGCTGCAACAAAGACCATACACAGCACTGTCATTGCTTTGCACTCTTGATTTATACACTGCAAATTGCAGTGGCATAACTATAACTTGACAGTGTTTTGAGTGCTGCAAGTATTTACTGAAATGTAAGATATTTTCTCTTACTAGTGTGTACCAATCGTGTCAAAACAAGACAAGAAAAGCAGACTTCTGATGTTGCACTTTTAAGGCACAATAGAGTATGGATTATTTTGTTAACAAATTAGATGGCAAAACACTGTGTATACTGTGCAACAACATAATAGTAATAACATTCACGAGGTCAGAAGATCGAGACCATCCTGGCCAACATGGTGAAATCCCATCTCTACTAAAAATACAAAAATTAGCTGGGCGTGGTGGCACGTGCCTGTAATCCCAGCTACTTGGGAGGCTGAGGCAAGAGAATCGCTTGAACCTGGGAGGTGGAGATTGCAGAGCAAGACGCCGTCGCCAACAAAATAATAATACAAATAGAAAATGACCTCTAAGCGCTGTAAGTTCCATATGTTTTTCTCCTGCCATGACTAGTGTATAATTTATACACTGCAAATTGCAGTGGCATAACTATAACTTGACAGTGTTTTGAGTGCTGCAAGTATTTACTGGAATGTAAGATATTTTCTCTTGCTAGTGTGTACCAATCATGTCAAAACAAGACAAGAAAAGCAGACTTCTGATGTTGCACTTTTAAGGCACAATGGAGTAGGGATTATTTTGTTAACAAATTAGATGGCAAAGCACTGTGTATATTATGCAACAACATAATAGTTATGCTAAAAGAATACAATATACATCACCGTTATCAGACTAAGCACTGATAACAATATTCTCAAATCGCATTAGAGAAAATTTAGAAAATTTAAAACAGAATATCTAATCACAGCAGAACTTCTTCACAAACATGTTGTCTGGTAGCACCCTGATTGAGACACAAGTTAACAGCTTTCTCCACAGTAAAAGCAGCAGGGACAAAGGAACAGGTAACTTCATAGCCTTGTTCACAGTAGTTGCTGCTCCACAGGTCAGTGTTGCTCTGTGCCTCTGGTTCATGTGGATTTCCTCTCTCATTTCATCAGCACTGCTGTGTTAGTACCTCCATAGAGATAGGGGGCTCATGGTGTCTAATGTCTCCTTCCCTGTCTTGCCTTTCAAGAGAAAGTGTGCCATGGTTCATAAAAGGAATAGGCCAAAGACCCCAGGCTTGCTCATTGGGATGGAAATTAGTCCAAAGTGAGAAAGAGTTGGGTGGGAGGTGGGCCCTGATGGGGACCTTGGTGTTGGTGCACAGTGTGGCAGATGAGTAATGAAAGCCAAACTGCCCTGTTCACACCAACTTCTTTCTCACAGACCTCTGGCCCTACGGACCATATCTTATACTTGATACCTGGTTTTTCTGTTTTAAAAATATTGTTCTAGTAGCCCCTTTACAGAATTAGAGGCCTAAAGTTCCTGATGACTTCTCTTTCCTTTTTTTCTCTTGTTATGTGCAAGGAAAATCTATAGAACGGGAAATTGAGGATGACTGAATTTTGCCTTAGTTGGTACAATGAAAGGTTTACAGAGGGAGAATTCTTGGGACAGGTATTCAGAGTAATTCTATCTATGTTGGTTTGGAGCAGATAAAAGCTGGGCTGTGCTATGGTTTGGATATTTGTCCTCTCCAAATCTCATGTTGACATGTGACTGTATTAGGCCATTTTTGCATGGCTATAAAGGAATACCTGAGGCTGGGTAATTTATAAGAAAAGAGGTTGAATTGGCTCATGGTTCTGCAGGCTGTACAGGAAGCATAGCGGCATCTGCTTCTGGGGAGGCTTCAGAGAGCTTTTCCTCATGGTGCAAGGCAAAGTGGAAGCAGGCACTTCACGTGGTGAAAGCAGGAGCAAGAGAGCAGGGTTGGGGGGAGGTGCCACACACTTTTAAACAACCAGATGCTGTGAGAACTCACTCACTGTCACGAGAACAGCATTATGGGGATGGTGCTAAGCCATTCATGAGAAATTGGCCCCACGGTCCAATCATCTCCCACCAGGCACCATCTCCAACATTGAGGATTACAATTCAACCTGAGATTTGCGGAGCGACATACATCCAAACTGTATTACTGACTTCCAATATTTGAGGTAAAGCCTAGTGGGAGATGTTTGGGTCATGGGGGTGGATTCCTCATGAATGGTTTGGTGCCATCCTGGTGGTAATGAGCGAGTTCTTGCTCAGTTCTTTTCCTTGAGAGCTGGTGTTAAAAAGAGTCTGGCACCTCTGCCATCTTTCTCTTGCTCCTTCCCTGACCATGTGATCTCTGCATATGCAGGCTCCCTTTCACCTTCTTCTTTTTTTTGGAAATTAATCTTAATTTTTGTTAAGATTCACCTGTTGACAAACACAAGTTACAATATTAGTTTAAATAGCTGAATATCGTACTCTGAGGATCCCAAAAATGATATGAAAAGTTCTCATTTGTTTAGCATGTAAGATAGAACAAACTCTATTAGGCCTTTTACATATGTTATTTAGAAACAACTTTGGATTTCTGGTCTCCAGAACTATAAATCTGTGCTGCTTTTTAAGCAATTAAGATTGTACCAATTTGTTACAGTAGCAATAGATAAGTAATACAGCTACTTATTATTATCATTACTGCTACTATTTTTTTTTTTTTTTTTTTTACTTTTTTTTTTTTTTTTAAATTATACTTTAAGTTCTAGGGTACATGTGCATAACGTGCAGGTTTGTTACATATGTATACTTATGCCATGTTGGTGTGCTGCACCCATCAACTCGTCAGCACCCATCAATTCATCATTTATATCATGTATAACTCCCCAATGCAATCCCTCCCTCCTCCCCCCTCCCCCCTCCCCATGATAGGCCCCAGTGCGTGATGTTCCCCTTCCCGAGTCCAAGTGATCTCATTGTTCAGTTCCCACCTATGAGTGAGAACATGCGGTGTTTGGTTTTCTGTTCTTGTGATAGTTTGCTAAGAATGATGGTTTCCAGCTGCATCCATGTCCCTACAAAGGACGCAAACTCATCCTTTTTTATGGCTGCATAGTATTCCATGGTGTATATGTGCCACATTTTCTTAATCCAGTCTGTCACAGATGGACATTTGGGTTGATTCCAAGTCTTTGCTATTGTGAATAGTGCCGCAATAAACATACGTGTGCATGTGTCTTTGTAGTAGAATAATTTATAATCCTTTGGGTATATACCCAGTAGTGGGATGGCTGGGTCATATGGTACATCTAGTTCTAGATCCTTGAGGAATTGCCATACTGTTTTCCATAATGGTTGAACTAGTTTACAATCCCACCAACAGTGTAAAAGTGTTCCTATTTCTCCACATCCTCTCCAACACCTGTTGTTTCCTGACTTCTTAATGATTGCCATTCTAACTGGTGTGAGATGGTATCTCATTGTGGTTTTGATTTGCATTTCTCTGATGGCGAGTGACGATGAGCATTTTTTCATGTGTCTGTTGGCTGTATGAATATCTTCTTTTGAGAAATGTCTGTTCATATCCTTTCCCCACTTTTTGATGGGGTTGTTTGTTTTTTTCTCGTATATTTGTTTGAGTTCTTTGTAGATTCTGGATATTAGCCCTTTGTCAGATGAGTAGGTTGCAAAAATTTTCTCCCATTCTGTAGGTTGCCTGTTCACTCTGATGGTAGTTTCTTTTGCTGTGCAAAAGCTCTTTAGTTTAATTAGATCCCATTTGTCAATTTTTGCTTTTGCTGCCGTTGCTTTTGGTGTTTTAGACATGAAGTCCTTGCCCATGCCTATGTCCTGAATGGTACTACCTAGATTTTCTTCTAGGGTTTTTATGGTATTAGGTCTAACATTTAAGTCTCTAATCCATCTTGAATTAATCTTCGTATAAGGGGTAAGGAAAGGATCCAGTTTCAGCTTTCTACTTATGGCTAGCCAATTTTCCCAGCACCATTTATTAAATAGGGAATCCTTTCCCCATTTCTTGTTTCTCTCAGGTTTGTCAAAGATCAGATGGCTGTAGATGTGCGGTATTATTTCTGAGGACTCTGTTCTGTTCCATTGGTCTATATCTCTGTTTTGGTACCAGTACCATGCTGTTTTGGTTACTGTAGCCTTGTAGTATAGTTTGAAGTCAGGTAGCGTGACGCCTCCAGCTTTGTCCTTTTGACTTAGGATTGTCTTGGCAATGCGGGCTCTTTTTTGGTTCCATATGAACTTTAAAGCAGTTTTTTCCAATTCTGTGAAGAAACTCATTGGTAGCTTGATGGGGATGGCATTGAATCTATAAATAACCTTGGGCAGTATGGCCATTTTCACGATATTGATTCTTCCTATCCATGAGCATGGTATGTTCTTCCATTTGTTTGTGTCCTCTTTTATTTCACTGAGCAGTGGTTTGTAGTTCTCCTTGAAGAGGTCCTTTACATCCCTTGTAAGCTGGATTCCTAGGTATTTGATTCTCTTTGAAGCAATTGTGAATGGAAGTTCATTCCTAATTTGGCTCTCTGCTTGTCTGTTACTGGTGTATAAGAATGCTTGTGATTTTTGCACATTAATTTTGTATCCTGAGACTTTGCTGAAGTTGCTTATCAGCTTAAGGAGATTTTGGGCTGAGACGATGGGGTTTTCTAAATATACAATCATGTCATCTGCAAACAGGGACAATTTGACTTCTTCTTTTCCTAACTGGATACCCTTGATTTCTTTCTCTTGCCTGATTGCCCTAGCCAGAACTTCCAACACTATGTTGAATAGGAGTGGTGAGAGAGGGCATCCCTGTCTTGTGCCAGTTTTCAAAGGGAATTTTTCGAGTTTTTGCCCATTCAGTATGATATTAGCTGTGGGTTTGTCATAAATGGCTCTTATTATTTTGAGATACGTTCCATCAATACCGAATTTATTGAACGTTTTTAGCATGAATGGCTGTTGAATTTTGTCAAAAGCCTTTTCTGCATCTATTGAGACAATCATGTGGTTCTTGTCTTTGGTTCTGTTTATATGCTGGATTACGTTTATTGATTTGCGAATGTTGAACCAGCCTTGCATCCCAGGGATGAAGCCCACTTGATCATGGTGGATAAGCTTTTTGATGTGCTGCTGAATCCGGTTTGCCAGTATTTTATTGAGGATTTTTGCATCAATGTTCATCAGGGATATTGGTCTAAAATTCTCTTTTTTTGTTGTGTCTCTGCCAGGCTTTGGTATCAGGATGATGTTGGCCTCATAAAATGAGTTAGGGAGGATTCCCTCTTTTTCTATTGATTGGAATAGTTTCAGAAGGAATGGTACCAGCTCCTCCTTGTACCTCTGGTAGAATTCAGCTGTGAATCCATCTGGTCCTGGACTTTTTTTGGTGGGTAGGCTATTAATTGTTGCCTCAATTTCAGAGCCTGCTATTGGTCTATTCAGGGATTCAACTTCTTCCTGGTTTAGCCTTGGGAGAGTGTAAGTGTCCAGGAAATTATCCATTTCTTCTAGATTTTCTAGTTGATTTGCGTAGAGGCGTTTATAGTATTCTCTGATGGTAGTTTGTATTTCTGTGGGGTCAGTGGTGATATCCCCTTTATCATTTTTTATTGCATCTATTTGATTCCTCTCTCTTTTCTTCTTTATTAGCCTTGCTAGCGGTCTGTCAATTTTGTTGATCTTTTCAAAAAACCAACTCCTGGATTCATTGATTTTTTGGAGGGTTTTTTGTGTCTCTATCTCCTTCAGTTCTGCTCTGATCTTAGTTATTTCTTGCCTTCTGCTAGCTTTTGAATGTGTTTGCTCTTGCCTCTCTAGTTCTTTTAATTGTGATGTTAGAGTGTCAATTTTAGATCTTTCCTGCTTTCTCTTGTGGGCATTTAGTGCTATAAATTTCCCTCTACACACTGCTTTAAATGTGTCCCAGAGATTCTGGTATGTTGTATCTTTGTTCTCATTGGTTTCAAAGAACATCTTTATTTCCGCTTTCATTTCGTTATGTACCCAGTAGTCATTCAGGAGCAGGTTGTTCAGTTTCCATGTAGTTGAGTGGTTTTGATTGAGTTTCTTAGTCCTGAGTTCTAGTTTGATTGCACTGTGGTCTGAGAGACAGTTTGTTATAATTTCTGTTCTTTTACATTTGCTGAGGAGTGCTTTACTTCCAATTATGTGGTCAATTTTGGAAGAAGTGCGATGTGGTGCTGAGAAGAATGTATATTCTGTTGATTTGGGGTGGAGAGTTCTATAGATGTCTATTAGGTCCGCTTGGTGCAGAGATGAGTTCAATTCCTGGATATCCTTGTTAACTTTCTGTCTCGTTGATCTGTCTAATGTTGACAGCGGAGTGTTGAAGTCTCCCATTATTATTGTATGGGAGTCTAAGTCTCTTTGTAAGTCCCTAAGGACTTGCTTTATGAATCTGGGTGCTCCTGTATTGGGTGCATATACATTTAGGAGAGTTAGCTCTTCCTGTTGAATTGATCCCTTTACCATTATGTAATGGCCTTCTTTGTGTCTTTTGGTCTTTGATGGTTTAAAGTCTGTTTTATCAGAGACAAGGATTGCAACCCCTGCTTTTTTGTGTTCTCCATTTGCTTGGTAGATCTTCCTTCATCCCTTTATTTTGAGCCTATGTATGTCTCTGCATGTGAGATGGGTCTCCTGAATACAGCAGACTGATGGGTCTTGACTCTTGATCCAGTTTGCCAGTCTGTGTCTTTTAATTGGAGCATTTAGTCCATTAACATTTAAGGTTAATATTGTTATATGTGAACTTGATCCTGCCATTAGATATTAACTGGTTATTTTGCTCGTTAGTTGATGCAGTTTCTTCCTAGCCTCGATGGTCTTTACATTTTGGCATGTTTTTGCGATGGCTGGTACCGGTTGTTCCTTTCCATGTTTAGGGCTTCCTTCAGGGTCTCTTGTAAGGCAGGCCTGGTGGTGACAAAATCTCTAAGCATTTGCTTATCTGTAAAGGATTTTATTTCTCCTTCACTTATGAAACTTAGTTTGGCTGGATATGAAATTCTGGGTTTAAAATTCTTTTCTTTAAGAATGTTGAATATTGGCCCCCACTCTCTTCTGGCTTGTAGAGTTTCTGCCGAGAGATCTGCTGTTAGTCTGATGGGCTTCCCTTTGTGGGTAACCCGACCTTTCTCTCTGGCTGCCCTTAAGATTTTTTCCTTCATTTCAACTTTGGTGAATCTGGCAATTATGTGTCTTGGAGTTGCTCTTCTGGAGGAGTATCTTTGTGGCGTTCTCTGTATTTCCTGAATTTGAATGTTGGCCTGCCCTACTAGGTTGGGGAAGTTCTCCTGGATGATTTCCTGAAGAGTGTTTTCCAACTTGGTTCCATTTTCCCCCTCACTTTCAGGCACCCCAATCAGGCGTAGATTTGGTCTTTTTACGTAATCCCATACTTCTTGCAGGCTTTGCTCATTTCTTTTTCTTCTTTTTTCTTTTGGTTTCTCTTCTCGCTTCATTTCATTCATTTGATCTTCAATCGCTGATACTCTTTCTTCCAGTTGATCGAGTCGGTTACTGAAGCTTGTGCATTTGTCACGTATTTCTCGTGTCATGGTTTTCATCTCTGTCATTTCGTTTATGATCTTCTCTGCATTAATTAGTCTAGCTGTCAATTCTTCCACTCTTTTTTCAAGATTTTTAGTTTCTTTGCGCTGGGTACGTAATTCCTCCTTTAGCTCTGATAAGTTTGATGGACTGAAGCCTTCTTCTCTCCTCTCGTCCAAGTCATTCTCTGACCAGCTTTGATCCGTTGCTGGCGATGGGCTGCGCTCCTTCGCAGGGGGAGATGCGCTCTTATTTTTTGAATTTCCAGCTTTTCTGCCCTGCTTCTTCCCCATCTTTGTGGTTTTATCTGTCTCTGGTCTTTGATGGTGGTGACGTACTGATGGGGTTTTGGTATAGGTGTCCTTCCTGTTTGATAGTTTTCCTTCTGACAGTCAGAAGGACTGTCTGTTGGTCTGTTGGAGATTGCTTGAGGTCCACTCCAGACCCTGTTTGCCTGGGTATCAGCAGCAGAGGTTGCCGAAGATAGAATATTGCTGAACAGCGAGTGTACCTGTCTGATTCTTCCTTTGGAAGTTTCCTCTCAGGGGTGTACTCCACCCTGTGAGGTGTGGGGTGTCAGACTGCCCCTAGTGGGGGATTTCTCCCAGCTAGGCTACTCAGGGGTCAGGGACACACCTGAGCAGGCAGTCTGTCCGTTCTCAGATCTCAACCTCCGCGTTGGGAGATCCACGGCTCTCCCCAAAGCTGTCAGACAGAGTCGTTCGCGTCTGCACCAGCTCCTGCTACTTCCCCTGTTGGTCTTCAGCTGTGCGCTGTCCCCAGAGGTGGAGACTACAGAGACAGGCAGGCTTCCTTGAGCTGCTGTGAGCTCCACCCAGTTCGAGCTTCCCAGCGGCTTTGTTTACCTCCTTAAGCCTCAGCAATGGCGGGCGCCCCTCCCCCAGCCTCGCTGCTGCCTTGCGGATAGATCGCGGCAGACTGCTGTGTTAGCAGTGAGGGAGGCTTCGTGGGCGTGGGACCCTCCCGGCCAGGTGTGGGATATATTCTGGTGTGCCTGTATGCTTACAGCGCAGTATTGGGGTGGGAGTTACCCGATTTTCCAGGTGTTGTGTGTCTCAGTTCCCCTGGCTAGGAAAACGGATCCCCTTCCCCCTTGCGCTTCCAGGTGAGGCGATGCCTCGCCCTGCTTCAGCTCTCGCTGGTCAGGCTGCAGCAGCTGACCAGCACCGATTGTCCGGCACTCCCTAGTGAGATGACCCCAGTACCTCAGTTGAAAATGCAGAAATCACCGGTCTTCTGTGTCGCTCGCGCTGGGAGTTGGAGACTGGAGCTGTTCCTATTCGGCCATCTTGCTCCGCCCCCCTCTTTTCACCTTCTTCTATGAATGGAAGCAGCCCGAAGCCCTCACCAGAAGCAGATGCTGGTGCCATGCTTCTCGTGCAGCCTGCAGAACTATGAGCCAGATAAACCCTTTTCTGTGTAAATTATGCAGTCACCAGTATTCCTTTATAGCAATGCAAACAGATTCAGACAAGCTGTAAAGCTTTCCCTAAAGTTTTCCCAGTTAACACCAGCATCTCCTTCACAGACCTCTACTACCCTGGGCCCATCAGTTTTGAGGACCTTGCCTTTTCTCCTTTTGAGAGACTAAGAAAGAGCAGTTGCCTTAGTGTTTTCACAGAAATCAGAAACTGGAAATGCTGTCAGATTTTGCATTTTCCCTGAGTGCCATCTATTTTCAATAGAAACATTTGTGCACTGACTGCAAGGGAGATGGATCAAGAGTACTGCACCCCTTGCTTCATATGCTGGAAGACAGCCCAAAAGGAGAATTTGGGCTCCCACATACCAGAGCTCTGGTATGTGTCTAGAGAACGGAAGTAGTGGTAGAGGAAATGTTGCTGCCCTGAGAAATCCAGAATCTTGTTCATAGGCCTCTGCTGCCCTCCTTTCCCAATTTTTGTTAAGATAAGCATTTAAGAATAGTTTTATTTGTGCATTTATTTATTTAATTTTTTTTTTTTTGAGATGGAGTCTTGCTCTGTTGTTCAGGCTGGAGTGCAATGGTGTGATCTCGGCTCACTGCAACCTCCACCTCCTGGGTTCAAATGAGTCTCCTGCCTCAGCCCCCTGAATAGGTGGGATTACAGGCACCTGCTGCCATGCCTGGCTAATTTTTGTATTTTTAGTAGAGATGGGGTTTTGCCGTGTTGGTCAGCCTGGTCTTGAACTCCTGACCTCAGGTGATTCACTCGCCTCGGACTCCCAAAGTGCTGGAATTACAGACGTGAGCCACCACACCTAGCCAAGAATAGTTTTAGATGTATAGAAAAGTTGTGAAGATGGCACAGAGAATTCCTAGATACACTATATTCAGGTTTCATTGATTTTTCCCAAAGATTCTCTTTCCTTTCCAAGATCCCATCCAAGATGCCACCTATGTTGAAAGTTTGTGAAGGCTGCCATAACAAAATACTAGAGAGTATGTGGCCTAAACAACAGAAATTTAATTTTACACACTTCTGGAGCCTAGAAATATGAGATCAAGGTGTTGGCAGGTTGAGTTTCTCTTTTTCAAAAAATTTTATTTTACTTTAAATTCTGGGATACATGTGCTGAACGTGCAGGTTTGTTATGTAGGTATACATGTGCCATGGTGGTTTGCTGCACCTATCAACCCATCATCTAGGCTTTAAGTACCGCACGCATTAGGTATTTGTCCTAATGCTCTCCCCACCCTTTCCCCTGACCCCCTGACCGGCCCCAGTGTGTGATGTTCCCCTCCCTGTGTCCATGTGTTCTCATAGTTCAACTCCCACTTATGAGTGAGAACATGTGGTGTTTGGTTTTCTATTCCTGTGTTAGTTTGCTGAGGATGATGATTTCCAGCTTCATCCATGTCCCTGTAAAGGACATGAACTCATTCTTTTTTATCGCTGCATAGTATTCCATGTTGTGTATGTGTATATGTGGCACATTTTCTTTATCCAGCCTTTCACTGATGGGCATTTAGGTTCATTCTGAGTCTGCTATTGTTCTCTTGAAGCCTCCCTCTTTGGTTTACAGATGGCTCTTTTATCCCTGTGTCCTCAGATGGCCTTTTCTCTGTGTGCGTACATTCCTGGTGTCTTTTCCTCTTCTAATGAGGACGATAGTTCCATTGAATTAGAGCCCCACCATTATGACCTCATTGAACCTTAATTATCTTTTTTTTTTTTCCACCATCACACTGGGATAATTTTTGTATTTGTAGTAGAAACAGGGTTTCACCATGTTGGCCAGGCTGACCTTGAACTCCTGACCTCAAGTGAACTGCCTGCCTTGGCCTCCCAAAGTGCTGGGATTACAGGCGTAAGCCACCATGCCCAGCCTAACTTTAATTATCTTTTAAAATTATCTTCAAATAAAGTCACATTGACAGCTAGGATTTCAACAAATGAATTTTATATTGCAAAAAACTTTTAGGTTCAGGAGTACATGTGAAGGTTTGTTATATAGGTAAACTCATATCCTGGGGATTTGACGTACAGATTATTTCATCAGTCAGATACTAAGCCTACTACCCAATAGTTATTTTTTCTGCTCCTCTCCCTCCTCCTACCCTCCAACCTCTGTTAAGCCCCCATTAATGTTGTTCCCCTCTATGTGTCCATGAGTTCCCATCATTTAGCTCCTACTTATAAGTGAGAACATGCGGTATTTGGTTTTCTGTCCCTGCGTTAGTTTGCTGAGGATAATGGCTTCCAGAAAATGGTTTTCCAGCAACAGCGTTCATGCTTTCTCCACAGCATGTTTTCTTGTTTTTTGCAATATAGACGGATT
This sequence comes from Rhinopithecus roxellana, assembly GCF_007565055.1. Taxonomy (NCBI): domain Eukaryota; kingdom Metazoa; phylum Chordata; class Mammalia; order Primates; family Cercopithecidae; genus Rhinopithecus; species Rhinopithecus roxellana. The sequence goes on along the minus strand of NC_044555.1, from coordinate 129,072,826 downwards.
TAATAATTATTTCAATGTATCTTTTTTCCTCCTGCATTTTACCATAAACAGTAAGGAGAAACCAGACCATGCCTTCAACAGTTTGCTTTGAAATCTCTTCAGCTAGATACCTGAATTCATCACTTTTAACTTCTAATTTCCACAAACACTAGAATGCAATTCAGCCAAGTTTTAAAAAATCACTGTATTTATTTATTTGAGACAGGATCTCATTCTGTTGCCTAGGCTGGAGTGCAGTGACACAATAATGGCTCACTGCAGCCTCAATCTCTGGGGCTCAAGCCATCTGCCCCCCTTAGCCTCCCAAATAGCTGGGAACACAGACTCTTGCCATCAAGCTCGGCTAATTTTAAAAATTTTTGCGTAGAGACAGGGCTTCACTATGTTGCCCAGGCTGGTTTCAACTCCTGGGCTCAAGTGATCCACCCTCCTAGGCCTCCCAAAGCTCTGGAATTATAAGCATGAGCTGCCATGCCTGGCTTAAAAATCACTTTTATAACAAGGATCATCTTTCCTCCAGTTTCCAATAACATGTTCTTCATTTCTGTCTGATACCTCATGATAATCACTTTTAACATCCATATTCCTACCAACAGTCTCTTGCAGGCAATTTTCTTAGACCATTCTGGCTGCCATAAAAAATATCAAACTGGGCCGGGCACGGTGGCTTATGCCTATAATCCCAGTACTTTGGGAGGGCAGATCACCTGAGGTCGGGAGTTTGAGACCGGCCTGACCAACATGGAGAAACCCCTTATCTACTGAAAATACAAAAAAGTAGCTGGGCATGGTGGTGCATGCCTGTAATCCTGGCTACTTGGGAGGCTGAGGCAGGAGAATCGCTTGAACCCAGGAGGCAGAGGTTGTGGTGAGCTGAAATTGTGCCATTGTACTCCAGCCTGGGCAACAAGAGCGAAACTCCATCTCAAAAAAATAAAATAAAATAAAATAAAATAAAGAAAAATCAAACTGAGTACCTTAGAAGCAACCAAAATTTATTTCTCACAGTTCTGAAAGCTGAGAAGTCTGGGATCAAGGCAGATTTGGTGTCTGGTGAGGGCCCGTTTCCTGGTTCATAGATGGTACCCTCTCACAGTCCCCTCACATGGTGGAAGGAGTGAACAAACTCCCTTGGGCTTCTTTTATAAATGCAACAATTTTATTCATTAAGGCTCCACCCTCACTGCCTAATCACTTCCCCAAAGGCCCCACCTCCTAATACCATCACCTTGCGGGTTAGGATTTCAGCATATGAATTTTGGGAGAGACACAAACACTGAGAACATAGCAGCAATCTAAACATTTTCTAACATGAACCTCAAAACTCTTCCAGTCTGTATCCATTACCCAGTTCCAAAACTACTTCCACATTTTTAGGCATTTGTTACAGCAGCACCCCACTTCTTGGTACCAAAATCTGTATTAGTCTTCTAGGGTTGCTGTAACAAAGTACCACAGAGTGGGTCACTTAAACAACAGAAATTTATTTTCTCACACTTCTGGAGGCTGAAAGTCCAAGATCAAGGTGTTAGCAGGTGTGTTTTCTCCTGAGGCCTCTTTCCTTGGCTTCCAGATGTTATTTTCCCTCTGTGTCCCCACATGTCTTTTGTCTGTGTGTATGCACTCCTGTTGCCTCTTCCTTTCCTTATTAGAGCACTAGTCTTTTTGGATTAGAGCCCCATCCTGATGATCTCACTTAAACTCAGTTTCCTCTGTAAAGACCCTACCTGCAAACATAGTCACGTTGGGGGTTAGGACTTCAACACATGAATTCAGGGGGAAATAATTCATTCCACAACACAATTTCTCTTCTCTTTTTGATAGGTCAAGACTGACCATCTATATTTCTACCTTTACTGAGATTGAAGACTGGAAATACCATTAGCTTTTCCATTTTTCCAGAAATTCATTTTCTATATCAAAGGGAAAAAATGGACTGGTAGTCATTTTAAGGTGAACAGATCATGATAGATAATTGCCTTGTTTGGTACTGGAAAGCCATTTGCAGGTACCTTTAGAGGATTGACCCAGACAGGCACCTCTGCTTATCAGGCCACAGTATTTGAGAAACACTGGTAGAAGAGGAACTGTCCTGTTCACATTTCTCATTCTTCACTGGCCTTTGCTGCTCTCTGCCTCTGGTCCTGTTAATGCTATCCCTCAGTAACATGCATGACTCTACCATTTTGAGAACATTGCCAGTAGCCCCTTTATAGAACTAGAGGTCTCAAGTTTACAGTGGCCATGATGACTTCTGTAGTTCAGTTTATGCCCAAAGAAAAGAATGTGTAAAGAAAAGGCACAAAAGTGACTGTAAGAGAATGATATCACCAAAAATGGCAGAGTCTCTGCCAGGAATTTCTGAAAGATCTCTCCTCCATAAAAGTCATGAAGAAAATATCCAAAAAAGGTGAGAATTGGCTTTTTTCAGAACACTGGAGATTAACCAATGGTTTGTGCAAATCAGGGAGCACTTACTCAAGAAAAATGGCTGACTAGGTAAGAATGATGAGCTTGACGTCCTCTTAATTTGCTTTAGACCCATCTCCCTTTATCCAGCTCCCTAATATCTTTGAAAACTACTTCCTACTTTCTCATCTTAGCAACTAACAGAGGGGGCAGAACAAGTCTAGAGCTCTTTCAAACACTCCTTCCAAAAGAATTGTCATTATTTGACCTGTCCAGTTGTTCTCTGGAAGAACCCACTTGCAAAGGTGTCTGACACAGGGCTCACCCAGTGTGGAAAGTGTTTCCCCAGGAGGTGTTTGTCAAAAGCAATTTCAGGCAATTGTTAAACACCTGGCTGTCTGAGAAGGTGATAACAGTTGGGAGAAAGCAACAAGCTAACCAAAATACTTTTTTTTTTTCTTTTAAGAAAAATAAAAAAAAAAAAACTGGGAAATAAAATGTCCTTAGAGGCTTTGAAAATCTCTGACATATTCCTGGGACTCTACAAGGTCAGGTGCATGCCCGTGGTGGTGCATGTGCTTAGGAAAGACTTGAGAAGGTCCTAAACTTTCACCGCTGGCTGACCCTGAGTGTCTGTAAAAGCAGAATGTGAAGGCTAATGCAAGAATTTTAAACTACATGCTGGAGCATTGAAAGAGTGCCCAAATACAGACACAGATCTCCTCAGCAAAGGTTGGTAGACTTATTAATTCCAGGAGTTTAAGGAAACTTCCATCCAATCATTAATGAACCACTAAGCTAACTGAGAAGAGAGTTTAATGGTCACACAAGAAAAAAAATACAAACTTTTACAGAATTACTTCAGGAAAATCACAGGAAAAATTAGGGTTCTACTGAGAAAAATCATCAGTAGGCAATATATACATATACAGAAAGAGATTTATTATAAGGGGTTGGCACATATGGTTATGAAGGCTGAGATGTCTTATGATCTGCTATCTGCAAGTTGGAGGCCTAGGAAAGCTGATGGAGGCTGAGGCACCTTATGACCTGCTGTCTGCAAGTTGGAGGCCCAGGAAAGCTCGTGGTGTAGTTCCAGTCCAAGTCTGAAGGCCTGAAAATTGGTGGGGGGTGGGGACAGAGGGCAGTGGTGTAAGTCCTAATCTGAGTCTGAGGGCCTGATAACCAGAAGTTTTCATGTCCAAGGACAGGAGAAGATGAATGCCCCAATTCAAACAGAGAGAGTGAATTCACCCCTCTTCTGCCTTTTTATTCTATTCAGGCCCTCAATGTGTTGAATGATAACCACCCACAGAGGTGAGGACAATCAACTTTTTTTACTCAGTCTAATGATTCAAACGCTAATCTCTTCTGAAAATGTCCTCACAGACACACCCAGAAATAATGTTTTATCAGCTATCTGGGCATCCCTTAGCTCAGTGAAGTTGACACGTAGAATTAACCATCAGAAGTCCACCCTTGTCAAATTGGCACCCATACACATTCTTTAAACCACATGTAATCACTAAATAAAGACAATAACAAGGTGATAATTCCACCAAACATCATACAACTATCCTGCATACAACCAAAAATGCGTAATTCCTTCCCCAGAAGAGGAGGTAAAGTCTCTAAGTGATGTTGACTCTTCTTTTGATACTGTTACTTTAATCCTATGATATAAAGTTAACAATACTTAAAAACTGATATTAAGTCAATACATCTTATGTTACATGAGAAGGAAATAAGAAAAAAATAAAGATATTTGCTTTATATAGATTGATACACACAGATGTATATATTAAAAAAAGAAGAAATATTTATGACAGTTACAGTCCTTGTTTCTGTAACTTGTATTTATAACTACCTTTTCCTACTACCCATTCTGCATTCCCTTTGCCTTCAGCAAGCACCTCAGCTGGTCATAATTCTTTACCTGGCAGGGTGACCCAAACCTTCATTTCTGAAGAGTCTAGGCCATTGGTAATCCTCCCTGGATTGGATTAGTGTAGTTTTTCTTTGACCTTAATCACAGGACACATACTAAGAGACATCCTAAGGGATCTCCTGTATACCGGGCATACTCTTTTTTTATCTCCATTGTGAAGTAGTAGTCCAATTTCCCCTTGGTAGTACCAATCACCCCACCCAGCATAGTAATTCTCTTCTTTGCCTATTGACTCAGAGGAGCCCAAAGTGGCCAGGCGGCAGTCTGTTTTGTTTTGTTTTGTTTTTTTCTCCTACTTTAAGTTCTGGGTTACATGTGCAGAACGTGCAGTTTTGTTACATAGGTATACACATGCCGTGGTGGTTTGCTGCACCCATCAACCATATTAGATATTTCTCCTAATGTTATCCCTCCCCTAGGCCCCCATCCCCCGACAGGCCCTGGTGTGTTATTTTCCCCTCTCTGTGTCCATGTTCTCATTGTTCAACTCCCACTTATGAGTGAGAACATGTGGTGTTTGGTTTTCTGTTCTTGTGATAGTTTGCTGAGAATGATGGTTTCCAGCTTCATCCATGTCCCTGCAAAGGACACAAACTCATCCTTTTTTTGGCTGCATCATATTCCATGGTGTATATGTGCCACATTTTCTTAATCCAGTCTATCATTGATGGACATTTGGGTTAGTGCCAAGTCTTTGCTATTGTGAATAGTGTCAGGCTGCAGTCTTAATTCCAGTGCAATGGAATTATTGTCATGTATCTTGGTGGAAGTATTTTTCCCGCTGAAGCCAGATCTCTAGGTCAGATCTCTAAGCCAGCAGAGTATAAAATTGCAGAGAGAGGAAACAGAATTTGGGCTACTGAGTCACTAGGGTTAATAGTGACTACTGCCAATCCTATTTCTACCCCTTGATTCCCAGACCTGTGAATCCTGGCTATCAGAGAAATGGCAACTTGTATTGGATGCCAATTCAGAACATATATAGCCTTCTGGAGAACCTTGCAGGTCTGGGTTCAGCTATTACCACCTAGCTGGTACTATATAACTGAGTTTTCAAAAGGCCAGTCAAGAGGCCTATCAAGTCAGTTGCTTCAGGATGGTAGGGGACATGGTAAGACCAGTGTATTTCATGAGCATGAGCACCACGGTTGCACTTCTTTTTCTGTAAAGTGAGTTTCTTGATCAGAAGCAATGCTGTATGGAATATCATAATTGTGGACAACATTTTCTGTAAGTCCGCAGATGGTAGTTTTGGCAGAAGCATTGTGTGCAGGGAAGGCACATCTATATCTAGAGTGTCTATTCCAGAAAAAGCAAAACAATACTTCTTCCATAATGGAAGCAGTCCAATATAATCAACCTGCCACCAGGTAGTCGGCTGATCATTCTGGGGAATGGTGCCACATTGTGGGCCCAGTGTTGATCTTGGCTATGGCAGATTGGGCACTCAGTGGTGGCTATAGCCAGATTGGCTTTGGTGAGTGGAAGTCCATGTTGCTGAGCCCATGCATAACCTCCATCCCTGTCACCATGGCCACTTTTTTTTTTTTTTATGAGCCCATGGGCAATGACAAGGGTGGCCAGGGAAGGCAGCTGAGTGGTATTCACAGAAGAAGTCATCCTATCCTTTTGATTATTCACATCCTCCTCTGCTGAAGTCATACTTTGGTGAACATTCACATGGAACACAAATATCTTCACTTTTTGGCTCATTCACAATGGTATATCCACATACCTCTTCCCCCAAATTTCTTTGTCACCAATTTTCCAATCATTTTTCTTTGAAGTTCCTGACCATACAGCCAAACAATTGTTTACAGCCTATGATTTGGTATATGATCACATGTCTGGCTATTTCTCCTTCCAAGCAAAGTGCGCAACCAGGTGCACTGCCCACTGGGATGATTTCCCATCACCAGTGTCCTTTAGGGATGTCCCCATAGTGCGGCAACTTTCCACTTTTGGACGGTGCCTGTATATGGTGCAGAACCATCTGTAAACCAGGCCTGAGTCTTCTCTTCCTCTGTGAACTTATTGTAGATAACTCCCCCATGAAGCCATAGGTGCAGGCTGGGAGAGAGAAGTGTAGCAGGAGTGGGGACCATGGGGATTTGGGCCTCTTTCTCATGTAACTTATTTGTGCCCTCAGATCCTGCTCCAGCCCAATCACATATATACCACTTCCATTTGATGATGGAGCTTTGCCATGCATGCCCAACTTTAAGGCTTGGTGGGTCAGATAACTCCTAGTTCATGATGGTCAACTCAGGCTGCATGGTAACTTGGTGACCCACGGTCAAGTGTTCAGTCTCTATTCAGGCCCAGAAGCATGCCAAGAGCAATTTCTCAAAAGGACAGTAGTTGTCTGTGGAGGATGGCAGGGTCTTGCTAGAAAATCCTAAAGTCCTGTGCTGCTATTTCCTACAGGGGCCTGACAAGGGCTCCAAACAGCATCCCTATCTGCCATTGAAGCTTAAGGCACCACTGGATCTGCTGGATCATATGGCCCAAGTAGCAGAGCAGCTTGAACACCTGCCTGGACCTGTCACCAAGCCTTCTCTTGCTCTGAGCCCCACTCAAAACTAGCAGCTTTTCAGGTCACTCGGTTAAATGGGTCTGAATAACACATGCAAAGGAAAACTATGTTGACTCTAAAATCCAAAGAGGCCGACTAAGTGCTGTGGCTCTTTCTTAGTTGTAAGAGGGACTGATGCAACAAGTTATCTTTCACCTTACAGAGCATATCGTGACATGCCCTACATCACTGGATCCCTAGAAATTTCACTGAGGAAGAAGGCCCTGCATTTTAGATTTATTTCCCACCCTCTGACACATAAATATTTTCCAATGAAGTCTAGAGTAGTTGCTACTTCTTGCTTACTAAGTCCAATCAGCATGTCATAAATGTAAGGAAGCAGTGTGATATCTTATAGAAGGGAAAGGTGATTAAGATCCCTGTGAACAAAATTATGACACAGGGCTAGAAAGTTGATATAGTCCTGAGGTAGGACAGTGAAGGTATACTGCTAGCCTTGCCAACTGAAAGCAAACTGCTTCTGGTTGCCTTGTGGACAGGAATGGAGAAGAAGGCATTTGAAAGATTAATAGCTTGCATACCAGATACCAGGGGATATGTTAATTTTCTCAAGCAATGAAACCATATTTGGCATAGCAACTGCAATTTGAGTCATCAACTGGTTAAATTTATGATAACCCACTGTAATTCTCCAAGATCCATCTGTCTTCTGCACAAACCAAAGAGGAGAATTGAATGGAGATGTAGTGGAAATTACCACCCCTGCATCTTTGAAGTTCTTGATGGTGGCATTAATCTCTGAAATCCCTTGAGGAACATGACATTGCCTTTGGTTTACTATTTTCCTAGGTAGATGCCATTCTGGTGGCTTCCACTTGGCCTTTCCCACCATAAAAGCCCTCAGTCCACATGTCAGAGGACTACTATTAAAGATTCTGCTAGCTACTGAGTATATCTATTCCAATTATGCATTCTGACACTGGTGAAATAACCACCACATGGGTTCATGCAACCCACTGTGAAATGGACCTCAATTAAAACTCCATTGATCACCAGACCTCTGTAAGCCCCCACTCTGACTGGTAGGCCACATTATGTTTTGGGTCTCCTAGAAGTAGTGTCAGTTCAGAACCAGAGTCCAGTAGACCCCCAAATTCTGATTACTTCCTTTTCCCCAAGGTAAAGTTACCCTGGTAAAAGGCTGCAGGTCCCTTTAGGGAAGGCTGGGAGCAAAATTAATAGTATAAATTTTTGGTAGTGTGCTTGGGTTCTTCCTTGAGGCAATCCAACATCCCCTTCATTAAAAAAGTACTGGGTCTATAAACTGGCTCAAGTCTGGAAATTGAGGTGCTATGACTTTTTATTTTTATGATTTGAGTTAGGCTTTTGTTCCCTTGTCCTAGAAATTTTCTGCTTATAACAGATCAAGTAGATTTCCTGTCTATTTCACTTCTAGGAAATGAAGCATCATGACTAACTAACCAATGCCATAGGTCTGCATGAGTCAGACTATCTTGATTGCTGCTTTGACTCTGCTGTCCATTATGATAACTATGCTCACCTTGCCTTTGGTGGTTGAGTGCTGCCACTTGGTCTTTTCCACTCCATTATCCAATTACTCCCATTGCATTTAGGTTTACCAATTCAGTAACTGCAATTCCCAGTGTGAGGTTTGGTCTACAGAGAAGAGAGAATACAGAGCACTTCAAGGATCCTGGAGTTGCCCTCATACATTTATTTCTCATGGTATTGGCAATAGGTATGTCTTCTGAACCCTCCCAGTGTGGATGAGTAGATCCTAAATGACAAATCCACTCTAATGTTCCAATCTCCTTAAGCATTTGAATCTGTTCCTCTGCATTAAACCAAGGCATATTCAGCATTTCTAATTTGCCCAGTGTGGGCCACCTTTTGGCCAACCAATAAAACAAACTTTTAGAGCCCTTTCTAATTCCCCAAGTTGTAACATTAAATGCAGAATCTGTGCTTAGTAAACCTGTATCAATAAATTCAGCCTGATCCAACTTTATATTCCTTCTACCATTACCCCAATGCCTTACAATCCATTTCCATACATGCTTCTTAGATTTCTGTCTGTATAAATTAGAAAACTCTAGTAGTTCTTTTGGAATGTGGAATGTGGACCTGCTCATGGTCACACATTGTATCTCACTTTTAGGGAACTTCTGAGACTTGAGTCTAGTTATAGATCTAGAAGCAAAGAAGGGTAGTGGGGGTGGGTCCTGGGCAGGCTCAGCGTGGTCTTTTATGGCAACTGCTTCAGAGGAGGGCTTAACAGTGTCTTAAAGCAATGCAGGGTTAATCCTCTCAGAGGAAGGTGGTAAGACCAAGACTACTATTGGTGGAGAGGCTGACAGCACCAAGGATATGGATGCAGCTGCCACTAGCAGGGGGAGGCCACTTGCACTAAAGTTAGGGAGACCACTTTTGGTTGGGGTGAGGTATTCTCTTCCACAGGCAAAGAAGACTCAGAATTTAGGAGCTCACTTTCCCCAGCTTCTTTGGGGTCTTCCTACACATCTCCATTCTGATTTACAGGATCCCATTCTTTCCCAATTGATGTCCTCCCTTTAACAGGAGACACCCTGCAAGGTTGATAGTTTAACTTGTACTGTGATCCAGCCAATCACAGGATGAGGTTCTGTGTTTGATTTGCAGCAATTTTGGCCCTACCACTAGAGGAGACAGAGGACTCCTTCAGGACACACATAGAAGCTCTTAGGTCATTTATGCAGCACTTGAGCTTGGAATTTGAATCCCTGAGCTCATCCTTTTCTTTCATCAATTTGTCCAGCAACATTAGGAGTAACCAACCATTGTCTTTATATTTACTAGTTTTAAAGAACTTTGAAAAGGATTATATACAGAGTCACTCAGCTCCTTGCTTCTTACAAGTGGTTGATTAAATCGGAGTATCCAATGCAGATATTTTGCATATCTCTATGAACAGTTCATGCTATGTTATACTATGCTATGCTATGCACTATCTGTACTCTCTTTACTACTTGAAAGAGAGTCATTAGTATCTTTAATTCTAACTATATGTTCCATGAAAGGGCCATATATGCAAAGTGACCCTCAAACCCAGAAGGAGCCAAGATGAGGCAGACAAATCCAGTTTGTCAGTACAGGGTGATGTATTAGTGGAATTTATAGACAGAGCATGGTCTTGGGTGGCTGCAAGATAGATCTCTGCACCGCAACCCTCCAGACCCAGGGCTTATATCTCGGGGGAAACGTATAAATGCTGTGGCTACAGGTGTCACAGCCTATGATATATGCAATTATCCTTCATAAAATAAGAAGACATTAAGACATTCTTGGCCGGGCGCAGTGGTTCACACCTGTAATCCCAGCACTTTGGGAGGCTGAGGCAGGCGGATTACCTGAGGTCAGGAGTTCAAGACCAGCCTGACCAACGTGGAGAAACCCCATCTCTACGAAAAAATACAAAATTAGCTGGGCGTGGTGGTGCATGCCTGTAATCCCAGGTACTAGGGAGGCTGAGGCAGGAGAATCACTTGAACCCGGGTGGTGGAGGTTGTGGTGAGCTGAGATCGCGCTATTGCACTCCAGCCTGGGCAACAAGAGCAAAACTCCATCTAAAAAAAAAAAAAAAAAAAAAAAAAAAAAAAAAAAAAAAGACATTCTTAGATGAATAAAAACGAACAAGTACTTCATCCCTAGCGGAATTGCCCTTCAAGTATTATTAAAGGGAGTCCTTCAGGCTAAAATAAAAGGACACTAGACACTAGACAGGACACTCGAATCCACATGAAGAAATAAAGAGCATCAGTAAAGGTAGCTACATAAAAGACAGTATGGATGTATTTTTTGTTTGTAACTTGTTTGTTCCCCTGTCTGATTTAAAAGACAACTGCATAAAGCAATAATTATGTCCATGTTCATGGGCATACAATGTATAAAGATGTAAAGCATAAAGGAAGGGAGAAGAAATGGAGTTTTATGGGAACAACATTTTTGTGTACTATTGAAATTAAGTTGATATTAATTCAGACTGGATTGTTATAAATTAAAGTGCTAATTATAATCACCAGGGCAATCACTAAGACTATAGCTTCACGTCATTATGCCAAGCAAACAATGCTGGATTTCTCTCTTTACCCTGCTGTCCACCTGTGGCATGGTTTGCTCTCTCCTTTACGCAGTTCCTTGTATTTTCCTCCAGTGCGGCTAAGTTAGAGCCTTTACTGGGCTGGGGGTGTGGAGTGAGGGAGATGATGTTTAATTTTTCTTATGCACATCTAAGGTAAAGGAACTCATTATGCTCAATCCTGTGTTAGTCACAGGCTATCTTCATCAGAAGTGAATTGAAGTAACAAGATAATTCTTTTGTAGAATTATCTTTGATTGGCAAGGCACTTCCAGCTGAAGGAGTCACCTTCCTGGCCCTTCTTCCCACCTTGGTCAGGCTGGCCACACGCAAGACACCTGCAAACTATGAGTCTATCATTTATATACAAAGTTTATAGCACATCTGTGAACGTAAGCATTCACTTGAAGGAGCCTGGGGTTAAAGAGGGATTTTTCAGAAACAGCATCTGTGCAAGGTATCCACTGAGTCACAGTACAGCTTAGGAGGACAAAATGAGTTGATGAAAAGATAGGAAGCAAGATTTTTCACACCAGCTTCTTCACACACCTTAGTTGATTTGTGCCTGCAACGTTTGTTAATTTCTCCCCATTCTATGTTCTTTTTTCCCCCTTACTTTCCTGTGCCCTCTCCTCAAAATGCTGTGATAGGCCAGGCACAGTGGCTCAAGCCCGTAATCGCAGCACTTGGGGAGGCCAAGGCAGGCGGATTGCTTGAGTCTAGGAGTTCAAGACTGGCCTGGACAGCATGGCGAAACTTTGTCTCTGCAAAAACAAAAATTAGCTGGGCATGGTGGTGTGCGCCTGCAGTCCCAGCTACTCGGCTGGCTGAGGTAGGAAGATCACTCGAGCCAAGGAGGTCCAGGCTGCAGGGAACTGTGATAGCACCACTGCACTCCAGCCTGGGCTACAAAAGAAGACCTTGTCTTGAAAAAACAAACAAACAAACAAACAAACAACAACACGCACACACAAAAACTGGGTTAGTGATTTTGGAGATTTGTTCCTCCTAAAATTAAATGTACTTTCTACCCTAAGTCTGCAGTATTTACATGCTGCCCTACAGTTTGAAGGGAAAGGGAAAAAAATTGTGTTCCTTCCCTCTCATCTCTCCCTATCATCCTTCCTTTCTTTTCAAACTTGTGAAATTGTCTCAGCCTTTAGAAAAACAGGATGTAGCTCAAATTTAGGTAGTCTGGCACCTTTCCAGGGATATGAGGGTCTGAGGAGCATCAGGAAGAAATCACACCGGGATCAGATAGGGCCAGAGACAACTAGGCAGCAGGTAATACTTGCAAGTGTTTGATGTGAAAATGTCTCCTTTTCTTTACTTCAGATCTGGTGCAAAGACCAGAACAGCACCACAAGTGTAATAATAATTGGCAGTCAGTGTGGGTAAAGGGATGGTCAGTACGTGTACCCAAAGAAATGGGAGGCAACACCAAATAGGTGGGTAAATGTTGCAATGACAAATCTGGTTAGATATGTGAGAAATCAAGGTAGGCTGACAGTAGGAATCTGTTAACAGGTATCAAAGTCTGGAGGTGAATAAGATTTCAGTTCCTAGGAGGGGAGCCAGCAAGGCTAGTGTTGTGAGATCAGAACCAGGCACAAGGAAGGGCTGGACTTTGGGATACAGTGTGTGAAGAGTGATAAAGAACACAGCTTTGCAACCTTTCCTTTGCCCTGAACTTTCATAATGTGCCTGGAGCAGGCACTGGGCTAGGTGCTGGATATAAAATGTGATATAGTTTAGATGTTTGTCCCCTCCAAATCTCATGTTGAAATGTAATTGCCAGTGTTGGAGATGGAGCCTACTGGGGGGTGTTTGGGCCATGTGGTGAATCCTTCATGAATGGCTTGATGCTATTCTCACAATAATGAGTGGGTTCTGACTCTTAGTTCACATGAAATCTGGTTGTTTAAAAGAATGTGGCACCTCCTCCCCCTTCTTGCTCCCTCTCTCACCATGTAACCTGTCTGCTCCTGCTTCACCTTCCACAGTGAGTAAAAGCTCCCTGAGGCCTCATCAGAAGCCAAGCAGATGCCAACACCATGATTCCTATACAGCCTGCAGAACCAGGAGCCAATTAAACTTCTTTTCTTTACAAATTACCCAGTCTCGAGTAGTTCTTTATAGCGATACAAAAATACACAAACACACAATGAAACTTAACACCGGATGATCCCAACGTTTGCAAAATTTGGGAATAGAAATGGCTGCAGCACTACTGCTAGCTGTGTGACCTTCGGCAAGTCGGTCAACCACCCTGTGACTCCATTTTCTCAACTGTAAAATTTTTTATTTCTTATTTTGTTTTAGATTTAGGGGTACATGTGCAGGTTTGTTACATGGGTATATTGTGTGATGCTAAAGTTTGAGCTTCTAATGATCACATCGCCCAAGAAGTGGACAGAGCACTCAATAGGTAGTTTTTCAACCCCTGCCCCCTCCTCCCTTCCTCCCTTTTGGAATCACCGGTGTTTATTGTTCCCATTTCTGTGTCATTGTGTAATCAATGCTTAGCTTCTGCTTCTAAGTGAGAACATGGTATTTCGTTTGGTTTCTACATTGACTTGCTTAGGATAATGGTCTCCAGCTGCATCCATGTTGCTACAAAGAACATAGTTTCCTTCATTTTTATGGCTGCTTAGTATTTCATGGTGTATATGTACCACATTTTCTTTATCCAGTCTTCCATCCATGGGCACCTAGGCTGATTGCATGTATTTGCTATTGTGAATAGTGCTTCAATAAACATATGAGTACTGGTATCTTTTTGGTAGAATGATTTATTTTTCTTTGGGCATATACCTAGTAATGGTTCAGATGATAATTCTATATTTAGTTTTTAGAGAAATCTCCAAACTATTTTCCACAGTGGGTGAACTAAATTCCATTCCAACCAAGTGTGTATAAGCATTCCCTTTTCTCTACAACCTCACCAACATCTGTTATTTTTTGACTTTTTAATCATCGCCATTCTGACTGGTGTGAGATGGTATCTTATTGTGGATTTCATTTGCATTTCTCTGATGATTAGTGATATCGAGCATTTTTCATACGCTTGTTGGCCACTTGTATGTCTTCTTTTGAGAAGTATCTGCGCATGTCCTTTGCCCACTTTTTAATAGGGCTATTTATTTTATCTTGTTGATTTGTTTCAGTTCCTTTGAGATTCCGGATGTTAGTCCTTTGGTGGGTGCAGTTTGGAAATATTTTCTCCCATTCTGTAGGTTGCATGATTTCCAGGTTGATAATTTCTTTTGCTGTGCAGGAGCTTCTAGTTTAATTAGGTCCCAATTGTCAATTTTTGTTTTATGCATTTGCTTTTGAAGACTTAGTCATAAATTCTTTGCCTAGGCCAATGTTTAGAAGAGTATTTCCTAGATTTTCTTCTAGGATTTTTATAGTTTCAGTTCTTACATTTAAGTCTTTAATCCATGTTGAGTTAAACTTTATATATGGTGAGAGGTACGGGTCCAGTTTCATTCTTCTGCATATTGTTAGTTTTCTCAACACCGTTTATTGAATAGGGTATTCTTTCCCCATTATTTATTTTCGTAAACTGTCAAAAATTAGTTGGTTGTAAATGTGTGGTTTTATTTCAGGAGTCTCCATTCTGTCCCATTGTTCTATGTTTCTATTTTTGTACCAATAGCGTGCTATTTTGGTTACTGTAGCCTTGTAGCATAGACTGAAGTTGGGTATTGTGATACCTCCAGCTTTGTTCTTATTGCTTAGGATTGCTTTGGGTATTTGGGCTCTTTATGGGTTCCATATGAATTTTAGAATAATTTTTCTAATTTTGTGAAAAATGGCATTGATAATTTGATAGGAATAGTGTTGAATCTGTAGATTGCTTTGGGCAGTATGGACATTTTAATATTGTTTCTTCCAATCCATGAGCATGGAATGTTTCTCTATTTGTTTGCATCATCTATGATTTCTTTCAGCAGTGCTTTTTAGTTCTCCTTGTAGAGATCTTTGACCTCCTTAGTTAGATGTATTCCTAGGTATTTTATTTTTTGTGGCTATTGTAAATGGGATTTCATTCTTGATTTGGTTCTTAGCTTGAACGTTATTGGTGTATAGAAACACTACTGATTTTTGTACATCAATTTTGCATCCTGAGACTTTGCTGAAGTTGTTTATCAGGTCTAGGAGTCTTTTGGCAGAATATTTAGGGCTTTTTAGGTATAGAATTATGTCACCAGCAAAAGACAGGTAATTTGACTTCCTACGTGGATGCCTTTTATTTCTTTCTCTTGAGTGATTGCTCTGGCTAGGACTTCCAGTACTATGTTGAATAAGAGTACTTCCAGTACTATGTTGAATAAGGTGAAAGTGGACATCCTTGTCCTCTTCCAGTTCTTAGTGGAAATGCTTCCGGTTTTTGCCCATTCAATATGATGTTGGCTGTGGGTGTGTCATAGATGGCTCTTATTATTTTGAGGTATGGTCCTTAACGCCTACATTGTTGAGGGTTTTTTTGTTTCATGAAGGGATGTTGGATTTTATAAGATGCTTTTTCTGCATCTATTGAGATGATCATATGGTTTTTGTTTTTAATTCTGTTTATATGGTGAATCATATTTATTGATTTGTGTATGTTGAACTATCCTTACATCCCAGGAATAAAGCCCACTTGATTGTGATGAATTAACTTTTTGATGTGCTGCTGGATTCGACTTGCTAGTATTTTGTTGAGGATTTTTGCTGAGGATCCAAGATATTGGCCTTTTCTTTTCTTGTTGTGTCTTTGCTAGATTTTGGTATTAGGGTGATACTGGTTTTATAAAATGAGTTAGAGAGGAGATCCTCCTTGAAGTTTTTGAGTGGTTTTAGGAGCTAGTTAGTAGGATTGATACTAGTTCTTCTTATATCTGATAGAGTTGGGCTGTGAATCCATCTGGTCAAGGGTTTTTGTTGTTGTTGTTGTTTTGTTTTTGTTTTTGCCTGGTACGGTTTTTTTTTTTTTTTCAACTACTGATTCAATTTTATTACTTATTATTGATTTGTTCAGGGTTTCTTTCTTTCTTTTTTTTTTCCCTGGTTCAATCTTGGGAGGTTGTGTGTTTCCAGGAATATATCAATTTCCTCTGGATTTTCTAGTTTATGTGTTCAGAGATGTTCATAGTAGTCTCCAAAGATCTTTTGTACTTCTGTGGGATTGGTTCGGATGTTACCTTTGTCATTTCTGATTGTGCGTCATTGAATCTTCCCTCTTTTTCTTTGTTAATCTACTTAATGGACTGTCAATCTTGTTTATCCTCTCAAATAATCAATTTTTAATTTCTTTTGTTTTTGAAAAATGAAATGTATGGTTTTTTGTGTCTCAATTTCATTTAGTTCTGCTCTTATTTTTGTTATTTCTTTTCTTCTGCTAACTTTGAGTTTAGTTTGTTCTTGTTTTTCTAGTTTCATTAGGTACAAGGTTAGGTTGTTAGTTTGAGATCTTTCTATCTTCTCAGTGTAGGCATTTAGCACTATAAAGTTTCCTCTCAACACTGCTTTTGCTGTATTCCAGAAGTTTTTGTATTTTGTGTTTCCATTTCCATTTGTTTCAAATACTTTTTAAATTTCTGCCTTAATTTTGTTGTTTACCCAAAAGTCATTCTGGAGCAAGTTGTTAGGTTTCCACATATTTCTGTGGTTTTGAGAGTTCCTCTTGGTATTGATTTGTTTTTATTCCACTGTAGTCTGAGAAGATGCTTGGTATGATTTCACTTTTTAAAATGTATTAGAGACTAGCTTTGTGTTCAAGCATGTGGTCAATCTTATAGTATGTTCTGTGTGCAGATGAGAAGAATGTATATTCTATGGCTGTTGGGTGGAATATTCTGTAGATGTCTGTTAGGTCTAATTGGTCAAGTGTTGAATTTAAGTCCAGAATTTCTTTGTGAGTTTTCTGCCTTGATGATCTGTCTAATGCTATCAATGGGGTGTTGAAGTCCTTTACTATCATTTTTTGATAGTACAGGCTGTCAAAGTCTTTTCTTAACTCTAAGAAGTAATCGTTTTATGAATCTGGATGCTCCAATGTTGGATGCATATATATTTAGGATAGTTAAATTTTCTTAGTGAATTGAACACTTTATCATTATATACTGCACTGCTTTGTTCTTTTTTACTGTTGCTGGTTTAAAGACTATTTTATCTGATATTAGAATAGCGACCCCTGCTCTTTTTTGTTTTCCATTTGCATGATAGATCTTTCTCCGTCCCTTTAATTTGAGCTGATGGGCATCATTATATGTGGCATAGGTCTCTTGAAGACAGCAGGAGGATGGGTCTGTTTTTTGTTTTTTTGTTTTTTTTCTTTTATTATTATACTTTAAGTTCTAGGGTACATGTACACAACGGGCAGGTTTGTTACATATGTATACAAGTGCCATGTTGGTGTGCTGCACCTGTTAACTTATGATTTACATTAGGTATATCTCCAAATGCTATCCATCCTCCCTCCCCCCACCCCACGACAGGCCACGGTATGTGATGTTCCCCACCCCATGTCCAAGTGTTCATATTGTTCAATTCCCATCTATGAGTGAGAACATGTGGTGTGTTTGGTTTTCTGTCCTTGTGATGATTTGCTCAGAATGATGGTTTCTAGCTTCATCTATGTCCCTACAAAGGACGTGAACTCATCCATTTTTATGGCTGCATACTATTCCATGGTGTACATGTGCCACATTTTCTTAATCCAATCTATCATTGATGGACATTTGGGTTGGTTCCAAGTGTTTGCTATTGTGAATAGTGCTGCAATAAACATATGTGTGCATGTGTCTTTATAGCAGCATGATTTGTAATCCTTTGGGTATATACCCAGTAATGGGATGGCTGGGTCAAATGGTATTTCTAGTTCTAGATCCTTGAGGAATCGCCACACTGTCTTCCACAATGGTTGAACTAGTTTACAATCCCACCAACAGTGTAAAAGTGTTCCTATTTCTCCACATCCTCTCCAGCACCTGTTGTTTCCTGACTTTTTAATGATCGCCATTCTAACTGGTGTGAGATGGTATCTTGTTGTGGTTTTCATTTGCATTTCTCTGATGGCCAGTGATGATAAGCATTTGTTCAGTGTCTGTTGGCTGCATAAATGTCTTCTTTTGAGAAGTGTCTGTTCATATCCTTTGCCCACTTTTTGATGGGGCTGTTTGATTTTTTTCTTGTAAATTTGTTTAAGTTCTTTGTAGATTCTGGATATTAGCCCTTTATCAGATGGGTAGATTGTAAAAATTTTCTCCCATTCTGTGGGTTGCCTGTTCGCTCTGATGGTAGTTTCTTTTGCTGTGCAGAAGCTCTTTAGTTTAATGAGATCCCATTTGTCAATTTTGGCTTTTGTTGCCATTGCTTTTGGTGTTTTAGACATGAAGTCCTTGCCTGTGTCCTGAATGGTATTGGCTAGGTTTTCTTCTAGGATTTTTATGGTTTTAGGTCTAACATTTAAGTCTTTAATCCATCTTGAATTAATTTTTGTATCAGGTGTAAGGAAGGGATCCAGTTTCAGCTTTCTACATATGGCTAGCCAGTTTTACCAGCACCATTTATTAAATAGGGAATCCTTTCCCCATTTCTTGTTTTTGTCAGGTTTGTTAAACATCAGATGGTTGTAGATGTGTAGTATTATTTCTGAGGGCTCTATTCTGTTCCATTGGTCTATATCTCTGTTTTGGTACCAGTATCATGGTGTTTTGGTTACTGTAGCCTTGTAGTATAGTTTGAAGTCAGGTAGCATGATGCCTCCAACTTTGTTCTTTTTACTTTAGGATTGTCTTGGCAATGCAGGCTCTTTTTTGGTTCCATATGAACGTTAAAGTAGTTTTTTCCAGTTCTGTGAAGAAAGTCATTGGTAGCTTGATGGGGATGGCATTGAATCTATAAATAACCTTGGGCAGTATGTCCATTCTCATGATATTGATTCTTCCTATCCATGAGCATGGTATGTTTTTCCATTTGTTTGTGTCCTCTTTTATTTTGTTGATCAGTGGTTTGTAGTTCTCCTTGAAGAGGTCCTTTACATCCCTTGTAAGTTGGATTCCTAGGTATTTTTTCTCTTTGAAGCAATTGTGAATGGGAGCTCACTCATAATTTGGCTCTCTGTTTGTCTGTTATTGGTGTATAGGAATGCTTATAATTTTTGCACATTGATTTTGTATCCTGAGACTTTGCTGAAGTTGCTTATCAGCTTAAGGAGATTTTGGGCTGAGATGATGGGGTTTTCTAAATATACAATTATGTCATCTGCAAACAAGGACAATTTGACTTTGCCTTTTCCTAATTGAATACCCTTTACTTTTTCTCTTGCCTGATTGCCCTGACCAGAACTTCCAACACTATGTTGAATAGGAGTGGTGAGAGAGGGCATCCCTGTCTTGTGCCAGTTTTCAAAGGGAATGCTTCCAGTTTTTGCCCATTCAGTATATTGGATGTAGGTTTGTCATAAATAGCTCTTATTATTTTGAGATATGTCCCATCAATACCTAGCTTATTAAGAGTTTTTAGCATGAAGGGCTGTTGAATTTTGTTGAAGGCCTTTTCTGCATCTATTGAGATAATCATGTGGTTTTTGTCTTTGGTTCTGTTTATATGCTGTATTATATTTATTGATTTGCATATATTGGACCAACCTTGCATCCCAGGGATGAAGACAACTTGGTCGTAGTGGATAAGCTTTTTGATGTGCTGCTGGATTCGGTTTGCCAGTATTTTGTTAAGGATTTTTGCATCGATGTTCATCAGGGATATTGGTCTAAAATTCTCTTTTTTTGTTGAGTCTCTGCCAAGTTTTGGTATCAGGATGATGTTGGCCTCATCAAATGAATTAGGGAGGATTCCCTCTTTTTCTATTGATTGGAATAGTTTCAGAAGGAATGGTACCAGCTCCTCTTTGTACTTCTGGTAGAATTTGGCTGTGAATCTGTCTGGTCCTGTACTTTTTTTGGTTGGTAGGCTATTATTACCTCAATTTCAGAGCCTGTTGTTGGTCTATTCAGGGATTCAACTTCTTCCTGGTTTAGTCTTGGGAGGGCATATGTGTCCAGAAATTTATCCATTTCTTCTAGATTTGATTTTCTCATTTATTTGCGTATAGGTGTTTGTAGTATTCTCTAATGGTAGTTTGTATTTCTGTGGGATCGGTGGTGATATCCTCTTTATCATTTTTATTGCATCTATTTGATTCTTTTCTCTTTTCTTCTGTATTAGTTTTGCTAGTGGTCTATCAATTTTGTTGATCTTTTCAAAAATCCAGCTCCTGGATTCATTCATTTTTTGAAGGGTTTTTTTATGTCTCTATCTTCTTCAGTTCTGCTCTGATCTTAGTTATTTCTTGCCTTCTGCTAGCTTTTGAATGTGTTTGCTCTTGCTTCTCTAGTTCTTTTAATTGCGATGTTAGGGTGTCAACTTTAGATCTTTCCTGCTTTCTCTTGTGGGTATTTAGTGCTATAAATTTCCCTGTACACACTGCTTTAAATGTGTCCCAGAGATTCTGGTATGTTGTGTCTTTTTTTTCATTGGTTTCAAAGAACATCTTTATTTCTGCCTTCATGTTCTTATGTACACAGTAATCACTCAGGAGCAGGTTGTTCAGTTTCCATGTAGTTGATCGGTTTTGAGTAAGTTTCTTAATCCTGAGTTCTAGTTTGATTGCACTGTGGTCTGAGACAGTTTGTTATAATTTCTATTCTTTTACATTTGCTGAGGAGTGCTTTACTTCCAACTATGTGGTCAATTTTGGAATAAGTGCAATGTGGTGCTGAGAAAAATGTATATTCTGTTGATTTGGGGTGGAGAGTTCTGTAGATGTCTATTAGGTCAGCTTGGTGCAGAGCTGAGTTCAATTCCTGGATATCCAAGTTAACTTGTTAACTTGTTAATTGATCTGTCTAATGTTGACAGTGGGGTGTTAGTCTCTCATTATTATTGTGTGGGAGTCTAACTCTCTTTGTAGTCTCTAAGGACTTGCTTTATGAATCTGGGTGCTCTTGTATTGGGTGCATATATATTTAGGATAGTTAGTTCTTCTTGTTGAATTGATCCCTTTACCATTATGTAATAGCCTTCTTTGTCTCTTTTGATCTTTGATGGTTTAAAGTCTGTCTTATCAAAGACTAGGATTGCAACCCCTGCTTTTTTTGGTTTTCCATGTTCTTGGTAGATTTTCCTCCATCCCTTTATTTTGAGCCTATGTGTGTCTCTGCATGTGAGATGGGTCTCCTGAATACAGCACACTGATGGGTCTTGACTCTTTATCCAATTTGGCAGTCTGTGTCTTTTAATTGGAGCATTTAGCCCATTTACATTTAAGGTTAATATTATTATGTGTGAATTTGATCCTGTCATTATGATGTTAGATGCTTATTTTGCTCGTTAGTTGATGCAGTTTCTTCCCAGCATTGATGGTCTTTACAATTTCGCATGTTTTTGTAGTGACTTGTAACGGTTTTTCCTTTCCATGTTTAGTGCTTCCTTCAGGAGCTCTTGTAAGGCAGGCCTGGTGGTGACAAAATCTCTCAGCATTTGCTTGTCTGTAAAGGATTTTATTTCTCCTTCACTTATGAAGCTTAGTTTGGCTGGATATGAAATTCTGAGTTGAAAATCCTTTTCTTTAAGAATATTGAATATTGACCCCCATTCTCTTCTGGTTGGTAGAGTTTCTGCTGAAAGATCCACTGTTAGTCTGATAGGCTTCCCTTTGTGGGTAACCCAACCTTTCTCTCTGGCTGCCCTTAACATTTTTTCCTTCATTTAAACTTTGGTGAATCTGACAATTATATAATCTTAAAGTTGCTCTTCTCAAGAAGTATCTTTGTGGCATTCTCTGTATTTCCTGAATTTGAATGTTGACCTGCCTTGCTAGTTTGGGGAAGTTCTCCTAGATAATATCCTGAAGAGTGTTTTCCAACTTGGTTCCATTCTCCCTGTCACTTTCAGGTACACCAATCAGACATAGATTTGGTCTTTTCACATAATCCCATATTTCTTGGAGCCTTTGTTCATTTCTTTTTACTCTTTTTTCTCTAAACTTCTCTTCTCACTTCATTTCATTCATTAGATCTTCAATCACTGATACCCTTTCTTCCACTTGATCAAATCAGCTACTGAAGCTTGTCCATGCATCATGTAGTTCTCGTGCCATGGTTTTCAGCTCCATCAGGTCATTTAAGGACTTCTCTACACTGTTTATTCTAGTTAGCCATTTGTCTAATTCTTTTTCAAGGTTTTTAGCTTCTTTGCAATGGGTTTGAACATCCTCCTTTAGCTCAGAGAAGTTTGTTATTACTGATTGTCTGAAGCCTTCTTCTCTCAACTCGTGAAAGTCATTCTCCATCCAGCTTTGTTCCATTGCTGATGAGGAGCTGCGTTTCTTTGGAGGAGAAGAGGCACTCTGATTTTTAGTATTTTTGGCTTTTCTGCTCTGGTTTCTCCCCATCTTTGTGTTTTTATCTACCTTTGGTGTTTGATGATGGTGGTGTACAGATGGGGTTTTGGTGTGGATGTCCTTTCTGTTTGTTAGTTTTCCTTCTAACAGTGAGGACCCTTAGCTGCAGATGTGTTGGAGTTTGCTGGAGGGCCACTCCGGACCCTATTTGCCTGGGTATCACCAGCAGAGGCTGCAGAACAGCAAATATTGCAGAACGGTAGATGTTGCTGCCTGATCCCTCCTCTGGAAGCTTCGTCTCAGAGGGGCACCCTGCTGTATGAGGTGTCAGTCAGCACCTACTGGGAGGTGTCTCCCAGTTAGGCTACTCAGGTGTCAGGGACCTACTTGAGGAGGCAGTCTGTCCGTTCTCAGATCTCAAACTCCATGCTGTGAGAACTACTACTCTCTTCAAAGGTGTCAGACAGGGACGTTTAGGTTTGCAGAAGTTTCTGCTGCCTTTTGTTCAGCTATGACCTGCCCCCAGAGGTGGAGTCTACAGAGGCAGGCAGGCCTCCTTGAGCTGCAATGGGCTCCACCGAGTTTGAGCTTCCCGGCCGCTTTGTTTACCTACTCAAGCCTCAGCAATGGTGGACGCCCCTCCTCCAGCCTCACCGCTGCCTTGCAGTTCGATCTCAGACTGCTGTGCTAGCAGTGAGCAAGGGTCTATGGACGTGGGACCCTCCGAGCCAGGTGCAGGATATAATCTCCTGGTGTGCCATTTGCTAAGGTTGTTGGAAAAGCACAGTATTAGGGTGGGAGTGTCCCAATTTTCCAGGTACCATCTGTCACAGCTTCCCTTTGCTAGGAAAGGGAATTCCCCGACCCCTTGTGCTTTCCGGGTGAGGCGATGCCCCTCTCTGCTCTGTGGCTGCACCCACTGTCTGACAAGCCTCAGTGAGATGAACCAGTACCTCAGTTGGAAATGCAGAAATTACCCATCTTCTGTGTCACTCATGTTGGGAGCTGCAGACTGGAGTTGTTCCTATTCGGCCATCTTGGAACCTTGGGTCTGGTTTTTAAATCCAATTTGCCACTCTGTGTCTTTTAAGTGGAAGTCATTTACGTTCAAGGTTAATACTGATATGTGAGGTTTTGTTCTTGTTGGAATGTTGTTAGTTAAGTTGCTTTGTTGTCTCTAATATGTAGTTGCTTTATAGGGTCTGTGGGCTACATGCTTGCATGTGCTTTTGTGATAGCAAGTATCATTCTTTCATTTCCATGTTTAGCATTCCCTTAAGCATCTCGAATAGGGCCAGTATGGTGATGAAAAATTCCCTTAGTGACTGCTTGTTTGGGAGAGACTTTATCTCTCCTTCATTTATGCGTCTTAGTTTGGCAGGATATGGAATTCTTGGCTGGCATTTCTGTTCTTGAAGAATCCTAAAAATGGGCCCCAAATCTCCTCTGACTTGTAAGGTTTCTGCTGAGAAGTTTGCTGTTAGTCTGATGAGTTTCCCTTTATAGGTAAAATAACCCTTTTCTCTAACTGATTTTTAGGTTTTTTTCTTTTACGTTGACCTTGGATAGTCTGATGAATAAGTGTCTTGGTGATGGTCATCTTCTATAGTATCTTGCATAAGTTCTCTAGATTTCTTGTATCTACATGTTGACCTATCTAGCAAGATTTGGGAAATTTTGCTGAACTATATCTCAAATATATTTTGCAAGTTGCTTTCTTTCTCTTCTCTCTCATGGGTGCCAAAAAGTCATAGATTTGTTTGCTTTACATAACCCATGTTTCTCAAAAGCTTTGTTCATTTTTAAAAAATTCTTTTTTCTTTATTTTTGTCTGACTGGGTTGATTAGAAGGACCAGTCTTTGAGCTCTGAAATTCTTTCTTCTACTTGGTCTAGTGTGTTGTTAAGGCTTCTACCTGTATTTTGAAGTTCCAGTAGTGAGTTTTTCAATTCCACAAGTTCTGTTTGGTTGTTTCTTAATATGTCTATGTTGTCCTTCCAACCTTGTATCATTTTTTCTGGCTTCTTAGGGTTGGATTTCAACTTTCTCTTGGATCTCACTGAGTTTCTTTGTAATTCACATTCTGAATCCTATATCTGCCATTTCAGACATTCCATTCTGGTCAGGATCCATTGCTTGGGAGCTAGTGGGATCCTTTGGAGGTGACAAAACACTCTGGCATTTTGTATTACTGGAGGAACTCATGCTAGTTTCTTCTCATCTGAGAGAGCTGACACTTTTGTTTTTTAAATTTGCTGTTGTTGGGATGGGGCTTCTTGATTTTTTATTCTTTCTCCCTTGGAGGTATGACTGTGGTGTATATTGTGTATGATCAATTGCCTTCTTTTCTGGGTGTTTTCAGGGTATAACCAGTTCCTTGGTTACAGATAGGTTCATACAGTCGTGGCTTTCTCAGATGTTGCTTGTTGTAGCAATATAATTTTGTTTGGTAGTATAATTTAGGCTACAACTCAGTAGGTGATGTTTAAGAGTAAGAGCTGGCAAATAGGGGCCGGAATGGAGGCAATGGAGAAGTGTGACAAGCACCCTCCTCCAGTGTGTGTTTGCCTTCAGGAGGGTGGAGCTGCTGGAGAAACCCAAGAAGGGGTTTCTTTTAGCCCATGCTCCCCAGGCCCTGATGGGAAGAGCCACTGCTGAGTCTGCAACAGTGCACCGAGGAGGGGAATGAGGGAACAGGAGATGACCCCCTTTCCATGTCCATTCCCAGGCTTTGGTGGTGCTGCCTTCAGCAGCTGGTGCCGCACTTGTGTTTACTTTGACCCAAGCAGGGGTTTGGCTGGCTGTGCCTACCCTCCCTTTGGGTCAGACTACACTGTGGATTAGATCTCCAGGGGAGTGGGGCCCACCTCCCTCATGCTCCTCAGAACTGGTGGGGAACCATCTTCCAACTGACCAAGGGAGCAGGCTGGGCTGCCCAGTAATGACACATGTAGATTGGTTCCAGGTCACAAAGATGTCCCAGGCTGCAAGTCTTACCATCTAGGAGAAACCTCAGCTTCAGCAATCTCCTCCCACTCCAGTCCTATGATGGGAGAGAGACTAATACCAGTGCCTACTGCTGAGGCGCTGTCCTCACTCATCACTCAGTTCTGGCTGTGAGAGCCCTTCCCCTGCTCCACAGCAAGCCCTCCAATTTCTGGCCCAAGACGAAAATGCCTGTTGTGGTTGCCACTGCCAGGTCACCAAACAATGTATCTAAACTCTCAAAAAGGTCCTAGCTATGGACCATTTTGTGACAGAGAGGGTGGGGCCCCTTTCAGGTGAGCAACATAGACAAGAAGCTGTCTATGTTCTTATCCTATGCCATATGCATCACATTTTTTTAAAAAATCATTTCTCAGGCTCTAGAGCAGTTATCCCAGGGACAGTTATGTCCCTAAAACCCAGTATTTTATGTTCCCAAATAGTCTAAGTTTCCTGAGTAAGAAGTAGAAAAAGGAAGCCTTCTTTGTTTTAATGTCTCTAAAACACAAGAAGGTCAATGTCAAGCTTCTAGAATCCTCTTAACAATGCATACTGTGAGCCAAAGCCGAGTAGGGAGAAATCTCTAAGAGAAACTATTATGACCTTGTGTATCTACCATATCTTGGAGGAATATCCACCTATACATCCGTTCTCCTTTCCAACAGAATATTATTTGAGGCCAGGCGTGGTGGCTCGTGCCTGTAAACCGAACAATTTGGGAGGCCGAGGTGGGCAGATAATGAGGTCAAAAGATTGAGACCATCCTGGTCAATGTGGTGAAACACTGTCTCTAATAAAAATACGAAAATTAGCTGGACACAGGTCACACACGGGTCACACAGGGGTCAGTCATGAGTCAGTCATGGGTCACACACAGCTCACACATGTCATTCACTTGTCAGTCATGTGCCACACACATGCCAGCCAAGTGTCACCCATTTATCAGTTATGTGTCAGTCACTTGTCAGCCATGTGTCACACATGTGTCAATCATGTCAGTCATCTGTCACGCATGTCAGTCACATGTAAAACACGTGTCAGTCATGTCACATAGGTATCACTCACTTGCCACACACCTGCTAAACAAGTGCCACGCATGTGTCACACATGGGCCAGTCATGTGTGACATGTGTCACACGTGTCAGTCACATGTCACAGCCAAACACGTGTCAGTCACCTGTCAGTAACATGCCACACACATGTGTCAGTCACGTGTCACACGTGTCAGTCACAGGGCAGTCACGTGTCAGTCACACACCACATACATGTCATTCACATGCCACATACATGCCACACACCACATATGTGCCACACACCACACACGTGTCAGTCATGTGTCAGACACCTGTCAGTCACAGCCAAACGTATTGGTCACCTGTCATTCACCTGTCACACGAGTGACATGTGTGTGACCCATTCTGACAAGTGACTGGCACATGTGTGACATGTGACTGACACATCACTAACACGTAACATGTTTCTGACACGCGTGATATGGGTGTGACACGTGGATGACGTGCATGACATGTGACTGACACATGTCTGACATGTGTGGCACATGAGTTACACATGACTGACACGTGCATGACATGTCTGTGGCACGTGACACAAGATGACACGTGTGTGACGTGTCTGACTCATAACTGACGTATTTTGCACATGACTGATGTGACTGATGTGTGTGACTCATGACTGACACCTGTGTGACATGTGTCCCACACGTGTGTGACGTGACTTTTTTGACAAGCTCTTTTTCTGTCTCTCAGGCTGGAGTGCAATGGTGCTCAAACCTCACTGCAGCCTCAATCTCCCAGGCTAAATCTATCCTCCCACCTCAGCCTCCCTCGTAGGTGGGAGTACAGGCATGTGCTACCACACCTGGGTGAGTTTTTAAAAAATTACTTTTAGTAGAAACAAAGTCTTGCTATTTTGCCCTGGCTGATCCCCAACTCCTGGGTTCAATTGATTCTCCTGCTCTGGCCTCCCAAAGTGCTGGGATGACAGGTGTGAGCCATGGTGCCTGACCTGAGGCATGCTTTTTAAAACAGTGATGAATATCTCCACAAAACACAGACATGTGAGGAAATCACAAAAATTAGATAAATTTTAAGGAAAAGCAAAGTATGTTCAGAGATATTTATCTTTTCAAATCTGATTTGGACTATACCTGTAACTAGTCTGCCAATAAGAGTCATTTTCTTAGGGTAGTTTGGAGGAAATTTTTGAGAAGCATTGGGTGAACAGGAAGTACTCAAGAGGTAACCTGATAGGAATGTTCTAAAGAGGATTTCTGTACTGAGAGGAGAGGGAATGATGAGCTCTGAGCTCCCTTTCGGGTCTAAGGTTTTCTAAAGGCCTTTATGAAAGGCAGAGCCTTTATGAAAAAGCAGGGAGGAATCTTAGAGTTCTAGTTTGGACGTGGTTCTACTTCAAGAGAGGTTGTTTGTGTTAACTAGCATTTACTTATACAGCAACTTTCTCTCCTTCTGTACAAGATCAGATCATAAATTGAATGATGCTTTTCAAGGGCAAAATACCCCTTCTCCAATTGCTACAAGAAATTCACCAGCCAGGTGTGGCGGCTCACGCCTGTAATCCCAGCACTTTGGAAGGCCGAGGTGGGCAGATCACCAGGTCAGGAGATCGAGATCATTCTAGCTAACACTGTGAAACCCCGTCTCTACTAAAAAAAAAAAAAAAAGAAAAAAAAAAAAAGAAAAAAATTAGCCAGGCGTGGTGGTGGGCACCTGTAGTCCCAGCTACTCAGGAGGCTGAAGCAGGAGAATGGCGTGAACCCAGGAGGTGGAGCTTGCAGTGAGCCGACATCGCGCCACTGCACTCCAGCCTGGGTGACAGAGCGAGACTCCGTCTCAAAAAAAAAAAAAAAAAAAAGAAAGAAAGAAATTCACCATGTTTCCCCACTTGTCCCCACATAGATCAGCTCTCTAGTTGGTGATTATGGAGTTCAAACTTTATAGTTAAATTTCATATTTTTAGCTCAATTTTTGTTTGTTTTCTGGCCCTGACCCATCTAATTGTATTCCCAGAACACAGGAAAGCAAAAGTGCTTGTGTCAGTGGATTCCCCTGGTCTGCTCCTGGTTCCACGATACCCTGGAGGGACTCACAGGACTCAATGTATAGTCCTACTCACAGCGATTATTTATTACAGTGAAAGGATTCTGATAAAAATCAGCAAAGGGAACAGGTGCATGTCCAGGGTAAGTTAGGTGCAAATTTCCAGGGGTCCTTTCCTAATGTTGTCACAGAGGACACTCTTAAATTTCCCAGCAATGAATTGTGACAACACGTGTGAAATGCTGCTCATCAGGAAAGCCCATTAGAGACTCAGTGCCCAGGTTTTTTATTGGGGCCTGAGGGTATGCCCTCTCTACCTGCCTCTGCCTGGCATGTACCCAAATTCCAGACTCCCAGAAGGAAAGCAGGTGTTCAGCATAAACCATATTTGCACAGTTTAGGTACAGTGAGTCATTCTTGCCAGTGAATGGTGAGAATCTTCTGAAATCTAAGTTTCCAGATGCCAGCCCAAAGGCCAACCTTGTAAGCAGGGCTTTCTAAGAATAGCAGTTTTCAAGTCTGCTATGTTAACTCTTTTCTGAACTGTGATAGATGTTTTCTGAAAAAGGGATCTAGTCTTGCCAGAAGAGGAAGGGCCTCTGACTCTTCTCTTGTAGATTTTGGAGAGATCCTAACCACTGAACAAACCTCCCTCCCTTTTAACAACAGAAAGAATAGGAATAATTATAGAGGGAGAATCAGCAGGAAAAAAAATTTTTTTTAATACTTCAAATGAGACCAAATAAGTAGAGGCTTGTCTGCATGGGCATAACAACTTGGCCCAAGTAAATAGCCACAAAAGAGATCCCTTACCACAACCCAGTGTCCGCCTTAAGTATGTGTTGGAGCAGGAAAATATATATATGCAAGAGCCCCAGTAAGTACTTAGAGGCATCCTGCTGGCTTACCGACAGGGGCTAAATGCTGACTTCAGGTTTAGTACACAGTCATCACATTAAACAATGTTTACTTGCCAGGATCCTATTGTGTCTGGCTGTTACAGCTCCTTGATGTTTTTCTACTCTCCCTGCCTGGATGTACTATCTAGCACATCATCTGTCAGCCCTTTTAATTGCCTTCTTGATGGCCCTAGGTTCCCTGTGTGTCTCCTAAGGTGCCATCATTGCAGAATCAAGAGAGTTGCCAGTCTCCTTCCTTGCTTACTTACTAGTGTCTCTTGGTAAAATATCACTCTCCTGGTTATCCAGGAAAGGAATGGTGGTAGGAGGAAGAAGAGTTAATGGGGCATCATCTCTGAAAAGTTGAGTAGATTGGACTAGACAAAGAATGGCAAATATGTGGCCAATCCCCTTACTCCAGCCTCCTGGGCCTATGGTACACAGACAGCATGGTGTTATTTCTTGTTGTGTCCAACACAGTCTTTATTCTGGGCAGCCATTGTCAATTCCTCAAAATTGGCATAAAAATTGAAGCCTACTGATTCCTGGCATAGATTGCTTTTAAAGTCCTTTTAATTTATAAGCTAAGTGATTACTTTATTCTTGTGAAATGCATATAAGTAAAAACAAGCTAAGCAAATGTGGCTCAGTACCATGTACTGTGGAATATGTAATATTTTTACTAATTACTGTGGAATATCTGATATTTTTAGGTGAAATATGGACAAACATTTAACAGTTGTAAACTTATTTCAATGTGAATAAGGAGAATTAGTGAACACATCAAACTTACTTGTGAAAATGAAATGAAGTTTAGATTTATTAATATATTTATTTAAAGGAAAAGGAGCCAAATTAAAGGCTATTTAGTAAATAATAGTACAGGTATGGCAAAAACCACGTAAGTAGATTCAAATCCTTGCTTCAAATTGTCCTGACCATATGAATTTGAGACAGGTACGTAATCTCTATGGGCTTCAGCCCTTTCATTGGTTGAAGGAAGAAAGTACTGCCCGCTTCCAGTGTTGTAAAGATTAGAAGTAATGATATGGAAGTGGGGAAGGGAAGTGCTGGGAAGGGAAGGGCGTGGTCCCTGGTGAGGGCTCCACCCTCGGCCTATGCCCACTGACCTAGGTGAGGACAGATACTCCTGCCTTCCCGCCCTAATGTTGCATTTCCCAAGACCACCCTGGCCTGCCACGCCCCCATCCTGTGCCTATAAAAAACCCCGAGGCCCTAGCAGGCAGCCACACAAGCCGCTGGAAGTTGAGAGAAATACATCGGTGGAAGAAGACATGAATGGCTGCACGTTGAGAGGACATTGAGGGGAGGATACCGGGGAAAGAGCACATGACAGATGCTGGCAGGCCAGCAGGCCATCGACAGGTGGAACAAGGCAACAGTTGGAGGAGAGCCTAGGCCACCAAGTGGCCCAACTCCAGGGGAAAACCCTCTCTCTTCTGGCTCCCCCATCTGCTGAGAGCTACTTCCACTCAATAAAACCTTGCACTCATTCTCCAAGCCCACGCGTTATCTGATTCTTCTGGTACACTAAGGCAAGAACTCTGGGATACAGAAAGCCCTCTGTCCTTGTGATAAGGCAGGTGTCTACTTGAGCTAACACAAGCTGCCTACAGATGGCTAAACTAAAAGAGCACCCTGTAACACATGCCCACTGGGACTTCAGCTGTAAACATTCAACCCTAGACACTGCTGTGGGGTCGGAGCCCCACAGCCTGCCCATCTGCATGTTCTCCCTAGAGGTTTGAGCAGCGGGGCACTGAAGAAGCGAGCCACTCCTCCACTGCACATTCTGTGAGGAGGACAAGGGAACTTTTCCCGTTTCAGTAATATATGTCAAGTTTGTAGCATTGTGGTTGACATATAGCAGACACTCGATAATAATCAGAATTAACTAAACGCTTACTATATGACGAGGTTGTTCCGGAGCTTTATCTATATCAATCTAACCCTCCAAAAAACTGTTATGAGATAGGTACTATTATTGGCACCTTTTTTTTGCCAGGGAAGAAACTAAGACATGGAGAGGTTAAGGTGAAATAATTTCCCAAGTCACAGTTAGTAAGTGGTAGAAGGGAGATTGAACTAGGTGGTCTGACTCTAGACCCTCCAGTTAACTATATTCTAACATCTAACATTTTAAGTACCATCTGCCATCATGTACTAAACGCTACCATTTAGAGGCCTTTCTCCAGGACCCTTTAGGTGTTCCCAGACTTGTGCTAACAGGGGCACCGAGGGGCACTCAGCTTGGATGGGAGTGGATGGGACATATGGGGGACTGATGAAGGGACATGCTGGGGACTTAATGACAGAGCAAGAGGCTCAGATTGTTTTTGATAGGTAATAAGAACCAACTATAGGTATTGGTACGCTGATGAAAGTCAGGTACTTTTTAAGGTACTGGACATAAAAAATGACATGATCCAACCCTCAAGGCCTGCTAGTCTAGAGGTGAAGCAGCTGGCTAACAATTCACTGCAGTAAAGAGGAAAAGATGGTATGAGATGAGTCTACATGAAGCACAGCAGAGACACAAGGGGGAGAGGGTCAATTCTGCTCTGACAGACAGGGGGCAAGGAAGGCTTCATAAGGAGATGACATATGCTGGTTTTACAGGGTCCTTGGAAGGTTTTGAGCAGAATGTCATCGCCAGAAATGTGCATTTCATTAAATAACCTATTTCCCATCCACCAACTCAGGAAAAGGAGGGCCTGACCCTGGGTGGCAGCACTGAGAAAGGGAAAGAGGAACACAGAGGCAGGCTTGGGGTAAGATTATCAGGGGATGATGATTACATATGGGGCCCAATGGGAGTACTGATCTGAAGTCCAGGGACTGGGGTGCCCCTCTTAGGGACAGTTTATGGAAGGAGAGACTGCATTTACTTCCCTCTGAAGCACCAACGAGACCTAAAGGTGTAGATAGAAGACAACAGGAAAGAGATGCTAGGTTTTGGGAACAGCTTTCTCTCCAGAAGGACTCTATGAAAAGGCATGTCATTGATAAGGAAAGAAAGGCGTCACTCTTGACTTTTACCCATCATCTCAGGCTAGTTTATTGTCACTGAAGGCCCCAAGAATATAGGAGATAAGATGTGATTTCCAGAGGTGGGGAGTGGGGAGCCACCTGAAACTTCAGCCCTGCATCAGCAGGACATACACCGTCTCTTGTTCACCTGCAAGAGAAGATGTGGGGAGAATGGGCCACTTGAGTCTCAGTCTCACAGTAGCCCACAACAGGGCATTGGGTATTGTTCTGGGTATACATAGGAGAGTCTGGTTTCCCTGTCCCTCCTTGGCTAGGCAGTGGCTGCAGTTGTGTCAGCCCAAACTCAGGCTGAAGGTAGGATACAGCTCAGCATTAAACTCTCAAATGACACCTTAGGCCTGTGACCAAGGAGGGCAGGGTATTGCAACAGGTAAGCAGCATGGGCAAAGAGCTGTTCGGAGTGTGGTTCACTCGCATCTCAGTCTCACAGCAGCCTGTTGCAGAGCTGTGGGTATTGTTCTAGATATTCATAGGATAAGCTGTAGCATAGGATATTCATAGGATGAAAAATTAATTTTTTAATTTGGTGAATATGGCCAGTACTGACAAATGTGTGCAGCATATTAAGATGAAACACCAAAGTTGTTGCTTCAGAACAATTCTGGAGTCCCTGAAGGACCCATACTCCTGCCAGAGAGAGGAATCCCAAGCTATAGCATAGGATATTCATAGGATGGCCTAGTCTCCCTATCCCTCCTTGCCCAGGCAGCAGCTACAGCTGCATCAGCCTGAACTCAGGCCTTAACTGTAAAGCGTTTTGAGGCAGTGGCAACTTCTGAATTTCTTGCCTGGTTGGAAGGAGCAGAAGTGTGGTGGGATAAGGAACTTGTCTTGAAGATGCTTTCACATAGCAAATAGTTTGTGTTTTTCTGTAACATTTTATTAGAAAAACTTTCAAATACATAAAAAGTTGAAAGACGTGTATAGCAAACACCATACACCCATCACCTAGATTCTACAGTGGTTAATATCTTTCTGTATTTGCTTCGTGACATATCTATTCGTCCCTCCATCCATCCATCAAACTAAGTTGCAGACATCAGTCACTTCACCCCTAAACACTTCAGCCTGTATAGTGTTAAATAGAACTCAATATTTATTTATGGTGCTTTCTCTTTTTGAGATAAACATACATACAGTGACATGCATAAACTTGTGTACTATTAGATAAATTGAGACAAATGCATACATTCATATAACTCAAACCCCTATCAAGATATAGAATATTTCCTTTACCCCAGAAAGTTCTGTAATGCTCCTTCTCAGCCATCCCTAACCCACCCATCCTGTGTAGTTTCCTAGGGCTACAGGAACTAATTACCACAAACTGGGGTCTTAAAACAACAGAAATTTATTCTCTCACAGTTCTGAAGGCTAGAAGCCCCAAATCAAAGTGTCATCATGGCCACGCTGTCTCTGAAGGCTCCAGGGAAGACTATGTTCCATGCCTTTCTCTTAGCTTCTGGTGTTGCTGGCAATCTCTGGTGCTCCTTGGGTTGCAGACTCACCATTCCAAGCTGTCTCTGTCATCAATGGCATTCTTCTCGTATGTGCCTTTCTCTGTGTCTCTTCCCTTCTTACAAGGACTTCAGTCATATTGAATTAGGGCCCACCCTAATGACATCCTCTAAACTTGATTACATGTAGAAAGATCCTATTTGCAAATAGGGTCACATTCACAGATACTGAGGGTTAAGGCTTCAACATATCTTTAGAGGGGACATAATTCAACCCATAACATACCCCTAGATGCAGCTGCTATTCTGATTTTTTTCCACCACTTATGTTTGCATGTCCTAGAATTTTATGTAAATAGAATAATGTTGTTTACTTTTACTTATGTATTTATTTTTGAGGCAAGATCTTACTCAGTTGCCCAGGCTGGAGTGCAGTGGTACAGTCATGGCTCACTGCAGCCTCAAACTCCTGGGCTCAAGTGATCCTCCTGCCTAAGCCTTCCTAGTAGGTAAGACTACAGGCATGCACCACCACACCTGGCTAATTTGATTTTTATTTTTGTAGAGACAGAGTCTTGCTGTGTTTCCCAGACTGATCTTGAACTCCTAGCCTCCAGTGATCCTCCTGCCTTGGCCTTCAAATGTGCTGGGATTACAGGCGTGAGCCACAGTACCTGGCCTATCATACAGTCTATACCGCTTTGTGTCTAGCTTCTCTCACTTAGCATGTTTTGAGATTCATTTAGGTTGTTGCATGTATCCATTCTTATTTACCTTTTTATATTCTTTTTTTTTTTTTTTTTTTTTTTTTTGAGACAGATTCTCACTCTGTTGCCCAGGCTGGAGTGCAGTGGCGCGATCTCGGCTCACTGCAAGCTCCGCCTCCTGGGTTCACGCCATTCTCCTGCCTCAGCCTCCCGAGTAGCTGGGACTACAGGCGCCTGCCACCACGCCCGGCTAATTTTTTGCATTTTTAGTAGAGATGGGGTTTCATCATGTTAGCCAGGATGGTCTCGATCTCCTGACCTTGTGATCTGCCTGCCTCGGCCTCCCAAAGTGCTGGGATTACAGGCTGAGGCACTGCTCCCGGCCCCTTTTTAAATTCTTTAAGGCTAGTCAAGTGAAGCAGTTGGAGTGGAAAAGGAACAAAGAGATTGTAACTGGTTGTGATTATTTCCTGTTAGTTGCTGACAAGTATTCCATTGTACGATGTACCACAGGTTGTTTATCCAGTCTTCTGTTGATTGACACTTGGACTGTTTCTAGGTTTTAGCTATTACAAATAAAGCAGCTATGAACATTGATATACAAGTCTTTTTGTGAAGATATTTCTCTTGGGTAAAAACCTGGGAGTTAAATTGCTGGGTAATGGGGAGGAAGAAAAGGAGGGAGAGAGAGAGGGAGGAGTTCCTTTTAAAAAAGTGGGCCACAAGGATAGTACTTGTAGCAAGTTGATGTTGAGTCTTAGAGTGTTGGAGTGGAGTTTCTTAAAATTCTGTTGACAAAGTTGTGTCTGAGACTAGCACTGAGCTTGCAATTGAGATCAAATTGTTGTCTCAGCTGTGGGTAGAGAGGAGACCTACAGAGACTGGAATCAGGCCCTTGTAAATTATTTTAGAGCCAAGTTAAAAATTGGGCTTCATTTGTCTCAGGCTGTACCTATTCTATCAGCCCTCTCCTAATTTTTATGGATACTGCCTGTAGTGACTGGAGTCCATGTGTTTCAGTTTTTAAAAACAAAACAAAACAAAATACTATTACTGTTTCTGTGTCATACATTTTTTTAACCCAAGGTCCTTGGGGCTTAAAATAAGTCATATTCTGATTTCCAGATTTCGTATTAGTGGCCCTATTGTGGCCATATTCTTACAGAAGAAAAAAGCAGATAAAATTAAGCAGAATTAGAGAGCCCGGTTCTCTAGCAATCACTTCTTGGTACTGTCTGGCCACACTGGAGTTGAGTGATCTCTATAGATGATTTGGATGGCTGGCCTATGCAACTGGCTGGGATCCAGTTGTTTGGCTGCAGCCAGCCCTTGCTGCAGACCATGTTTAGTTCATCCATATGTCTGGGTAGCATTCCTCTGACTCTATTCCTGGATTTATTCTGAGCGGGTATCTCTCTTGTTCTTAATGAGTTCCAGGAAAAGATATTCCACAGCCTCCTTTGACAGTTTATATTACAGTGCTTTATGATATTTTCAAGAAATGCCTTTCCATTTCTACTACAACTCATTCCCTCTTTCTCTGAATTAGTGAAAATAGAGGTGAGGCTGCCACTGCCTTTTCCCATGGTAGCCCTTATGTCCTATGAGGGTAGCTTAGTGTATTATCTTTCAAACTTCTTTCTAGAAAGAGTAGATAATATATCTTATCATGCTCCTAATCTGAGGCACCACTAAGGATGAATGAATCAACTCTCTTGAGGGCTGAAATGACTCTTCTGGGT
This sequence comes from Rhinopithecus roxellana, assembly GCF_007565055.1. Taxonomy (NCBI): domain Eukaryota; kingdom Metazoa; phylum Chordata; class Mammalia; order Primates; family Cercopithecidae; genus Rhinopithecus; species Rhinopithecus roxellana. Next base: position 129,036,467 of record NC_044555.1, on the reverse strand, counting down.
ACTTGTCCCAACTGAACTGTTATCACACAAATAACTTTTTTCTTCCCTTTGTTCACATTCAATTAACACTTTTGTACAAAACTGAGGAGGGCAGCTAATTTATTTCTCTGATGACTGGTTAAAGCACATTGTTTTGACACTAATCTGTCTGTTCCTGCTTAATCCAGTTCTCTGGACCCATGTCCAATCCCTAATTCTGAAACCCTGCCTGCTGTCTACAGTATAGTCACCTCAATGTCTGTGGCTTATACTGTCAATGGCTTTTACTTTGTCTTTCATTTTTCTGTGAAAGGATCTTTTAGATTATTAGAGGAGAAGGACCATAATCAGCCTCCAAGGCTAGACTATGACAAGAACTAATATGTTGTTGGCCATGAAGGAAAAACATATTTGGTTTAGACTACAGCTAGGTCTTTTCAGTTTGGAAAGACAGTGTAGCATAATGGTTAAGAATATTGATTCTAGCATTGCACAGACCTGGATTTGAACCAGTGCTATCACTTACTTGCCCGTGATTTCAAACAAGTAAGTTAACTTTTCTCCATATTTCACTTTTTCTTATTTGTAAAATGAGTGTGACTATAATATTACCTGTCTGAATGGATAAACAAATTGTGGTATCAATGGAATACTATATATCAATAAAGAGGAAGGGACTAGAATAGCAAATTTTATGTTATATACATTTTACTGCAATTCAAAAAAATGTAATATATCAAAAACCTTTGAATTGTACATTTTAAATGGGTGAATGCCATGGTATGTGAGTTATCTCTTAATGCAGGTATTTTAAAAATGGACTGTTCATACATGCAACCACTCGGATAAATCCCAAAATAATTATGCTGAGTGAAAGAAGCCAGACAAAAAAGAATATATACCATATGATTCCATTTATATACAACTCTAGAAAGTGCATACTAATCTATAGTGACAGGAGGCAGATCAGTGGTTGCTTTGAGAGGCATTTTTGGGAGGGGTAGGATGGGAAGGGTCAGGAATGAGGGGTTGCAAAGAGGGGCAAGGTAACTTTTAGGGATGATGGATATGTTAATTATCTTGAATGTGGTGAAAACATGCTTACATATGTCAAAGATCATCAAATTTACACTTTAAATATGTCTGGTTTATTATATGTCAATGATATCTTTCAAATGTTGTTTGAAAATAGTATTTTTTTCAAATGGCTGGTAAGAGCCATTTGAAACAATGAATGAAAAATGCTCTGTTATATGGTAAGTGCTTAATAAATTGTTACTTAAAAACACAATTGGCAGGGAAGAGATGCAAGGAGTAAAGTTATCTGAAAATCATTCAGGCACTCATCCAGGTTTTTCTGAATAATGATTTATCTGGCACTTGCTTTCCCCCTTTCCCAGAGGGAGAACTACACCTAAGCTCAGTTACCCACCAGATTGATGAAGTTCTTCCCCCATCAGGGAAAACTGCACCTTCTCATGGTTCTCACGGTCACAGGCTCATGTTAGCTGGCTTTCTCAGACCAGTACCCTAAACTGGTGCCACACCAATTCTAGGCAACCTAGTGCCAAGCAGCCCTGTATGTTCCCCACAGACAAGGCCTATCCTAAAAATGAAGGAGATATAAATAGGAAGGGGTTTGTCTTAGTCCATTTTGTGCTGCTATTACAGAATACCTGAGACTGGGTACTTTATAAAGAACAGAAATTGATTCCTCACAGTTCTGGAGGCTTTAAAGTCCAAGATTGGCTGGGCATGGTGGCCCACACCTATAATCCCTGCACTTTGGGAGGCCGAGGCGGGCGGATCACGAGGTCGGGAGATCGAGACCATCATGGCTAACACGATGAAACCCCGTCTCTACTAAAAATACAAAAAATTAGCTGGGCCTGGTGGCGGGTGCCTGTAGTCCCAGCTACTCGGGAGGCTGAGGCAGGAGAATGGCGTGAACCCAGGAGGCAGAGCTTGCAGTGAGCCGAGATCGCGCCACTGCACTCCAGCCTGGGCGACAGAGCGAGACTCTGACTCAAAATAAATGAATGAATGAATGAATGAATGAATGAATGAATAAATAAATAAATAAATAAAATAAAGTCCAAGATCAGGGTACCGGTGGGTTTGGTGTCTGATGAGGGCAGCTTTCTGCTTCCAAGACAGAGCCTTGTTGCTGTATTCTCCAGAGGTGGGGAAACATTGTTACTTACATGGCAGAAGAGTGGAAGAACCAAGAGAGAGAACTCACTCCTGAAATAAAAGGCATTAACCACACCCATGAAAGCAGAGCTTCCATAGTATAATCACATCTTAAAAGTTCCAACTTTTAAGGGGAACATCACACATCGGGGCCTATCATGGGGAGGGGGGAGGGGGGAGGGATTGCATTGGGAGTTACACCTGATATAAATGACGAATTGATGGGTGCTGACGAGTTGATGGGTGCAGCACACCAACATGGCACAAGTATACATATGTAACAAACCTGCACGTTATGCACATGTACCCTAGAACTTAAAGTATAATTAAAAAAATTAAAATAAAAAAAGAAAAAAATGGTAATTACATTTCAACAGGAGTTTTGGATGGCAAACATTCAAACCATAGCAGGGTTTCACTACAGGAATTCAGCCCTACATTGACCCAATGAAAACCTGAATCCATCATTCTTATATTTGTTTTCTGTGTTGCACAGATTCACAAACTTAATGGCTTAAAACAATACCCATTTATTATTTCATCATTTACATTTGCCAAAAGACAGCACAGCTTACCTTTATTCTCTGCTCGAGGTCTCACAAAGCTGACACCAAGGTGCTGACTAGATTGCATTCTCATTTGGAGGCTTGAGAAAGGGAAAGATCACTTCTAATCTCCCTGGAGTTGTTGAAAACATTAATTTCTTTGTGCCTCCACTCCTAGGGACTACCCTTTCCATAGGCAATTCACAGTATGCTACAATATGCTATTTGCTTCTTTGAGATAGGTAATTAAGTGCTTTTCTTTCTTTTCTATTTCAATTTATTTTATTTTATTTTATTTATTTATTTATTTATTTATTTATTTATTTATTTATTTATTTATTTTTAGTGAGACAGTGTCTTGTTATTTTGCCCAGGCTGGTCTCAAACTTCTGGGCTCAAGTGATCCTGTCACCTCAGCCTCCCAAAGGGCTGGGATTATAGATATGAGCCACCATACCCAGCCATTAAGTGCTTTTCACCTCAGGTAGAGTCTATGCCGTCTGATTAAGTCAGGCCCACTCTCAAATTACCTTTTTGATTAACTGAAAAATCAGCTGATTTGGTACATTAATTATATTTGAAAATCCCCTCACCTTTTCCCTATAACACAACCTAATCACTGAAGCAACACTGCATTGTAATTACAGCCCTTCACCTATACACAAATGGAGGTTGTAAAACAAGAGGCAGGCATCTCAGAGTCCATCTTAAAAGTAGGCCTAAGGAAACAACAGGTGTTGGAGAGGATGTGGAGAAATAGGAACACTTTTACACTGTTGGTGGGATTGTAAACTAGTTCAACCATTATGGAAAACAGTATGGCAATTCCTCAAGGATCTAGAACTAGATGTACCATATGACCCAGCCATCCCACTACTGGGTATATACCCAAAGGATTATAAATTATTCTACTACAAAGACACATGCACACGTATGTTTATTGTGGCACTATTCACAATAGCAAAGACTTGGAATCAACCCAAATGTCCATCTGTGATAGACTGGATTAAGAAAATGTGGCACATATACACCATGGAATACTATGCAGCCATAAAAAAGGATGAGTTTGCGTCCTTTGTAGGGACATGGATGCAGCTGGAAACCATCATTCTTAGCAAACTATCACAAGAACAGAAAACCAAACACCGCATGTTCTCACTCATAGGTGGGAACTGAACAATGAGATCACTTGGACTCGGGAAGGGGAACATCACGCACTGGGGCCTATTATGGGGAGGGGGGAGGAGGGAGGGATTGCATTGGGGAATTATACATGATATAAATGATGAAAAAAAAAAGTAGGCCTAGGTCAATGCTTTTCTGTGGTAGAATGGGCAGATTGGGAGCAGTCATGCCTTCTTTCTCTTGACTTACATGTCTCCTTTCTGCAATAGACCTACTTATTAATCTATTCATTGTGAAATTCAAACAGGATCCTGATAGAAAACCATGTGGGCCCCATATTGTATGGTAAATTGACACCTTGCCCAACTAGGAGGTTCATAGAATCTTCTCACTTTGTTTCAAGAGGGGTATGTACTAACAAAAATAATGTTTACAATATTTTTCTCAACTCCATCTGCCTTATAGATTGGAGAGATTAAAGTATAGCAATATAGATTGTAAGGAAAACTAATTAGATAGGCAAATGGCCAAAGCACATGAAAAGATGCTAAACATTATTAGCTATCAGAGAATGCTAATCAAAATCACAAATGAGATACCACTTCACACCCACTAGGATAGTTATAATGAAAAACAACAAATAGTAACAAGTGTTGACCAGGGTGTTGACAAATTGGAACCTTTGTCCATTGCTGGTGGGGATATAAAATGGTGCAGGCAGTCTAGAAAACAAGTGGTTCCTCAAAAAGTTAAACATAGAGTTAGCATACAATCCAACAATTCCACTCCTAGCTATATACTTCAAAGAATTAAAAAACACACATCTATCAAAAAACGTATACAGAAATGTTCGTAGTAGGATTATTCCTAATGGCCAAATGTAGAAACAACTCAATGTCCATCACCTAATGAATGGATAAACAAATTGTATATATCTATACAATGAAATATAATTGGCCATAAAAAGGAAGGAAGTACTGATACATGCTGCAATATAGGTGAACCTTGAAAGCTTTATGTGATGTGAAAGAAGCCAGTCACAAAAGACTACATGTTAAACAGTTATATCCTTAGGGACAGAAAACTGATTGGTGGTTGCTGAGAGCTGGAGGGCTTAGGGGGAGCTGGGAAGTGACTAGTAACGAGTATTAGATTTCTTTTTGGAATAATGAATATGTTCTAAAATTAGAGAGTGGTGATGGTTGCACAAATTTGAATATACTAAAAACCACTGGATTGTATACTTTAAAAGGGTGAATTTTATGGTATATTAATTATATTTTAGTATATCTGTTATTTTAAGGAATCAGCCAACAAGTGTTTATTATCCTCTCTGTGTTTGATATGGGGTTAGCATTCCTAAAGTCATTATCTAATATGCAGCAATGTGAATGAAGAATATTTCCACCTAGAAGGAATATTTTTCATTTTTGTTGAAATTGTTGGAATTATGAATGAAAAAAGTAGAGTCAAAAACATATTTGTTATAAAAATTTCTTGCAGAATAAAGTTTCTTACAGTTTAAAGCCTTGCTACTCAAATTGTTGTCCAGTAGCATTAGCACCACTTGGGATCTTGTTGCAAATGCAGAATCACAGGTCTCATTGAGACTTACTGAATCAGAATGAACATTTTAATAAGATTCACAGGTGTTTGGCATGCACATTGCAGTCTGAGAAGCACTAGCCTGAAGGTTAGCAGGATGACTTCATGACACTTTAATTTGCCCTTTAATCAGTCTGAGAGTGAGGTGGTGGCAGCATATTTAATATTGTATTATGTTGACTGTTCTCTATATAGACTCATCATAGATGTAATCATCATCCTAAAAAGTGAAAATCAGTCCATTTTAATATAATTTCTTCCCTTACTTATAATCTATTACTTTCCATAGCCCTTTGTAAAATCCTATGATACATGTTTTTTCAGTGATATTTTAATGTTAATTTGCCATTATTATGAACAGTTTTATATATTTCAAGGAGACAAACCTGCTTAGTGCACTTTTTAAAAAGTATTGAAGTTTTAATTAAAAGTATGGGTACAAGTAATTTTTAAGTTAAATTCAGTAGTAAAGAAAACTATTTAGTGTATTATTTGATTAATGTGCCAAGTGGGTAAGTTATGCTACTTAGTTAAAAGCTGTTTGTTTTCAAAGGATTGTTATGTCCTTGTTAGAATGCTAAATTACATTTTCAATTTTATGAAACTGCTCTTTCATTTATGTAAAAATTAAGATAACACAACACACCAGTTTCATAAAACAAAACTGTTATGTACATTAATTTCAGCAATATTTAATAATTGTATATTGCATGTATTTTGGGATTACCGTATGATAAACTTTGAAAGCATTTTGTGGAAATAATTACATATATGAATTTAGTAAAACCCAAATAACTCTATTCTTGCCTTTCTAAAGCAATATTATGTCCTTTGAATATCCATTTTGATGATAAAATGGTTTTCTTGATCTTCCTATATAGCTAGGGATTTTATTTTGCAGTTCAATTTCAGATTCTCTCAAGTATGGATTTCTGGCCATTAATAATCACCAAGTTAGCCAGAACCTGTGTTCATTTTCTTCCTAAGTCATTGTGGCATAAGTAAAATGTAGTTTATTTGTGGTTTATTTAGGCATCCTTCATTAACATGACTTGATAGTATATATGGTTCCATTTCTTCTTCCTGCCTTTTTTCTCTTCTGGCCTATCACTTTTCAAATGAAATAATAAAAAAAAACTGGACAACTTACTCTTTATAAATTTTTATAAATTGCTCATACTCAGGAATAGAGAAAGCAATCTCATTTACCATAGCTACCAAAACCACAAAATACCTAGGAATAAATTTAACCAAGGAAGTGAAAGATCTCTACAGTGAAAATTGCAAAATGCAGATGAAGGAAATTGAAGAGACCATTAAAAAATGGAAAGGCATTCCATCCTCATGGATCAGAGGATTTAATATTGTTAAAATGACCATACTAACCAAACCAATCTACAGATTCAACACAATCCCTGTCAAAATACCAATGACACTCTTCACAAAAATAGAAAAAAAAAAAGGCCAGGTGCGGTGGCCTGTAATCCCAGCACTTTGGGAGGCCCAGATGGGCGGATCACGAGGTCAGGCGATCGAGACCATCCTGGCTAACACAGTGAAACCCCGTCTCTACTAAAAATACAAAAAAAAATTAGCCAGTCGTGGTGGCGGGCACCTGTAGTCCCAGCTACTGGGAGGCTGAGGCAGGAGAATGGCATGAACCCAGGGTGGAGCTTGCAGTGAGCGGAGATCGCCCCACTGCACTCCAGCCTGGGCGACAGAGTGAGACTCTGTCTCAAAAAAAAAAAAAAAGAAAAGAAAAAAAAAAAGAAAAAAAATTTGTATGGAACCAAAAAGGGACCCTGAAGAGTCAAAGCAATACTGAGCAAAAAGAACAAAGTTGGAGTACCACACTACCTGGCTTCAAAATATACTACAAAGCTATATAGTAACTGAAATAGCATGTTATTGGCATAAAAACAGACATGTAGACCAATGGAACAGAATAAAGAACCCAGAAATAAATCCAAGTATTTACAGACAACCAGTTTTCAACAAAAGCACCAAGAACATACATTGGAGAAAGAACAGTATCCTCAGTGAATGGTGCCCGGAAAAGTGAATATCCATATGCAGAAAAATGAAGCTAGATTCCCTATCTGTCACTGCATACAAAAATTAACTCATGCAGATAACATGATTATATATTTAGAAAACCCCATCGTCTCAGCCCAAAAAGTCCTTAAGCTGATAAGCAACTTCAGCAAAGTCTCAGGATACACAATCAATGTGCAAAAATCACAAGCATTCCTATACACCAATAATAGACAAGCAGAGAACCAAATCATAAGTTAACTCCCATTCACAATTGCTACAGAGAATAAAATACCTAGAAATACAACTTACAAGGGATGTGAAGAACCTCTTCACAAAGAACTGCAAACCACTGCTCAAGGAAATAAGAGAGGACACAAACAAATGGGAAAAAATTTCATGCTCATGGATAGGAAGAATCAATATAGTGAAAATGGCCATACTGCCCAAAGTAATTTATAGATTCAATGCTATTCCCATCAAGCTACCACTGACTTTCTTTGCAGAATTAAAAAACAAAAACCAAAAAAACAAACAAACAAACAAAACGAAATTTCACGTGGAACCAAAGAAGAGCCTGTATAGCCAAAACAATCCTAAGCAAAAAGCACAAAGCTGGAGACATCATGCTGCCTGATTTCAAACTATACTACAAGGCTGCAGTAACCAAAACAGCATGGTACTTGTATGAAAACAGATATATAGACCAATGGAACAGAACAGAGACCTCAGAAATAACATCATACATCTACAACCATCTGATCTTCGACAAACCTGACAAAAACAAGCAATGGGGAAAGGATTCCCTATATAATAAATGGTGCTGGGAAAACTGGCTAGCCATATGCAGAAAACAGAAACTGGACCCCTTCCTTACACCTTATACAAAAATTAACTCAAGATGGATTAAAGACTAAAATGTAAAACCCAAAGCCATAAAAACCCTGGAAGAAAACATAGGCAATACCATTCAGGACATAGGTATGGGCAAAGACTTCATGACTAAAACACCAAAAGCAACTGCAACAAAAGCCAAAATTGACAAATGGGATCTAATCAAACTAACGAGCTTCTGCACAGCAAAAGAAACTATCGTCAGAGTGAACAAGCAACCTACAGAATGGGAGAAAACTTTTGCAATCTACCCATCTGACAAAAGTCTAATATCCAGAATCTACAAGGAACTTAAACAAATTTACAAGAAAAAAAAAAAAAAGAAACAACCCCATCAAAAAGTGGGTGAAGGATATGAACAGACACTTCTCAAAAGAAGATATTTATGCGGCCAACAAAAATATGAAAAAAAAAAAAAAAGCTCATCATCACTGGTCATTAGAGAAATGCAAATGAAAACCACAATGAGATACCATCTCATGCCAGTTAGAATGGCGATCATTAAAAAGTCAGGAAACAACAGATGCTGGTGAGGCTGTGGAGAAATAGGAATGCTTTTACACTGTTGGTGGGCGTGTAAATTAGTTCAACCATTGTGGAAGACAGTGTAGCAATTCCTCAAGGATCTAGAATCAGAAATATCATTTGACCCAGCAATCCCATTACTGGGTATCTACCTAAAGCAATTTAATCATTCTACTATAAAGACACATGTACATGTATGTTTATTGCAGCACTATTTACAATAGTGAAGACTTGAAACCAACCCAAATGCCTATCGATGATAGACTAGATAAAGAAAATGTGGCACATATACAACATAGAATACTGTGCAGCCATAAAAAAGAATGAGTTCATGTCCTTTGCAGGGACATGGATGAAGCTGGAAGCCATCATTCTCAGCAAACTAACACAGGAACAGAAAACCAAACACCACATGTTCTCACTAATAAGTGGGAGTTGAACAATGAGAACACATGGACACAGGGAGGGGAACATCACACCAGGGCCTGTCAGGGGGTGGAGGGCAAGGGGAGGGAGAGCATTAAGGACAAATACCTAATATATGTGGGGCTTAAAACCTAGATGACGGGTTGATAGGTGCAGCAAACCACCATGGCACATGTATATCTATGCAAAAAACCTACACGTTCTGCACATATATCCCAGAACTTAAAGTAAAATTAATAATAATAATAATAAAAGAACTGCTCAGTTTGGGCCTTAAGATCAATTAAACTTTCATGGAAAAGGCAGAACTTAACCTTGTCTTCATCTATGAGTAAAATTTGTAGGCAAAGTATAAAGAAAGGGGAGGTATTTTTCGATATAAGATTGAGGGTAGAATGAGCAAGTGTGTCGTGATGCCCATGAAACCTTTCTAGCCATAAGAGAAGTTCTATCTTGGGGAGTCGAGGAGAAGACTTTGGATAAATAGGATGAGATTTCTGTGCAAGGGCCTGAATTCTAGGTTTAGAATATAAAATTTATTCATCATGCATAAAAATCTCCAGAGGTTTATGAGAAGGAAGTACATAGAAAACCATCGGATTTTTTTTTTTTTTTTTTTTTTTTTTTTTTTTTTTTGAGATGGAGTCTCGCTCTGTCGCCCAGGCTGGAGTGCAGTGGTGCGATCTCAGCTCACTGCAACCTCCGCCTCCTGGGTTCAAGCAATTCTCTGTCTCAGCCTACCGAGTAGCTGAGATTACAGGCACCCGCCACCATGCCTGGCTAATTTTTGTATTTTTAGTGGAGACAGGGTTTCACCATGTTGGCCAGGCTGGTCTTGAACTCCTGACCTCGTGATCCACCTGCCTCAGCCTCCCAAAGTGCTGGGATTACAGGCGTGAGCCACAGCACCTGGTCAACCATTAGAAGTTTTCAAGTAGGAGGTAAACTGAGTTTAAAGATTAGTTCAAATTATCAAAGACTACACTTTCTAAAATAAATGATTTGTAGCATATATTGGGTTGTCTCAGTTTAAATAAAGACCAATTACATTTTCAAACCAATATTTCAAGCAATTTTACAACACACACACATATTTAGAATTAAAAGTATTGTGTACAAGAGGGTAAGCTCTTTTCTGGTAAGAATTGATACAAATTAATTTAGTTTTTAACTATCGCTTTTGAACTGAAAAAGACAATTCCAACAGCTGTTAGTCCATTTTCAGACTGAACCTCTATGATGACTACTTAGTCACTCAGAAAAAAAAAAAAAGAAGTATTTTGTGTGCTTATATGCACAGCATACACACATATAACAATGTTTATACCTGATTCTACATTTTGATGGAACTTATGCCACTGTTGTCAATTATCATGTCTTGCAGAGACTGCATAAGCATAATTATATTTTAAAATAAACTCATGAATTATCCGACTAGAAACACAAATAGCAGTTGTGAAATATATTGGTGAAGGTTTGAAGTCAAAAAATACCTGTGGATCAGAAAGCACAAAACAGAATAATTTAACCACTGAGTTTCTAAGTGATATGCATAGGCTTCATTAAGTAACTTCTATTAAGATAAATGGAAGCCATGCAGCTAAAGCTAGTTTAGAGAGAAAAAGAGAGGGAGAGAAACAGGGGGTGCTGGGGGAGGGGGAGAGGAAGGGGCTCTCTTTGATCAGAAAGAAACCAAACCAATATTGAAATCTTATAGTGCCTTGAGAGGTCAAAAATCATTGTAAAGTCACTCTTTCTTGCAACTATTCATTGATTCCCAATTGCTAACATGGAGTGTTATTTGTGTTTGTGATATTTTAAGAATATGGTAAAATCTAGCTATAAAGAAACTCATTTGTACATACACTGGAGAAATGACAAGCCTAATCACAATTCCTTTAATATAATTTTCTATGACAGAACTTGTTATACAGATATTTATTCTGTCAACAACATAATAAAAGGATTCAAATTTAAAAATAATTAACTCAAATTGGATTAAAGACCTAAGTGTAAGACCTAAAACTATAAAACTGCTAGGAATAAACATAGGGGAAACCACTCCAGAACATTGGTCAAGGAAAAAATTTTATGGGCAAGACTTCAAAACCACAGGCAACAAAAACAAAAAGAGACAAGTGGGACTAGATCAAACTTAAAAGCTCTGCACAGCAAAGGAAGTAACATAGTGAAGCGATAACCTGCAGAATGGGAGAAAATATTTGCAAACTCATCTGACAAGGGACTAGTATATTCAGAATATACACAGAACACAACTCAACAGCAAAATACTACTACTACTAATAATAATTCAATTAAAAGATGGGCAAAGGATCTGAATAGACATTTCTCAGAAGAAGACATACAAATGGCCAACAAGTATATGAAAAAATGTTCAACACCACTAATAATCAGGGAAATGCGAATCAAAATCACAATTAGATATCATCTCACCCCAGTTAGAATGGCTATTATCAAAAAGACAAAAGATAACAAACGCTGGTGAGGATGCAGAGTAAAAGGAACTCTTATACACCGTCAGTGGAAATGTAAATTAGTGCAGCCATTATGAAAAACAGTATGGAGGATTCTCAAAAAACTAAAAATAGAATTAACATAGGATCTAACAATCCCACTTCTGGGTATCTATCCAAAGGAAAGGAAATTGGTATGTTGAAGAGATATCTGCACCCCCATGTTTACTGCAGCACTATTCACAAGAGCCAAGATATGGAAGCAGCCTATATGTCCATCAGTAGATGAATGAATAAAGAAAATGTATATATACACAATGGAATACTATTCAGCCCATAAAAATAATAAATTCCTGTCATTTGTAGCAACATGGATGATCCTGGAGGACACTGTGTTGTTTAAAATAAGTCAAGCACGGAAAGATAAATACCACCTTCTCACTCATCTGTGGGAGCTAAGAAAAGCTGAGCTCATAAAGGTAAAGAGTAGACTTGCAGGCCAGGCGTGCTGGCTCACACCTGTAATCCCAGCACCTTGGGAGGCTGAGGTGGGCGGATCACAAGCAGGAGATCGAGACCATCCTGGCTAACACAGTGAAACCCGTCTCTACTAAAAAAATACAAAAAATTTAGCTGAGCGTGGTGACGGGCTCCTGTAGTGCCAGCTACTCGGGAGGCAGAGGCCAGAGAATGGCGTGATCCCGGGAGGTGGAGCTTACAGTGAGCCGAGATCGTGCCACTGCGCTCCAGCCTGGGCGACACAGCAAGACTCTGTCTCAAAAAAATAAATAAATAAAAAGAGTACACTTGTGATCATTAGAGGTGAGGAACAGAACAGGGAGGAGAAAATAAGGAGAGATTGGTTAATGCATACAAAATAACAGCTAGATAGGAAGAATAATTTCTAGTGTTCCCTAACACTGTAGAGTGAATGTATTTAACAATAATTTATTGCATATGTTCAAAAAGCTAGAAGAGGGGATTTTGAATGCTCCCAACACAAAGAAATGATAAATGTTTGATGTGATGGATATGCTAATTGCCCTGATTTGATCATCACACACTGTATACATGTATCAAAATATCACTCTGGGCTGGTCGTGGTGGCTCAGGCCTATAATCCCAGCACATTGGGAGGCTGAGGTGGGTGGATAACTTGAGGTCAGGAGTTCGAGACCAGCCTGGCTAACATGGTGAAACCCCGTTTCTACTAAAAATACAAAAATTAGCCAAGACTGGCGGTGGGCGCCTGTAATCCCAGCTATTTGTGAGGCTGAGGCAGGAAAATTGCTTGAACCTGGGAGGCAGAGGTTGCAGTGAGCCAAGATCGTGTCATTGCACTCTAGCCCACGACAAGAGCAAAACTCCATCTCAAAAAAACAAAAGAAAACAAAACAAAAATTAAAAAAAAAAACACTGTGTATCCCATATATATGTACAATTATTACATGTCAACTAAAAATTTAAACACGAAATTATGGCCATGAGTGGTGGCTCATGCCTGTAATCCCAGCACTTTGGGAGGCTGAGGTGGGTGGATAATGAGGTCAGGAGATCGAGACCATCCTGGCTAACACGGTGAAACTTTGTCTCTACTAAAAATACAAAAAATTAGCTGGGCGTGGTGGTTGGGCGCCTGTAGTCCCAGCTACTGGGGAGGCTGAGGCAGGAGAATGATGTGAACCCAGGAGACGGAGCTTGCAGTGAGCCAAGATTGCGCCACTGCACTCCAGCCTGGGCGACAGAGTGAGACTCTGTCTCAAAATAAATAAATAAATAAAATAAAAAAATAAAGACGGAATTACTCTGTTGGGGTAATCTATGGAGATTGTGAGGTAAGAGTTCAAGTGTGAAAGAGAATGGCCATCCCAGCAGAAGCAAAATTAGAGTTATCCACTACTGTTTGATTGTTGTAAACATTTCTCTGCATTGGGAAGACTAAAATTCTTAATATGACCTACAAAGCCCTGCATCATATGGTCCCTTCCTAACTCATTGTACTCTAGCCACATTGGCCTATTTTTATTTAAGTACCTTTCCACCTTAAGCTGTTTGCATGTGCTATCCCCTCTAAATGGAAAAGTCATTCCCCTCTTTTAAACTGGTCAACTCCAAGTCATCCTTCAAACCTACCTTATATGTCGCCTTCTTAGGAAAATCTTCCTTCCTTTGAAACTAAGTTAGACTCACCTATTATGTCATCTCATAGTAAAGAAAAACTTGTGTTTTCCTTTTATAGCATTCATCACAATTCTAATGCATTTTTATATAATAATTTGAAGGGAAGGACCATATTTGCCCTTTTCACTGCTGTTTCTCAAGTTCCTAGCATTGAGCTTAGTACATAGTCATTAGCAAATATTCATTAAATGATTGGAGAGATAAATAGGATTCTTAGAAAAATGGTGAAAGCTGCATGTTCGAAAGACTGCATAACAAGTGAAGTAATAACCTACATGCCTCTAAATATTTGAATGCTCAGGTATATAGAGGGAAACACCCATATTTCAGGTCAGAAAGGGAGATAGGTCTTCCCTTGCCCTTCTATTCACAACATAGGCTATGGTCTATTCTACCTCTGATGGGCCTTACAGCTCACTGCATGGTTATTTCACCTCACCCAGCAGAAATCCACATCACTCCTGCCTTCCTGGGACCTCTATTCTTTTGCGAACAAACTTCCCTTAATAATGAATGTTTTCCTGGAGTCTTCACTGTCATAACTAAAATCTGGTCTTCTCTTGCAACTCTCAAAATAGAAACCACTTTTTCTCTCGCCTCTAAACTCAGAGTAAGGATTTGGGGTTGACTTCCTTTTTACTCTTATTTGGCATGCTTTCCACTGTCTCTCATGAGCCCTTCCTCTTTTGAAGTCCACACTATCCACTTATACCTTACTCTTCCCATTTTGTAGCTGTTATCTATAATCCCCTGGGATGCACTGATAAATGATATTAGCACAGAATCCTAATTTTCTTTTTCACTGCATACCTTGTCCTTGGGGATTTTAACATTTAACGCAGCTAACTCTTACAACAGGATGGGAAGACTCATAGTTGTTCTCCTCTTGATGATCTTTATTTCCTACTCACTATATTTACTCATACACTATACTTCATGCCCGGTTCTGGCCATCTCTCTAAAGTGTTTCCACCTTCGCCAGGCACAGTGGCTTACACCTGTAATTCCAGGACTTTGGGAGGCCATAGCAAGAGGATCACTTGAACCCAGGAGTTTGAGACCAGCCTGGGCAACAAAGTGAGACCCCCGTCTCTATTTAAAAAATTTTTTTTAATTAGCCAGGCATGGTGATGTGCACCTGTGGCCCCAGCTACTCAGGAGGCTGAGGCTAGAGGATTGTTTGAGCCTGCGACGTTGAGGGTGCAGTGAGCCGAGATTGCACCACCACACTCCAGCCTGGGCGACAGAGCAAGACCTTGTCTCAAAAAAACAGCATTTCCATCTTTAAGATCTCACATTTTTACTAGAGCCCCTTACCCTTTAACCTCTTTCATTCCCTTACTTCTATTCTTCTTCCTTACCGTGACTTCTATTATACTTAGGAGGAAATATAATTTTTTTCCCTTAAACTGAAATACTTTTGAAGGCGAGAGACAGATTTTATTAACAATTACACTAAGAAAATAAAATAAACTGGGACTATATTAGGAATATCAGAATGTATGTTCACTTTACTTTTAGTCTCTCAACTCTTCCTGTTTTGATTGTCAGCACTTTCTGGTCCTACTTGCTTCCCTCCCCAAGCAATTTTTAATAAAACTTTAACCCTGTTATATGATTTTTAATTATTTTATATACATATAAGATACAAAAGAGTATGTAGCATGCATATATTCAATTTATGTTGTATTTATGCATAATACAACAATACATGTTGTATAAACACAAAAATAAAAAATAATGTACTATACGTTAACATGTATATGTTTAATTTTTAAACTAATAAAGGGAATAATTGTGTACCTATCATTTTGCATGTGCTATGCAGATAATCGTATCTTTTTAAAAATTCTTGAGACAGGGTCTCGCTCTGTCACCCAGGCTGGAGTACAATGGCATAATCATGATTCATTGCAGCCTAAACTTCCCTTGGCTCAGGTGATCCTCCCTCCTCAGCCTCCTGAGTAGCTGGGACTACAGGTGTGCACCACCATGCCTGGCTAATATGCTTTGTATTTTTGTAGAGTTAGGGTTTTGCCACATTGCCCAGGCTGGTCTCCAACTCCTAGGCTCAAGTGATCCACCCATCTCGGCCTCCCGAAGTGTTATGTTTACAGGCGTAAGCCACTGTGCCTGGCCAATAATCACATCTTTGAATAATGACAATTTTATTTCTTTCTTTCTAATCCTTATAACTTAAATTTCTGAAATTACTGTGCTAGCTAGGACCTTCAGTACATGTTGAGAAAAACTGTTAACAGTTTTTTTCCCCCTGATGATTTTAAAGGGAATGCTTCTAAAACTTTCCCATTAGGAATATTGTTGCAGGTGTTTTGTAGTTACCCTTTCTCACATTAAGGAAGTTCCATTATTGACATAATCATGTTTTTCTCATCTAATCTGTTAATGTGGTGAATGATATTTATAGATTTTTCTAATGTTGAACTAAACCTACATTTCTGGGATAAACACATTTAGTCATAGCATATTCTTCTATACTGTCTTAGTCCATTTCTGCTGCTATAACAAAATACCTTAGACTGGGTAATTTATAAGCAGAAATTTCTTGCTCACAGTCCTGGAAGCTGGGAAGTCCAGAATCAAGGTATGGGCAGAATTAGTGTCTAGTGAAAGCTGTTCTCTGCTTACAAGATGGTACCTTCTTGCTGCATTCTCCTATGCGGAAGGGCAAAAGGGATGAATGCTGTGTCTTGACATGGCAGAAGAAATGGAAGGTCCAGGCAGCTCTCTAAAGCTTCTTTTGATAAGGACATTAATCTCATTCATGAGAGTGGAGCCCTCATGGCCTAATCACTTCCCAAAGACCCCAGTTCTTAATACCATCATGTTGGGGTTTAAGTTCCAACAACTGGATTTTGGAGAGACACATACATTCAAATCATTGCATGCACTTTTACTGATTTTCTTTCTGCTTGTCTTATCAGTTGAAACAAGTATGTTAAAATATTCCATTATTTTGTTGAATGTATAAATTCCTCGCCATAGTTTTATAATTTTTGCTGAATTTGTAAACTCCTCCTTTTCGTTCTGTAATTTTTTCTTTATGTAGCTTGAGGTCACTGTTTTATGTGCATGCAAGTTAGGAAAGTTATATCTTCCTGGTGAATTAAACATTTTCTCATTATATAAAGACTCTAAGGATGCTTTTTGTCTTAAAGTACATTTTAATGGTAATTCACTGCTTCTTAGCTGGTATATCCTTTTCTATCCTTTTACTTTCAACTCTTCGGTGTCTTGTAAATAGCATATAGCTAGCTTTTGTTTATAAATCCTCCCTGCCAACCTTTTAGATAGTTTATTTATATTTACTGTGATAATACTTTGCATCTGTCTCTTCTATCTTACATTTAATTTCTGCTCATCTCACTTTCTCTGTGTGCCTTTTTTATTGTAAGCTTTTGGATTGTTGTTCTTTGGGTTTTTTTCCCTATTTCCTGTTTTTCTATCTGTGGGTTTAGAATGTATACAGATTACACTTGAAATTTTACTATGCATATTAGTCTTATGTGAATAAGTATACATTTTTTTCTAAACAGTACAAGGGCTTTAGAGTGCTTTAAATACAATCACCCTTTTTTTTTTTGACTTGCATGCTATTTTTGCCCCATATTTTAGTTTTGTCCTTTATGTAACCCCACAAATTAGACATCATTATTATTTTTATTTTATACAACCAGTATTTATTTAGGTTTACATGTGATTGCCATTTTACATACTCATCACTTCTTGCATCTCAGACCATCAAAGCACCTATTCTAATAAGTTTTTATTTAGTTATTTATTTTTGTAGAGACAGGGTCTCTCTATGTTGCCCAGGCTGGTGTCGAACTCCTGAGTTTTGTGTTTTTGTTTTTTCTTTTTGTAATTTAGCTTTCATTTTAAGAAATTCTATTTTTCCAAAATCTACCTGTTTATTCCTAGTAACACCTTATTGCTTGTTCAGCTTCGTTATTATCCTTTGTTCTATAATCTGTATCTAACAATTTCAATATCTTTTTTCTTAGGTAGCTAGAACTCTTTTGTATTTCCTTGTTCCTAGTTGACCCTCCCTTATAATGTCTTACCTTCTTGTGTAATTTTAATTGTGAACTCATTGATTGATCTTAAACTGTGGGGGTCCCATGGATCTAAATTTGGAAAAGTTTTCTCTGGAGTGGATATGATTATCCTTCTGCCTGTGGTCATTGAGCACTGTTCTCCCAGAACAATTCAGCTCATTGGATCTCAGCTCAGTTAAAGAATTCCAGGCTCAAACTTTTCTACTTGCGCTGGCCAAGGCTTAGTATCCCGATCACAGTGCTGCTGTAGCTATCTTCTCTACCAGGAATGCCATAAATCCTGGATGTCCATCACTCAGGTCCAAGTTCCCAGTTCCTTTGAATAATCTATTGGCTAATCTACCAATTACGTTTAGTTTCAATTCTATTGTGTTTTTCATTTCTATGTGTTCTATGTGCTACTTTTTCAAATCTGTTTATTTCCTTTCCTTTTTTTTTTTTTTTTTTTTTTTTTTTTTGAGACCGAGTCTCGCTCTGCTGCCCAGGCTGGAGTGCAGTGGCCGGATCTCAGCTCACTGCAAGCTCTGCCTCCCGGGTTCACGCCATTCTCCTGCCTCAGCCTCCCGAGTAGCTGGGACCACAGGCGCCCGCCACCTCACCCGGGTAGTTTTTTGTATTTTTTTAGTAGAGATGAGGTTTCACCGTGTTAGCCATGATGGTCTCGATCTCCTGACCTCGTGATCCGCCCGTCTCGGCCTCCCAAAGTGCTGGGATTACTTGAGCCACCGCTTCCGGCCCCTGTTTATTTCCTTTCAAACTTCTCTTTTTAAAAATAAATAAAACATTTTCAATTGTCCCCCTTTTCCTTTCTTTCCCCAGGTCCCTGACATTTATTATGACAGTTTTTTAAACCAGTCTCCCTATTTATATGTTCAAGGAATGACTAATGGAAAATAAGATAGGTAAGATAGGCTGTGGTTAGATGTTTTAGGAAGTTTTAGAAATATCATAATAAGTTTATTTTGCTTTGTCTATGTCTAAAGTCTAAAAGAACTCTTTCAATAAATATAGAATAAAAATTCTGAGTGAATGGAAAGCATTGAGTTACTGTTTAATTGGCAGTCTTTATCTTTTCTTAGTGTTACATAAAGTAGCAATGTGTCTTATAATCATGGATGTCTTAGATTATCTGAAATTTAGTACTTGCTATTCTTATATACACCTCAGTGAATTTTCCATGCAGTTGCCCTTGCCTGGAATCCTGATTCCCTTTCTATACATACTAAAACCTTTCTTATCTTTCAAGCTCTAGAAGTACTATCACCTTCTTCATGACACCTCTCCTAATATCAACAGCTAAAAATAATATTCTGTTTTTTATTTTCCATATCATTTAATCCCATTCATGGTACTTATTTTCATCATTTTATTATAGTTGTTTGCATACATGGCTTATCTTTTTTTAGTCTGTAATTTTTACTCGTATTTATATCTATCACAATGCTTTGAATTTAGTAATTAAATACATTTTTAGATATTAATAGACACATGACAGATACTGTCTCTTTTCTTCTCTTCCATTTCCAAACTGGCCTGTCCTTTTCCAGCCCTGAGATTGAACTGGATCAAAATATCTATTCTCATCTATTTATTTCTTTGGGTTAAAATTTGCCACCCCTACCTGACTTCTCTCTCTAAGTTCTCTTACCAAGGAAGTTCAGTGTAAGTGAGTTTCTAAGATCTTTCTCATAATGACTGGAGGTTCTAATAAACATGGAGATCAGTGGAGGAGGAGATGCCAAAGTGGGAAAAGAAAACCAAGAAAGAAATGGAAGCTTTGGTGATGATGAGAGGCAGGCATGTTGAAAGCCAGCTTTGCCCAGGGCTTTACAGAACTGTTGGTTTAGCCTAAAATCTAATTTTTTTTTTTTAAGTGGAGACAAGGTTTTACCATTTTGACCAGGCTTGTCTCGAACTCCTAACCTCAAGTGATCTGCCCACGTCGGCCTCCCAAAGTGCTGGGATTACAGGTGTGAGCCACTGCACCGAGCCCTGAGAATTTGATTTTATTCTTAGAGCACACATACTTCTCAGAAATTTCTCAGTTGTCTTTGGATTGTAACCCTTTGATTTTAAAATTTATTGTAAATACTGTAAAAGATTAAAGTCAATTTTAGAAGGGAAAGTAATGACCCTTAATTCCCCTGCCTAAATATGACAGTTTTCATCTCTTCAAGTTCCATTCCAGGATTAGTATACCAGAATTTTATATGATTACAGATTATATTATGATTACTATATATCATAATATAAAATATAATGTATATATATCCTCCTGTCATTATATATTTTTTATAATTATTACTCTTAATAGTTATATCATAATCCATGGAATGTTGATTTACATAACATACTTTAAAAATATCTGTCAGTATTTGTGCATTTAAGTTTTTACAGTGTTTATTGTTATAGGTAATAAAATTATTCATATAATGCAGAGATAAAGTAAAAATTGATGCATGTAGCATTACTTCATTCGAATCTGTTCCTTAAGATAAATTCTCAGAGGGTAATTACTAGGTTAAAGGCTCTTGATAGGTATATCCAAATTGCTTTCTGCAGTGGACATATCTCCCAAGCAGCCTGTATTAGTCCATTCTCACCCTGTTAATAAAGATATACCCGAGACTGGGTAATTTATAAAGGAAAGAAGTTTAATGGACTCACAGTTCCACATGGCTGGGGAGGCCTCACAATGATGGCAGAAGGCAAATAAGGAGCAAAGTCACATCTTACATGGTGGCAGGCAAGAGAGAATGAGAGCCAAGTGAAAGGGGGAAACCCCTTTTAAAACTATCAGATCTCGTAAGACTTATTCACTACCACGAGAATAGTATGGGAGAAACTGCCCTCCCATGATTTAATTATCTTCTCCCACCGTGTCCCTCCTACAACATGTGGGAATTATGAGAGCTACAATTCAAGATGAGATTTAGATGGGGACACAGCCAAACCATATCACAGCCATTTGATGGGTGGAATTGATTCCACCACTGCCACCTCCAATCATGAGCCCTCCTTAGTCTTAGCAAATCTGGGCAATCTATTCCTTTGCCATAGTATTTGGTTGCGGTGACCCAGGCTTAAGCTGTTCAGCATATAGTATTCCCCTGGTCAAAGAAATTTGTTCAGTGGTGGCCTAGTCAGTGTGGAGCCCAGAGCTTCTTTCCTGGTTTTAGAAGGCAGCATAATCTTTTCCCCAGGATGTTCAAGAGGAAGAGAAAAGTTGCTTTAGCAGCCATTTTGCAACAATGAGGGTGGCAATGTGAGGGTGAAGGGAACACAAAGAGGCAGGCAGAGCTGAAGGAGTTACAAGGAAACAGAGCTAGAACCAGGATTAAATTGTGCCTTGAATCCTCCTTACTCAAATCCCTTAGTTACAAGATTCAATAAATCCCCTTTGTTTGAGTCAATTTAAATTGGGCATCCTGTTACTTCTAAGCAGAAGCATACTGACATATTTTTTAAAGAGTTCTATGAATTTATATTGCTATTAGTTGAATTGAAACTTCTTCATTAAGTATTTTAAATTGCTAATTCAATAAAGACCTTATTATTGCCTTAATCTTGTTTTAGTTGAATACTTGCCCATATGTTTGCTTCCTATTTTTATTTTCTCATATGAATTGACTGTTCATGTCCTTTATCCATTTATATGCTCATTTATTTGTTCATTTATTCATTGAACAAATTTTTCTTGAATGTCTACTATAAGCCTAGTCTTGATGACATTTTAAAAATAAATTCAAATAAACTCTTTATACAGACTAGCCATTAAAACTTTGCCTATCATAGTTGATGCATTTTTTTCGTAGGGCAGAGTTTCCCACTTATTTCAGCATTTTTGTTCATTCATTAACTTAGCAAATATCTATTGAGCTCATGCCAGGTTTAGTTTCAGGTCCCAGGCATATAGCAATTTAAAAAAATGTCCTGCCTTTATTGTGCTTAAATTCTAGTAAGGTCAATATATAAAAAATAAATAAACAAGTAAATTTATGGTAGGTTAGATGATGATAGATACTATAGTTCAAGAAAAATAGTTATCAAAATGAGGTCAGGGAGTACTGGGTGGAGGTGTTGCTATTGCAAATAGGCTGGTAAGGAACATTTGAGCATGTAGCTACCTGGATGAAGAGCATTTGGGGCAGAGGAAAATAGCAAGTGCAAAGGCCCAGAAGAAAGAGCTTGCATGATATGTTGAAGGAACAGCAAGGAGGCCAGCATGGTTGCAGCAGAGTGAGTAGAGAAAGAGACAAGGTCAGAGGAACCAGGAAACCAAATTATACAGATCTTTGTAGGCCATTACAGGATTTTAGATTTTATTATACAGAGGTTTGCTTATGTCAATAGTGTAATTTAGAATAGCTAATCAGCCTAGGTGTGGTGGCTCATGCCTGTGATCCCAGCTACTTGGCGAGGCTAAGGCAGGAAGATTGCTTGAGCCCAGGAGCTAAAGACAAGCCTGGGCAACAGAGTAATACCCTGTATCTTAAAAAAAAAAAAAAAAAAAAAAAAAAGGGATAACAGTTAATCATGTCCTTTGAAATTTCTTTTCATGGGCTGGGTGCAATGGATCATACCTGTAATTCCAGCACTTTGTGAGGCCAAGGTGGGAGGATTGCTTGAGCCTAGGATTTAGAGACTAACCTGGGCAACATAGTGACACTCAATCTCTACCAAAAAAAAAAAAGAAAAGAAAAGAAAAGCCACAAAAACTAGCTGGGCATGGTGGCATGCACCTATGGTCCTAGCTACTCAGGAGGCTGAGGTGGGAGGATAGCCTGAGCCTAGCAGGTCGAGGCTGTGGTGAGCTATGATGGTGCCACTGCACTCCAGCCTGGGGGACACAGCATTTAACTAAATACATTTTCCTGATATACATCACCTTTTCAAAGACATAATGCACGTGTATTCTCTTTGTTTCCGTCTTTTAATTTTCAATTTTTTTTGAAACAAAGTTTCACTCTTGTTAATCAGGCTGGAGTGTAATGGCGCAATCTTGGCTCACTGCAACCTCTACCTCCTGGGTTAAAGGGATTCTTCTACCTCAGCCTCCTAAGTAGCTGGGACTATTGGTGTGTGCCACCGTGCCTGGCTAATTTTTGTGTCTTTAGTAGAGCCAGGGTTTCACCATGTTGGCCAGGCTGGTCTCGAACTCCTGACCTCAGGTGGTCAGCCCACCTCTGCCTCCCAAAGTGCTGGGATTACAGGCATGAGCCACCGTACCCAGACGAATTCTCAATTTCATATTTATTTATTTATTTATTTATTTATTTATTTATTTATTTAAGATGGAGTTTCACTCTTGTTGCCTGGGCTGGAGTGCAATGGTGCAATCTCAGCTCACTGCAACCTCTACCTCCTGGGTTCAAGTGATTCTCTTGCCTCAGACTCCCAAGTAGCTGGGATTACCGGCCCCTGCCACCATACCTGGCTAATTTTTTGTGTTTTTAGTAGAGACAGGGTTTCAACACGTTGACCAGGATGGTCTTGGACTCCTGACTTCAGGTGATCTGCCCGCCTCGGCCTCCCGAAGTGCTGGGATTACAGGCGTGAGCCACCGTGCCTGGCCAGAAAGAATATTTTATTTTAATTTCTGTGATAGTGGCAGGGGAAGATGTAGCACCCCAGAGTGTAAAATTGAGGAGGCTGTCATTCTTTCACTCAACAAATATTTGTTGAATGCCTCCTATGTGTGCTAGGTCCTAGGAGCACGACAGTGAACAAAACAGACAAAAATCCTTGCTATCTTGAAACTCATAGTCTAATAATGTTCATAGGATGCAGCAGATTTTACTGAAAAATGCTAGATGATTGCTTGTCCATAATTTAGTGCTTTCTGCTTCTTGTATTTGGATCTGATTCTGAAGTTTTGCCAATGATGGCTGGGAATGACTTGTAATGATACTGGGTAGTATTCAGAATGTAATGTGAACATGAAAGTGTCATTGAAATATGTAGCCCCTGTACCTGTATTGCAGCTGTACCCATGAATCTATTTTGAGAGGAATGGGTATCTTGTTTGGCCTTAAAAGAATTTGTGATCTCATGCTCATTGACCTAGGCAATATTGTGAAGGTTGTATTAAGTTTATGGAACTTGTTTAACCTGAACTGCTTGATATATATTTTCCCTAACTGTTTTTGATATTTGATTTAGTTCTTTAGTCTGAAAGTCTTGATTGGCTATTTTTAACTGCTTAGGGACTTGGGGGTAGTTGAAAACAAAGAACAAAATCTGAAGGCAAATATTAGAAGTCTTTATGGAAGAGATTTGAAGAACAGATGGCATCCTTATGTAGTGATAGCTGGTATGAGGACATAGGAAGGTTGGGAGAAGAGAGCAAAGAAGTATAAAGTAAGATAAATGAAGATTTCCTAAACCTCCAGATCACTGATGAAGTTAGACCCAGTCTAGAAATTAATTAGGGCATACTCAGTGGTCTGAAAGAATTCCTTTTGGCATGAGTCTAGTCTGAACAGTTTGAATTTCTCAAAAACAACAGTTGTGGTAGAACAGCTGTTATTTTACATCTGAAAATCTCTGCAGCACACACCCTGTGCCCTGGATTTGGCTATTTTTTATTAATAAGGCTGGAGCTCCTGGAAAAGAAAGCAATCTTGGATCTTGGGATGGGGAAAAACACTGAGACGACACTCTGGTGCTTTAACAGCAGCTTGCAAAAGGGCATTTTGCAGGGAGGGGAAGTTTGAAGAGGCTATAAGAAGAGTCAAAGAAGAAGGAAAGGAGGGAGGGAATCAGCAGTGAAACGGCCTGTGACAAAAGGACAAGCAATCAAATCAGTGCAGGAAAGAATGACAGAAGCAACCATAGGGTTTCTGGTAGGGGAGGCTGGGTTTGATGAGTAATTATTGTTAACAGTGTATCCGCCATCTTATACATATTACCTTATTTAATCTTCACAGCAACTCTATGATATAGTTTCTATTATTACCTCATTTTACAAATAAGAAAGCCAAGGTATAGTGAACCTGAAGTAATTTATCCAGTTACCCAGTTAGTTAAGTGGCAGAGCCCATACTCAAGTCCTTGCTCTCAACCGTTACATTACATAGTCTTTTACAAGCCATGTAAAAAGAGCTAAAGCAGGATTTTGACATCATCCCAAGGCTAAAATTTTTCTTTTGTTGTAGTTCGTATTATTCCGCATGTAGTGTATGGGGATTTATTTTGTAATATGAAGTGCTTTAAACCGTTTGGGGCTCCTCCATGAGTGAGGGCTAATTTTGCTCTTTTTTTCAGGTTATCCAGTGGAGAATGGTTGAATCTATATCTTCCTGAGCCGATTCCAGGATTAAATCCATGGTCACTCAGCTAGCCCATGCTTTTAATGCTCTGTGTTTTATTTGTGAACCCCCTCCAATCTCGCAGAAGCCCAGCCTGTGTGGGGGGAATGACTGTCTTGGGGTGATTTAGTCAGTTTCAGTGACCTCCATCAGCCAAAAAAGCAGACAGGCTTATAAAGCAAATAAAAAGGGTAGGAATATTAAAAGTGATTAGAAAAAGGAGAAAATTCATCCTGAGAAGAGAAAGCCTTGAGAAAAGATGGAGAAAGCAGAATCAAAACTTACCAAGGCCTTTGGATTACATTCTTGTCTCTTAAGGAAAAGGGAGTTGAGATATGAGTGACGGGGCCTAACTGAGCCAAGTACAAGGATCTTGCTATATTCTGATGAGCTCTGGCAGGATGTTATCAGGGGAGAAACTAGAGCCTTTCAACTCTCTATGTTTTGAGCAGAGTTTAGAGGAGACAGCATCCCTACTGTACTTTGAAGTGTCCCTTTTAAGAATGTCAAATAAAATATACAATATTAATAATAATAGACTGGATAAGGAAAATGTGGCACATATACACCATGGAATACTATGTAGCCATAAAAAAGGATGACTTCATATCCTTTGCAGGGACATGAATGAAGCTGGAAACCATCATTCTCAGCAAACTATCACAAGAACAGAAAACCAAACACCACATGTTCTCACGCATAAGTGGGAGTTAAACAATGAGAACACATGGACATAGGGAGTGGAACATCACACACTGGGGTCTGTTGGGGGGTGGGGGGCTAGGGGAGGGATAGCATTAGAAGAAATACCTAATGTAGATGACAGGTTGGTGGGTGCAGCAAACCACCACGGCACATGTATAACTATGTAACAAAACTGCATGTTCTGCACATGTACCCCAGAACTTAAAGTATAATAAAAAAAATTACCTAAGGATTTTCTTTTCATAAGTAACCTAGATTTTCTGCCCCTCTGGAGTTATTTTTACCCTGGGATATGGTGCTGAAAAAAATGATAAATTGACTCAAGGAAAATTGATATCTTTAATATTTAGCATTCCATCTATGAACATGGCATGAATTTTATTTATTGAATGTGTCTTTTATATATCCTGAAAGGAAAACTTCTACCTTTGGTAAGTAAATTAAATCTAGAACCCTTAACTCCTGTCCCCTAGAATTTTCTCCCCCTGGGGTCTCTTGGAGTCGCTAGTGGTTAAGAACACGGAGTTCGGAGTTGGACAGAGCTGCATTTCTATTCAACTTCTGCCATTTTCCTTGCTGTGTAATGTTGGATAAACCAGTACACCTCTTTTAGCTTCAAGTTTCTCACTTGTAAGTGGAGGTGAGAAATAAAAGTGCCTACCTCACCAGGTTGTTGAGAGGGTTGAATGAGATAATGTGTGTAAAGCAATGCTGTACCTGGCTCAGGCACTCAATTATTAATAATTACTGACAACCTCACTTATGCCTACCAGTGAAGAAAGAGGTCCCACCCTCCCTTCAGCACTTTGGCCTAAATGTAGACACAGTAACCTTTCCTGAGTACCTTTTAGTATAGTTGAGGTAAGACTGGAACATTGGACAATATTGTTCTAGAGACTAGGGAATAACAGTAAATAAACACAGAGAAAAATATGAAACCAGAAAACTGCTTTATAATGTAAGTCTTGCTTTTTGGAACCCCATCTTATCTAGGTCTCTACCTATTTCCACCAGGTGGATATCATCTTAGCAACCCACCACCACCCAGGAGCCTAAGGTGAGAATTTATGAATCCCCCGATGTCTGAATCCAAGACAGCTAGACTTAGAGAAACACAAGCAATTCATTTCTTGCCAACTTAAGATCCTGTCTTTTTTGTTCAAAATGATTGATAATCTGGAATAATTACTGTTTTCCAGGGAGAGTCCATCCATGCTTCACCCACATAAGTGTGGCCTTTCTCTACAGTTATAATTTGACAAAGATTCCAGAAAATCACACACTATATCAATAGTTATACAAAACACACATATATGGGTGAGAGTGAAGGCTTTTTGTTACATCTTCCAATAGTTTTGTAGTTTTCTTTACATGGATACCATACCTCTATTGACACATTCATTCTTAAATTTTTTTTGTATTTTCTATGGTAATTTATTTAATACTTATATCTTATTTCTTTTTCATATCTTATTGAATTGACCAGAAGTTCAAAATGCTATTAAAAATGATAGAAGATGTCTATTTTGCTTCCTTTTTTAAAGAAAGAAATGTTTTTCTTTCTTTCTTTCTTTCTTTTTTTTGTTGAGATGGAGTCTCACTCTGTCACCTAGGCTGGAGTGCAGTGGCGCAATCTCGGCTCACTGCAACCTCCACTTCCCGGGTTCAAGCGATTCTCCTGCCTCAGCCTCCTGAGTAGCTGGGGTTACAGGCACACACCACCACGCCTGGCTAATTTTTGTATTTTTAGTAGAGACGGGGTTTCACTATGTTGGTCAGGCTGGTCTTGAACTCCTGACCTCGTGATCTGCCCACCTCGGCCTCCCAAAGTGCTGGGATTAGAGGCATGAGCCACCGCGCCTAGCCTTTCTTCTTTCCTTTTCTTTTCTTTTCTTTTCTTTCTTCTTTCTTTCTTTTGTTGATACAGGGTCTCACTCTGTTGCCCAGGCTGGAGTGCAATGGTGGGAACATGGCTCACTGCAGCCTTGATCTGGGCTCAGGCGATCCAACCACCTCAGCCTCCTGGGCACACTGAGTGCCCTCTCACTGACCCAGCTATTCCCTGGGACACACTCCCAGAATCCACCAACTAAAGTGATAACACCTAGCACAGCAGGAGACCATCAGGACCCTGGGACTTCAGGCATGCACCACAATGCCCAGCTAATTTTTTTTTTTTTTTTTTTTTTTTTTTTTTTTTTTTTTTTTTTTGAGAGATGAGGTTTCACCATGTTGCCCATGCTTGTCTTGAACTCCTGAGTTCAGGTGATCCTCCTACCTTGGCCTCTCAAAATGCTAGGATTACATGTGTGAGCCACCAAGCCTGGTCATTAATATTTCTTTAGTTACATATAATTTTGCCTTGTGTTTTAAATCAATGTTCTTAATCATGTTATCCTTATTATTTTCATGGATATCCTTATCATGCTTATCCTTCCATCCCTAATTTTACAGAGTGTGTATTCAATGTTATGATTTGCTCTTTTAGATATCTCTTGGAAATGATTCTTGATACATCGGGCAAACATTTATTAAGCTTCTACAGTGTGTCAGATACTGCGTGAGAGTGCTGGAGAGATGAGGATGAATAGTGTTACAGGCTAGTCAAAAGAAGGACAAGATGGCAACCATGACAATACAGCATGACAAATGCTAAAACAGACAGAATGCAGTTTAACCAAGAGCTTCCTAACTGATGCCGCTGACAGATTGAGTCGGGGTTGCAGGCAGTGCTGATATTCAGCAGGTACACACCAGAACAGCTACACCCTTAAAATACTGAAATACTTCCATAGTAAATCACTATTGCCCTGAGCGTGCCCTCTCACTGACCCAGCTATTCCCTGGGACACACTCCCAGAATCCACCAGCTAAAGTGATAACACCTGGCACTGCAGGAGACCATCAGGACCCTGATATAATGCTGCTGCCCAGCGTCTTTGGTCCATTCCTGTGCTTTGCCACTTGTAAACACTGTGAATAGCATACCTGGTTATAGATCTGCCAATATATCCATCCCCTCAACTATTAGGGTGGCCAGTGGGCTTGGGACAGCCAGAAACCCTTCTCTCCACCTCCAGCTAAGAACAGCCTCATTTTCATACCTCAGTGGCCCTTACAAATATTTTTATTTTCTTTCTTTTTTTTTTCCTCTTGAGGCAGGATCTCGATCTGTCTCCCAGGCTGGAGTGCAATGGCAGAGTCATGGCTCACTGCAGCCTCGACCCCTGGGCTTAAGTGATCCTCCCACCTTAGTGCCCCTGAGTAGCTAGGACAATGGGCACAAGCCACTACTCTCGGCTAATTTGTATATTTTTTGCAGAGACAGGGTTTCACCATGTCGCCCAGGCTGGTATCAAACACCTGGACTCAAGCCATCTGCCCGTCTCGGCCTTCCTAATTGCCGGGGATTGCAGGCGTGTGCCACCGCACCCAGTCTCATTTTCTATGTATGCCACAAAAATGTTGAGAAGGACTGATTTAACCTATGGTTAGCATTATACTAGTAGACTGCTTTAGGCTGAACCATTGCTGCTTTCCAAGGATTAATTCTTTTTGATTGTGATGTTTTGCTCTGTTCAAGCTTTGCTAAACTATGTTTGCTTGTATTTAGGCTAAATTTTTTGGATCTGTCAACTATAATATAGTCTACATTTGGTCTCCGGTTTTCATGTTTTATGTTTATCAGGTTTGGGGATCAGGACCATATTTGTTTCGTGGGATGAAAGGCACATGCTTAACTTTTTCTATGTTTTCTCCTTTGAAGGTTTAAAATTACTTATCATTAGGTTTAGGAACTTTGTGTGACAGTTTCTGAATTTATTCTTCAGTTATTAATTTATCAGCTTTTCTACTTGTGGTATGAATTTTAGTATTTTACATTTTTGTAGACAAAAAGGATCTATTGCACTATATTTTAAAAATTTATTAGCATACAATTGTGCATAGCATTTTCTTACAATTAAAAAATATTGTTTATACTGGTTGTTATATCCCCTTTCTCATTTCTAATTTTATGTATTTTTCTTACATAGATTTGCCAGAGTTTTATCTACTTTATTAGCCCTTTCAAGCAGCCAGCTCTTGAATTTATTTATTAATTCTATTGTTTTTACAACCTCTAATTTATTTATTTTTGCTTTTATCTTTATTATTTCCTTCCTCCTATTTTCCTGCGCGACTTTTTGCCATTTTTGGAAAAGGTTAAGTTCAATGTTTAGTTTATTTTATTGGCCTTAAATTTTAATAAGGAGAGGTAAAGACCACGTCGTTGTATGTGTGTCAAAAAGCCTCTTTCTCTGAGCTTGATAGATGCTGGAGGAAAAAGGGAATGAGAACTGCCAGGAGTCCAAAGTCAAAAGAGTATGGCAGTGAATGCTCCTCCACAAGTCGCTCATGTCAACCTTTTCCCAAAGCATTTCTCCACAGTGGGGCAGTAGGGAGTAAGAAGTGTTGCAACTAGCTTTCCGGAGAGGCAAAGGTATTCTGCTATGCTCTGAAACCTGTGCATATGTTACGTTGGGAGTCCTCCACCCAGCCTGTGTGCTGCGGGTGCCGATGCGTGCTTGTAATTCTTGTTCTCTGGTGTTGGCTTTTTCTGAGTCTTGTTTTCCTTTCTGTTCGTCACAGTAGTTAGGTAGCTCAGCTCTCCAGACTGCTTGTATTAACTAAGCCAAAATCGCCTGACTCCCTTCAGGGGTCGGACAGAAGAAGCCTTTGAGCTTTGAGCTCAAGCTGGGACAACATGGCTGCTGCCACTATCACCACAGCTCCCTCCTCTTATCTGGCTCAAAGGTTTTGGCATTAGAGGCTTAAGGCATAGATTGGCTGTCTCATGGTCCCGGGAGGAGTTGATGGGAAATGGCCTGTGTGCTTAAATTGTTTTAGAGATGTGGGGGTTGGGGAGGAAGAAAAGGAGGAGGAGGAGAAGGGAGAGGAGGAAGAAGAAGAAGGGTTAAAAAAAAATGGGAGTAGCCTACAAAGGAAGGGATTCCCAGGGGAAGAGGAAGCAGGTGCAAGGAAGGCCCATGCTTTTCTTCCCAAAGCTCAGGCATCCTGCCTCTGAGTCTCCCCCTTCAAAAACATATTTCTCCCACCCTGGCTCTTGTTATGAATCAGTAGGGGGCAGCAGTCCCAGTTTTAAGTGTAATTATAATAGGAGGTACCCATGGCCTATAAGGCCCTATAAGATCTGATACCTCCCATAGGCCCCTTCACTTCCTATGCCCCACCTACATTCGTCTTCTTTTTGATCCTTAAGCCTGCCAAACCCTTTCCCACCTTTGTACTTTCTAGTACCTCTGCCTGAAACATGCTTCCTCTGACTTTCTCATGGTTGGTTGTTTCTCATAGTTTAGGTCTCAGCTCAAATGAATTGTCACCTACTTGCAGAAGCCTTCCCTGAGCACCTTAGCCTAACAAAGCACTGCCCCCAACCCCAAGCTATTCTCAATCTCATTCTTTTCGCTTTCTTTTCTTCATAGAAATTCTTGTTTTCTTCTCTCTTTTTTCAGCAACCAGGTCTTGCTCTGTCACCCAGGTTGGAGTGCAGTGCCACAATCATGGCTCACCACAGCCTTTAACTCTGAGACTCAAGCAATCCTCCTACCTCAGCCTCCCAAGTAGCTGAGACCACAGGTGTGAGCCACCACACCTGGCTGATTTTTGTACTTTTTGTAGAGACAGGGTTTCACCGTGTTCCCAAGGCTGGTCTGGAACTCCTGACTGCAAGCAATCACCCCATCTCGGCCTCCCAAAGTGTTAGTATTATAGGCATGAGCCACTGCACCTGGCCTTGTCTGTCTCTTTCACCTAGTTGTAAGCTTTACTAGGCCAGGGAATCTTAACTGCCTTGTTCACTGCTGTATGCCCAGGTGCTCATAACCAGTGTTAGCACACGGTATACATTGGATAAATCTGTTTTGAAGGGATGAATGAATCAATGTGCCAAGCATTAGGCTAGATGCTGGTGGCACAAACCCAAAAGGAGTTCATAGAACAGTGGGAGAGAAATATATATAAGTGAATAATTGTTAAATAATGGGAGGCATGTATACTGTACCAATATAGGCTTCACCTCTGTATTCAGACCTCACTGGTTTAAATCCTGGCTCTACCATTTACTAGTCACATGACCGTGGGTGATTGCTCAATCTCTGTGGCTCACTTTCCTTATTTATAAAATGAAAATAATAATACCCCATGGAATTGTTAGGAACATTTTATGAGATGATATAAAGGGTCAATACAGTGTTTGATAAATGGGAGTTACTGTTACTGAATCCCTAGAGTGGTATATATAGAGTATATTGCGATTCTTTTTTTTTTTTTTTTTTTGCTTCTGCCTATCTTTGGTTCCGGCTTCTCTAATGGAGAGCAGTCCAGATCTAGAGCTGGAAAGTGCTACTCTGAGAGGGAGTGGTGCCTCCTACTTTCTATTCCATCTTACAAAGACAGGCCAGTGTAGGGAAATTAATTCAAGCCTTTAAAAACTGATAAATGAAGAGGCACCTACTGCTAATATTTCAATCAATTATCAAGATTGAACTGATTAAAAGAGGATTCAAAAGCTTCTAGTTGATGGAAGCTGTATTCCTTTACTATTGTCATGTAAGACATCATATTTTTTTGTTTATTTGACCCCAGTTAGCCCATATTGCTAATACTTTAAGGGAAAAATGTCCTATTTTGTACACTGTTATTATGCATTAATTTGAGAGAAATGTATTTCAATGCACTTGGCATCCTTTTGACTCTCCTTCATAATTATGGGACTAATTAAACATATACTTGTAAGCAATCAGTGTTGGGGCTGAAAAGGGATTATAGGGATTATTCAGGTGGATCCTTCATTTTTTAGAGGAGAAACAGGCCCAGCATCTCGCTTGAAGACATATGGCTTGAAGAAAGCAGTGTTTTAGAAAGTTTAGTCTGGTAGCACAGCAGAAAACCTCCATTGGCCTGCTACCAATTGAGCCTCCTCTTTTCTGTGCTGGCCCTGCTCCTTCTGTTCCTGTTTCATAATTCAGCAAAGTAATTGAGTGCCTAGTGGTTGCCACATCCTCTGCTAGGTACTGGATATGAGCAGTATATAAATATGGCTGCAGTTGTTGTTCAGCCAGCAGTTGAGGAGAAAGACAGATAAATAAATAAGCAATAGGGGACATACAGGATATTGGGGGGAACACCTAGGAAGCTTACTTAAACAGTTCTAGGTGGGATGGCGATGGGAGAGGGTGATCAGCAAAGGCTTCCAGGAGGAAGTCTTGTCATTCCATCTAAACTACAGGGCTGAAGTTTGAATGAGACTTAATCATGTGAGTAGGGGGTGGAGAAAAGGGATGGATTACTGACAGAAGGATTCCCTGTACAAAGGCTGGGCGATGAAAGAGAACATGGTGCAGCCATAAAACGGATGAAGCATTGATCCATGCTACAACATGGATAAACCTTGAAAACATTATGCCAAGTGAAGGAAGTCAGACACAAAAGACCACATATTGTATGATTCCATGTATATGAAAAGTCCAGAATAGGCAAATCCTTGGAGATAGAAAGTAGATTAATGGTTGCCTAAGGCTAAGGGGTGTGAGGCTTCTTTTTGGGGTAATGAAAATGTTCTAAAATTGATTGTGGTGATGAATGCACAATTCTGTAAATATACTAAAAGCCATTGAATTTTACAGTTAAATAAGAGAATATGGCATGCTGTAGAAATAAAAAAAAAACATATGATGTGGCTAGAGAAGGAGGGGACAGAGAGAGAGAAGCAAGAGATAAAGTTAAAGAGAGAATACTACTACTAAAAGCTAATCTTGGCAGGGCATGGTGGCTCAGACCTATAATCCCAGCACTTTGGGAGGCCGGGGTAGGTGGACCACTTGAGGTCAGGAGTTCGAGACCAGCCTGGCCAACATGGTGAAACCCTGACTCTACTGAAAATACAAAAATTAGCCAGGCATAGTGGCGGCTGCTTGTAATCCCAGCTACGTGAGAGGCTAAGGCAGGAGAATCGTGTGAACCTGGTAGGCGGAGGTTGCAGTGAGCCAAGAGTGAGTCACTGCACTGCAGCCTGGGTGACAGAGTAAGACTCTGTAAAGAAAAAAAAAAAAAAAAACAAAAACAAACAAAAAACAACAACCCCGGAAGGTAGGCATTGTAATTACTTCATTTTATAGATCAGAAAACTCAAGTACAGGGAGGTTAACTTGCTCAAAGATACATAGCTACTAAAAGCGTTAAAGCTGAGATTTGAACCCAGCCAGTCTTGCTCAAGTCTAATCATTACACAGAACTGTCAAAGCAAGATCTGATTATGAAGGGCCTTGAAAACCATGTTAAAGAGTTTAATTTTTTTCTTGAAGGCCTTTGAAGTGTTTTAAACAAAAGTGATAAGATCAGATCTGTGGAAAAAAATCAATGGCATTCTTTTGCAATGTGACCAATTGAACTGGAGATGAGAGAGGGTGGCAAGATTAGAGGCAGGGAGTTCAGTAAGTTGGTCTGAACTTGGGGGCCTGAAATAAGAATGGCAGTTGCAATGAGGATGGAGAGAAGTGAATGGATTTTAAAAATTTTTAGGAGAATTAATTGGCAGGACTTGATGACTGACTGAATGTGAAGTGGGAGAAAGAAGGAATAGAGGTTGACTCCCAGAATTTTCACTTGGGCAGCTGGGTTGATGGTGGTGATATCTTCTGAGATCAAAGAAGGAGGATGAGTTCAGCTTCAGGCATGTTGGTACCCATGGGACATTCAAGTCTAGATGTTGAATAGAAAGTTGGATATAGGGATCTGAAAAAAAAAAAAAGGCCATGCTATAAATACAGATTTTGGGGAGTTATCAGTCTATATATGGCATTTAGAAACTGTGGAAGTAGATAACAGTGTTCAGGATGATGTGTCAGGTGAGAAAAGAATGGGGCCTAGGACACAGACCCAGTGAACACCCCAGTGAACACCTTAAGGATTGGCAGATATGAGGAGACAGAGCTAGAGGAACCAGAGAAGTAAGACCAAAAACAGGAGGGTATGGTCTTATAGAAGCCCAATGAGAGAGTTTTTCAAGAATGAGGAAGGGGGCCGGACACGGTGGTTCACACCTGTAATTTCAGAACTTTGGGAGGCTGAGGCGGGTGGATCACCTGAGGTCAGGAGTTAAAAACCAGCCTGGCCAACATGGTAAAACCCCGTCTCTAAAAATACAAACATTAGCCGGGTGTGGTGGTGGGTGCCTGTAATCCTAGCTTCTTGGGAGGCTGAGGCAGGAGAATTGCTTGAACCCGGGAGGTGGAGGTTGCAGTGAGCCGAGATCACACCATTGCACTCCAGCCTGGGCAACAAGAAGAGAACAGTGCATCAGATACATCTGAGAGCTAAGGACTGAAAAAAATGCCCATTGGGTTTTGCAATAAGGAGTCCATTGGTGAGTGCAATTTCAGTGGAGTGTGGGAAGAAAAAGACTGATTATAGTCATTGAGAGGATGATTCATAAAAAGCTTGATTTTTTCCTTTTCTCATAGATCCCACTACCTGATTTTTCTCCTTGAGTTTCTCTCTGCCTGAGCCCATCTCTCAAGTCTTTTACCCAACCCCAATTTTAGTACCTCCCTCAGGGCACTCAAGCTCTTTGCCCTTAAAGCTCTATTTTGTTTTAAAGATTTTGCTGGCAATGACTAAAAGGAAGTAGGCAAAAGGAAAGTAATTTCTAAAAAAAAAACAAAAAAAACAAAAACAAAAAAAAAAAAATCTGGGGAAGTGATTTCAAGCTTTTAGAAATCTGATAACGTTCTCATCATGGTTATGTCCTAGACTAGTATTTTCTAAAATATTTACGGCAGATGTTATATGATAACAGGGTTCCGTAATTAAACTAGTTTCTTTACTATCTGACATCCCAGAGCCTTTAATATGCTAATATACACTGCAAATCTTTGTGTGCACTGAGTGTGGAGTTAATCATGCAGTGTTTCTCAAACTTACTTGACCACAGAACCCTTTTATTGAAAAGCATTTATAGGATTAGCTTTCCACAGAAAACACTGGGAAAGTCTACTCATGTTTTATCACTTCTAATATACTTTTAAAGATGGTTCTAGACATTTTAAGACCTCTCACTAATGCCGGGCGCGGTGGCTCAAGCCTGTAATCCCAGCACTTTGGGAGGCCGAGACGGGCGGATCACAAGGTCAGGAGATCGAGACCATCCTGGCTAACATGGTGAAACCCCGTCTCTACTAAAAAATACAAAAACTAGCCAGGCGAGGTGGTGGGCGCCTGTAGTCCCAGCTACTCGGGAGGCTGAGGCAGGAGAATGGCATAAACCCGGGAGGCAGAGCTTGCAGTGAGCTGAGATCCGGCCACTGCACTCCAGCCTGGGCGACAGAGCGAGACTCCGTCTCAAAAAAAAAAAAAAAAAAAAAAAAAACAAACCTCTCACTATTACTCTTCCACTCCTGTGGGTGGAGCTCATGCTCCTTCACCACCTTTTCAAAGTCTATATCCCCTTACTCTTGCTACTACCCAGGTAAAGCTTGATAGGAGGGTGCATACAGGATTGGAGAGACTGGGGGATGGAATCTAAGCAAGGAAACCGCTATAGATGTTCACCAATGCATTCATTTATTCATCCATCCATTAATTAAGAGATTTACTGAATGCCTACTACGTGTGACGAAAAGTACTGGAAATATATTAATGAATTTAACAGTCAAAAATAAAAAAACCCAAACCAAAAAAAAAAAAATCTGTTCTCATGGAGCTTACATTTATAATATGGGTAACAGACAGTAAACAAGTAGACAAAAATATAGAGACTGATTTTAGCCCTAAAGGGGTGAACTTCTAAGCCAGGTAAAGTAGGGGAAATAAGAATAGAGTAGCTAAACCTCAGAAGTGGGTTTAGGAAATAGGAAGATAAATTTAAGTTTTGCAAAGCTGAATGAGAAACCCCGTTCAGAGCTTGGCATCACCAGCCCTTTTTTGCTTATCTTTATTTTTTTATTTTTATTTTATTTTATTTTTTTTTGAGCTCTTGATCTGTCACCTAGGCTGGAGTGCAATGGCGTGATCTCAGCTCACTGCAACCTTCACCTCCTGGGTTCAAGCGATTCTCCTGCCTCAGCCTCCCAAGTAGCTGGGATTGCAGGCGCCCACCACCACACCCAGCTAATTTTTGTATTGTTAGTAGAAACGGGGTTTCACCATGTTGACCAGGCTGGTCTCAAACTCCTGACCTCAGGTGATCTGCCCACCTCAGCCTCCCAAAGTGCTGGGATTACAGACATGAGCCACCGCACCCGGCCTGCTTATTTTTTTGTTTTGTTTTGTTTTGTTTTGTTTTGTTTTACTCAGAGAAGCTTTGGGCAGCTGTTTCTCTGCCTATGTATAAGACCAGTTGAATTTCTTCACATCTGTTGCCTGGGCAAGGGTATCAGGGAGTGCATAGAACACTCTGAAAGGCATCAGAGAGGTAGTTTTAGACTCCTTAAATGACACAAGTTGAATAATAATAACTGGTCAAATGTTTTGTAGTTTTCAAAATGCTTTCTCACCCAGGGCATGATTTCTTGCCCCCATTATATAGAACAGAAAATTGAGGTCTAGAGGCTGACTTGCCTAAGATTGCATAGCCCTTCAATGGTGGAGCTGAGATTTGAATTCAGGTCTTTAGCTGGCACAACATCCACACATCAGTCACATTATCGCTTGATTTTCAATTCTCATGCTCATGGGCATGATGATTCTTGCATGTGTGTGCTGGGGGGAGGGGAGAGCACAGAGTAGGAGGTTGGAGTAATGATTAACTCTCCTTAGGGAAAAAGTGGTCCCTGTTAATGTTTTTGGATTGAATGAAAGAGTTTTCAGGGCAAGGGCCAAGTAGCGATTAGATCTTTTTCCCTCCAAGTAATCCCCATTCAAGGCTGCATAAATTGGAATCCTGAGGGGAGGAACTGTGAAGCAACAAGCCGGTTAGTCTCTCTCCAAACTAGTCAGCCCCATTCGAATTAGAGAATTTGGATGGTTTTTGTGTGAAGGTTTGGGTTTTCAGCTTAAAGGCAGATGTAGTGAAGTTGAAGAAGGCTCAAAGGAGATGATAAAAGGGTAGAATAATATAACTTGGATTCAACAAAGGTAGAAGGAGGGCAGGCGCAGTGGCTCACACCTGTAATCCCAGCACTTTGGGAGGCTGAGGCGAGGTAGGTGGATCACCTGAGGTCACAAGTTCAAGACCAGCCTGGCCAACATGGTAAAACCCCGTCTCTATCAAAAATACAAAAATTAGCCAGGTGTGGTGGCAGGCACCTATAATCCCAGCTACTCAGGAAGCTGAGGCAGGAGAATTGAGGCAGGAGAATTGCTTGAACCCAGGAGGCAGAGGTTGCAATGAGCCGAGATTGCGCCACTGCACTCCAACCTGGGTGACAGAGAGTTAGACTCTGTCTCAAAAAAAAAAAAAAAAAAAAAAAAAAAAGAAAGAAAGAAAGAAAGAAAAGAAAAAGAAAGAAAAGAACAGTTTGAAGTGGTTGGAATTGTTCAGTTTGGGACCTGCCTACCTCTCATATGATCTCTCATCACTTCCTGCTTTGCACTTTGTTCCAGCAATACCAAAATGCTTGTAATATTTGACATTCCTTCCAATCTTTCTATAATATTTCTTACCATCATGCCTGTGTATCATGGTATCACTCTACTCATAGCACCTCTTTCCCCACATATCCATCCTTTACTGAGAGTCGGAACTTCCTGGGCTCTTACTTGCTATCCAGCACCATGCTAAATATCTTAAATCCAGTAGCTCATTTAATGCTCATAACAACCTTCTAAGGTGGATGCCATTACCCTCATTTTACATATGAGTGAACTGAGGCTTAGAGAAGTATGGTAACTTGCTTAAGGCTGCACAGCTAATAAGGGGAACCAGGATTTAAATTCTGATGTTTCTGATTTCAGATTCTAACCTCTAATGTTAGTGTGGGTCCTCTGAGAAGCAGAAAGCAAAAAGGAATTAAATGTTCAAGGATTTCAGTAAGGGAAATATCAGTATGAGAGCAAATGGTTGGGGGAGCCAGAGAAGGCGGAGACAGCCATCAGACTGATGTAAGTCTGACCCCTGGTGAAGAAGGAAGAAAGAAATGGTGGGTGGGGGCATCCTAGCCTGTCATGCAGTCAAAGAAAGGTTTGGTAAGGTTAAGTCCTTGAGCTAAACTCTGCATCTCCCCACAATAGTACTGCCTTAGTGTCCCTGCTATGCTCAGTCCCTTGGCTAGAAATAGCCCATGGAAAGTGTGGCATTGTACAAAAACAGTGATGAATTTCAGAGCACAGCAGTTGGGGCTCTTGATCAATGATGATCCTGTAATTTAGTGGTTCTCAACCAGCTGATTTTGTCCCCCCAGGGGACAGTTGGCAACAGCCAGAGACACTTTTGCTTGTCCCAAGTAGGGGGAGGATGGCTCCTGGCATCCAATGAGTAGAGGCCAGGGATACTGCTCAGTATCCTACAATGCACAGGCCAGCTCCCCACATCAAAGAATAATCAAGAATAATCTGGTCCAAAGTGTCAATAGTGACAAGGTTGAGAAACCCTGCCATAGTTGGAGGCTTGCATGGTGTTCTCAGGGCCACTGTAGTTCTCCACCTCTCTGTCATATTGCCCCTACCAGTAAGCTTTCCCTTCCTTTCTCCTTTATACTCATTCCATTAGATGTCCTTCCTCTCTTGTCTTCATAGCACTGTACATACATCCACCATAACACTTGTCAAACTGCATTATTGCATATTGACTTGTCTGTCTCCCTCTATGGATTGTGAGAACCTTAAAGGCAGGAGCTTTGTCTTACTTTTCTTTGTATCCCTTGCACCCAGCCTTGGCACTGGCACCTAGTAAATGCTTATTAAATGAATGAAAGCGAGAGAAGGCTCTGAAGCAGTTTAATACCTTTCTACCCTACTGGCTCCAATGACCCTCTGCTTAATCACCACGAGTAGAGAAAATTCCCTACTGACATTTTCACTCAAAAGTCCCATAGTAGCTCACCATGTTCCTTACAAAATGTGTGGTTCTCCTCAAATCTGTGGAGACTTGTCATGTTCTCTTTATCTGTGAATGGTCCCATAATTTATGCTATTATTGATACTAGAGGCCAGGCACAGTGGCTCATGTCTATAATCCCAGCACTTTGGGAGGTGAGGTGGGAGGGTCACTCAAGCTCAGGCATTCAAGACCAGCCTGGCCAACATAGTGAGACCCCAAGTTTTTTCAAAAAAATGTAAAATAAATTAGCTGGGGTAGTAGTGCACACTTACGGTCCTAGCTACTCAGGAGGTTGAGGTGGGAGGATTGCTTGAGCCCAGGAGTTCAAGGCTGCAGGGAGCCATGATTACACTTCTGCACTCCAGCCTGGGTGACAGAGAGACACCCTGTCTCAAAAAAAAAAAAAAAAGAGAGAGAGAGAGAGAAAAGAAAAAGAGGCTGGGCATGGTGGCTCACGCCTGTAATCCCAGCACTTTGGAAGGCCAAGGTGGGTGGATCACCTGAGGTCAGGAGTTTGAAACCAGCCTGGCCAACATGGTGAAACCCCGTCTCTACTAAAAATACAAAATAATAATAATAATAATAATAAAAGCTGGGCATGGTGGTGCATGCTTGTAGTTCCAGCTGCTTGGGAGGCTGAGGCAGGAGAATTGCTTGAACCCGGGAGGTGGAGGTTGCAGTGAGCTGAGATCACGCCACTGCACTCCAGCCTGGGCAACAAAAGTGAAACTCCGAAAGAAAGAAAGAGAGAAAGAGAGAAAGAAAGAAAGAGAGAAAGAGAGAGAGAGAAAGAAAGAGAGAGAAAGAGAGAGAGAAAGAGAGAGAGAAAGAGAGAGAAAGAAAGAGAGAAAGAAAGAGAGAAAGAGAGAGAGAGAGACAGAAAGAGAGGGAGGGAGGGAGGGAGGGAGGGAGGAAGGAAGGAAGGAAAAGAAAAGAAATGAAATTACAAATCTGAGAGTCACACTTTTTCCTTATTCCCTAACATCCTTAAATCACTAACTCCTAAGCATTTGGCTTTTCCTAATATCTCTTAAACCTTCTTCCTTTGCTCCATTCCCACTGCTATTGCCTTAACACTGCCTCTCATCTTCTTTTATAGATAATTTCAAGAGTCTCCTAACTCAGCACCCTGTTTTTAGTCTTGCCACACAACCCCTTCAAACTTATACTCTACACTGCTGCTAGAGTGATATTCCTAACACACATCTGAGTATATTATCCTCTTGTTTGAAATCCTTCAAGGGGTCCTTGTGATCTTTAGGATAAAGTCCAAAATTCTTATCGCAGCACACATGACTCCCATGACCTGGACCCTGACTGGCTTTCCAACCTTGTTTTTCATCACTTTCTCACACATACCTTTGGCTCTATTTCTCAACTGGGGGCAATTTTGTCTCCTAGAGAACATCTCGCAATGCTGGTGATATTTTTGGTTGTCACAACTCAGAGAAGTAAGGTGCTACTGACATTTAGTGGGTAGAATTCAGGGATACTGCTGGTAAACATGCTACAATACACAGCCTCCCACAACAAAGAATTATCCAGCCCCAAATATCAGCAATAAACTGTATTAACTACTTTGGAAGTATCATGCTGGTTTTACTTGTGTGCATCCAAAATGTGCTTGGAATGCCTTTCTCCCCCTTTTTCATGAGGCTCATACCCACTTGCCCTTCAAAACACCATTAAATTCTCACCTCTTTTGGGAAGCATTCCCTGACCTCCCAGTGTAAATTAGATGTCCCTCCTTTGTCTCTCATGGTCCTCAGTGCCTGCCCTCTCATAACAATTATTAGATAGCATTGTAATTATTTTATTGTCTGTTCCCTGGAGAGACTGAATTCCTTGACAGCAGATATCAGTTTATTCACCATTGTATCCCCTGTATGTGGCACATGGTACGTGTTTCAATAAATGTTTTTTAAATGAATGGCCACAGAACCCATACAAATGACTGTTTAGATCCCAAAGAGTAGAATTTGTTGCTTGTCATTACCGTCACTACTGGTCTTCCTTTAAGATGGTGCCTCAATAGCAAAGACTTGGAACCAACCCAAATGTCCATCAGTGATAGACTGGATTAAGAAAATGTAGCACATACACACCATGGAATACTATGCAGCCATAAAAACAGATGAGTTCATGTCCTTTGCAGGGACATGGATGAAGCTGGAAACCATCATTCTCAGCAAACTATCACAAGGACAGAAAACCAAACACCGCATGTTCTCACTCATAAGTGGGAACTGAACAATAAGATCACTTGGACACAGGGCAGAGAACATCACACACCCGGGTCTGCTGGGGGCTGGGGGACTGGGGGAGGGATAGCATTAGGAGAAATACCTAATGTAAATGATGAGTTGATGGGTGCAGCAAACCAACATGGCACATGTATACCTGTGTATCAAACCTGCACATTGTGCACATGTACCCTAGAACTTGAAGTATATTAAAAAAGAAAAAAAAGATGGTGCCTAAAATATTTACTGTGTTGCCGGGTGCGGTGGCTCATGCCACCAGCACTTTGGGAGGCTGAGACAGGCAGACCGCTTAAGGTCAGGAGCTGGGGCAACAGTGGAATAATGAAAAGCTCACTAGTGCAGAAATAGTTAATGTTCACAGAAACAGTTAACATTAACTTTGGCACTGTGTGTCAAGTGAGGCCTAGGCCTGTTATCTCGTTCCCAAGAGTCTCTCAAACTCAACTGTAACACTAAGATATCCAAATGCAAAGAGGTAAATCTCTACATTTTAAAAAGTGTTCTGTTTTATTTTATTTTTATTTTTCGGAGTTTTGCTCTTGTTGCCTAGGCTAGAGTGCAATGGCCTGATCTCGGCTCACTGCAATCTCTGTCCCTCAGGTTCAAGAGATTCTCCTGCCTCAGCCTGCTAAGTAGCTGGGATTACAGGCACCCACCACCAAGCCTGGCTAATTTTTGTACTTTTAGTAGAGCTGGGGTTTCACCATATTGACCAGGCTGGTCTCGAACTCCAGTCCTCAGGTGATCCACCTGCCTCAGCTTCCCAAAGTGCTGGGATTACAGGCGTGAGCCACTGCGCCTGGCCAAAAGTGTTCTAAAGATATTTATTCTACCTAACTGAATAGCTTTAGTCTGAACCCATGCTAGGAAAAGGCTCGTTTCAACTACGATTGGAAAAAATGCTAGGAGAAAGATAAACTTCTAAACTCCAGTATGAGAGACAATGGAAGGACAGTATCCTCTGGAGGTCCAGAGAAATATCCAATTCAGATAACATCAGGAGGCCAGGCACAGTGGCTCACGCCTGTAATCCCAACACTTTGGGAGGTCGAGGCGGGTGGATTATCTGAGGTCAGGAGTTTGAGACCAGCCTGGCCAACACGGTGAAGCCCTGCCTCTACTAAAAATACAAAAATTAGCCAGGCGTGGTGGCACGTGCCTGTAATCCCAGCTACTCAGGAGGCTGAGGCAGGAGAATCGCTTGAACCCGGGAGGCGGAGGTTGCAGTGAGCCAAGATCGTACCACTGCACTCCAACCTGGACAACTGAGTGAGATTCCATATCAAAAAAAAAAAAGATAACATCAGGAGTTTTTACGGAGTCTTTGGGCAGCAGAGGAAACCTCCCACTTCATTGATCTATTCATTTAACAAGTATTTATTGAGCACCAACTAAACACCAAGCACCTGGGTACTAGAAATGCAGCACCGGAGATGAGAGGAGCAGACAAAAATCTCCAGTCTAATGGAGATTACATACTGTTAGGTACGCATTTGGTGAACAAAGGTAAACTGCTCTGCATATGTGTGGGAGTGCCTACTCTGCTTATGTTCAGCTACCCAAGGAAGGTCTGGCAAGTAGAGACGCTGGGTTCCTTCCAGATTCTGTAATTTTTGTGGGGAGTAGTGCTAGATGGATATATCAAATCACTGATGAAACAAACGGCTTTGACCCTTAGGAGCAGTTTGAGTTTTCCCCCAAACACCTACCTTGCCTTTCAGGACTTAACGGCTGTAAATGGAATCATTCTAGTTCTCAGGAACCATAATTAAGCTCCTCTGGTTGCATGTTCAAATCTTGAGGGTGCCCCTTGGGCATTTGGAGAGCATTTAGCACACTCAGCAGCCTCTGCAACAGAAGCCAAAGTGGCAGCAGGAGGGCGTTCCATAAAAGCAGCTCTCTTCCTAGAGCCCATTATTAGAATGTGTTAACTACATCCTCTTTGCATCTGGTACATGGCAATTCAAGGGTGACAGAGGCAGAATGGAAATGGGACCCATAAAAATGTTC
Organism: Rhinopithecus roxellana; assembly: GCF_007565055.1. Lineage (NCBI taxonomy): Eukaryota > Metazoa > Chordata > Mammalia > Primates > Cercopithecidae > Rhinopithecus > Rhinopithecus roxellana. The sequence continues at coordinate 128,992,083 of NC_044555.1, read as the reverse complement.
TGCTATCTGTAAAGTTAAGAAGTTGGTCTTTATTCTCACTTCACCCCTGGAAATCAGGTTTTTTCCTGCCTGAGTATTAGACACTTGAGGAAGCCACACTATTCTCAGAGTGAGGCATTATATGCAAAATACTTACTACAGTTTCTGGCAAATCATAAGAATTCAACAGATGACAGCCATCATCATCATCATTAGCCTTATACTAGCACTTCACCACCTTACAGAGAATAAGGCACTATAGAATAAAACACTTTGGACTGAGATTCAGAAGTTCAGGTCTGTAATCTGGTTTTGTGAATAATTAGTCATGGGATCTATGGGGAGTTCACTTAATTTTAAGACTGGGATGACTCATGTGGCACGATAACAAGCTGAGTCTTTGGCAGTATGAGTTAAGGAGGAGGGGGGAAGTAGAAAGAATCATGAGTGGGGCAGATTGGGGCTAGGAAGTAAATCATCCCATTGCATAGTGTTACTGGATATTCAGAACCACTCTTCAGCCTGCCCTGTGCCACTGCAGGCTGACTTGTATGGATTACATTAATGGGCTCCCTTGCTTTCTGACCCCTGATTATGTTTGGCACCAAATGGAGATTGGTAGGTAGGAAGAGAATGCAGTTGGACTGTTTATTTCCCAGGCTCTTTCTTGATGGGCCAAGTATTGGCAGTGGCTGTGTCCCTCTACTGAAGACCACAGCTCTTATAAAGCCACTCTCTTCATACTGTTCCCTCTTCTTGGCCCTTCAGGCCTAGAGGGGTAATGGCTCCCTGCTGTTACTATCTCTAGGGTGTGACCCCATCTCTTGTTCCTATACTCTACCCACACTTTTCTAAATAGGCTCTTTATGAAATGCTCCCCAGATTACTCAGTTTGAGTGCGCCATCTGTTTCCTGTCCAGACCTTGATGGATAAACCTTGGTGTTTTTAAACTATATCCCAAACCCCTAGCGCAGAGATTGGAACATCGTAGGTACCCAGTAAAGGTTAGTTAGATCAATACATTAATGAACTTTGATTAGGATAGTGGAGTGGTCCAAAGGACATAGGTAACTCAGGTATAAGTCTGAGTATCATTAGTTCTAGGAGGACCAGTCTGGTAGATGGAACACCCTAGGGCAATGGGGTAGGATTTTGGGAGAACAGGATTCAGCTTTCAGAAAAAAGCTGGCAAAAACTGAGTAAGAATAGTATTTAAGATCCTAGTCACAGACTAGGGTTCAAGCAGGGCCCAATTATGTGTATTTAAGGCCAGAAAAAGCAGCAACCCAGAGTTCAACTTAACCATTGGGGTATTGAGGGGGAAAGAGTATCCTGACTGGTCAACTTAATGTCTGGGATCTATGGTGAAGGGATGAAGGGGTCTAATTCACTAGGCTAGCATAGTTTGAGGACTCTAAAGTATTCATTCATGTACAATATTTATTGAGCTCTTTGTTCTGATTTTGGCACTCATTAAACAATCTTCAGGATCTCACTCAGTTTCCATCATCTTCCTTCTTGGGGAAAGAATGCACAAAGTAGCCAGCAGCTCTGTTTTTCAGTATAAAGCAATGAAGGGCTGTGAGTGTAGGTGTTAAGGACATTGGCGTTAGAATCAGACATACTTTATATAAGAATCCCAACTTGACCAGCTTGGGCAAGTCATAACCTTTCAGAGCCTCTGTTTATTTAAAAAATGAAGGTGATGATACTACTTTACTCACAGTGTTGCCGTGAATGTGAGATAATTCATGTAAAGTACTTAGAATGTCTCTTGGCATATAGTAAATATATAGTAAATCATTTTTAGTTTATTTATTTATTTATTTGAGACAAGGTCTTGCTCTGTTGCCCAGACTGGAGTGCAGTGGCGCCATCACAGCTCACTGCAGCCTCGACCTCCTGGGCTCAAGCGATCTTCCCGCCTCAGCCTTTCAGGTAGCTGAACTACAGGTGTGTGCCACCAGGCCTCGCTAATTTTTATATTTTTGGTAGAGATGGGGTTTCACCATGTTGCTTTGACTGGTCTCAAACTTCTGGGCTCAAGTGATCTGCCTGTCTCTGTCTCCCAAAGTGCTGAGATTACAGGCATGAGCCATGGCGCCCAGCCCCTAGTTTATCATTTATATTAATGTATATCTTTTTGATTTATCATGGGTCAATCCCTTGGAGTCTGATTAGTCCTACAGCAACACATAAAATTAAGTTTCTAAACGTGCATAACTGAGAAGGAGCCCCACAACCTGTGGCAGCATCTTCATGGTGCTACCACAGTCTTTCCCTGCCATATTTCTGGGCCAATCACTAGCACTGGCCAGTGGAGAACAGTTATCTATGCTCTGGGCTTCCCCCAGCCTTTGTGTCTGTAACAGTGCTTATCACTTTTTACGTGTCTGTTTTCCCTACTGGACAGTGAATTGTGTGGAGGCAGGGCTAGGCATAAGAGTAAGGGCTCAGAAATACTTGATAGTTTTTTTAAATACAATTTCATTTGCACACATCTTCCTAGGAAGATCCTCAGCTTCTTATGAAGAATAAGCTGGGCACTTCATTCAGGATGTTGGGGCACCTGCTTTTCTCCTCTTATTCCAGTCTCTATTTCTTCCATTCCCAGACACCTGCCCCCTGCTCTGAACAAGTGTTGGAAAGCAAATATGGCAGAAATAAATACCATTCAAGCAGTGCCTACACTGCAGGGAGCCCATAAAAGGAGAAGTCCCCTCTAAACTGGAGATCTGTTTATTCTGCAATTAGCAAAAGGTCAGTAGGCCTGGTATAGAATCCAAGTGTTACTCTGCTGTGTTAGCAAGAATTGTGGGGTTGAGAAGTTATTGCTGGGGATTTGGAATTTTTATTATGAATTCCAGGAAACCAGAGGTTTCTGGGTAATACGCGAATCACAGGAAAGTACTCTGCCATCCTTTGACCAAAAGTTAGCTCCTTTTTGGCGATATAACAAGGTCAAGAGGTCATGAGAGCTCTACTGGGTTACCTTAAAATGACCTCTTTTGAGGATGTAACAGATTATTAATCAGGAGCCATATCAAGGAGCTATGGCTAGGGTGGGGCAAGCCTTCAACCTTTGATTTAGGAGCTGGGAATTTACAGTTCTCTTTTGTCTGCAGAGCCCTAAATTTGCTTAACATAACTCTAATAGGAACATTTGTTTAGCTGTTGCTCTTTTTATCATAAGGAATCATGGGATATCATCCATTCCAGAAAGTTTATTGAACACCTACTATGTACCAGGTATTGAGCTAGGGTGCATACACACAAATGAATAAGACCCCATCCTCAAGGTACTTAAAGTCTAGTGGGGCACACAGACATGAAAACAAAAAGATACAATCAATTGTCACAGGTGACATGATGGAGTATGTTTGGGGCATAGTGAGACCTAAAGATAGGAGTAGCCCACTGTAGCCAGGTAAAGAGTGAGGAACAGGAAAGGCTTCATAAAGGAGGTGGCCCATTTCAACCGTACAAATAAAAAGAACCATTTCAATAAGAAAAGTGCCTCCCTAAGATTCACTCACACTTGTTTTGGCCACAGCATCTTTGATTCTGCATTTATTTGAGCCCTCTTCTACTGACTTAAATCTATCTACTTGTACTTTGAAAATTCGTTTTGAAGTCTTAGTTGTAAGATTGTGCATCTCAAATTCATTGAATTTGCCTTTGAAGCTAAAATGCGGATGCTCTTCTATTCCTCAGTTAATGCGTATATTTGGTTGCTTGACAATGGAACATTTCTGTACTACCTGTGTCATCTCAGACCGGAAACTTCTTGGAAGAGGAATCCCTTTGTTTTTATAAACTGCCTGATAAGCTTTGAAAGCTTATTTCAAGAGATGCATGCTAGGAGGTGAGGGATGAGAAAGTAAGTATTTGGGCTGCAACGCCCAGTTCAGAATATCTTCCTCCTAGCACCAAACTGCCTCAGACCCTCGGTTGCATTTCTTACCTGCTGCGAGCCAGGGAAGTTCATATTACCACAGCCTTGACATTCCCTCTCTATTGATGAGAATGAAAACCAGAGCTGCATCTCTGTTTCTAGTTTTATTCCTGGGTCTCTCAAAATGTTTTCTCAACAGCAACTCACAATTCCTGTGATGAAGAAAGCAAATGTGACTGTCTGTCTATCAATCTATCTATCTATCTATCTATCTATCTATCTATCTATCTATCTATCTATCTATCTATCTATCTGAAGCCAAAGACCTTTTATAGTTTCTGAACCTAGCTTGATATCTTCCTTAGAAACTAACCATTCCACATAAGCTGGAACCCTCGGTGTGATGGACTTCTATAGGCCTTTACAGCTGAAGCGCTCTTTGTCTGATTTGAAAAACTAGATTATCATTTAAATATTCTCTTTACACATGTCCCTCAAATAGATCATAGCTATATTTTCTTTAGCATGTGGCTTATAGCTTGATGATCTTGGAAAATATTCAAAAGTAGACATAACAGGTATTGCAACCAAGGGATGTTTCCAAGAGAGTGAATGGCAGAGCATCTTCTAGGATACTTCCTTTTAAAAAAAAGTTTTGGAAAAAAACTTAATTGACAAATAAAAAAATGTATGTATTCAAGGTGTACAATGTGAGGATTTGATAAACATTTACATTATGTACTGATTACTGAAGTCAAATTAACACATCCATCACCACCTGTAATTGCCATTCTGTGTGGGGAGGTAGGGTGAGGACACTTAAAATCTGCCCTTTTACCAAATTTCAAGTAAACAATCCAGTGTATTATTAACTATAGGTACCAGGCTGTACATTAGATCCCCAGAGCTTGTTCATTTTATAACTGAAGGTTTGTACCCTTTGAACAACATCTCCCCATTTCCCCAACCCCCAACCTCTGGCAATCATTGTTCTATTCTCTGCTTCCATGAGTTCAACTGTTTTAGATTCCACATATAAATGCCGTCATACAGTATTTGTCTTTCTGCGTCTGGCTTATTTCACTTGACATAATGTTCTCCAGGTTAATCCATACTGTGGCAAATGGCAGGATCTCCTTTTTAAAGGCTGAATAATATTTCATTTTGTGTGTGTGTGTGCACACACACATATATATGTATACAATCTCATATATATATGAGATTTTCTTTATCCATTCATCCTTCAATGCATGCTTAGGTTGTTTTTGCATTTTCGCTGTTGTGTATAATGCTGCATGAACATGGGTGTGCTGATATCTCTTTGAGATACTGATTTCATTTCTAGGATCCTTCTAAGCCATCCCACTGATGAGTATTTGTGCTTCCTCTACATGTTGAATGTAAGCTAATTTAATTTTACGTTAGCCTAATAATGACTTTCGTGATAACAAAAGAGAGTCAGTGTAAGGAAAAGAAAGCCGTCGAGCACTAAGCAAGAAAGTCAGCGTCCATTCTTGTTGTAACCTAACTTTGTAGTGAGAAACAAGGTAAATAATAAATCAAGAGAAATTGTCACCAATTGATCCTAATAGTAAGATGTCAAGTGATGTGTTTCAGAGAGAGAGAGAAAGAAAGAAAGAGAGAGAGAGAGGTAGAGAGAGAAAGAAATCCCCTCTTTGTGTTTACCATTTGCAAACTACTTGAAAATCTGCCTCAGCAAAATCTCATCTATTTGGACTAATGGGGGTGGGGGCAGGCAGACCAATCTGAATTAGTGACAGGTTGGAATTCTAGAATGTTTTAAAACATGCCCTTTTATTAGTTGAAGTCTATGTGTACCATAACTCAAACTAACTGCTCACAGTGGTTCCCAAGAGAGATACTCAGAGACTTGCTTTCATGAATAGATAAGACCCATTTGTTATTAGCAGTATTCACTGACTCATAAATAACGTGCTAAAGTCCTTAGAAACAGTTTGTTCCTTTAAGATGAAAAGACATTTGTGATGTGATTTAAAGAATCCTGCCCAGCAAACTTTACCCTCATGGAGAATGCAAAGATCTCTCTCTCTAGAATCTCACCCACACAGTTGGTGGCACCTGAGGGATTGAGGTATGACTACTGATGGGGTAAGGTAAAGGGGGCTCACCCTGATGTCTCCATTAAGAGATGCATAGAATGTAAAGTTGGGAGAAACATCCTATCCCCACCCCAGCCTCTACTGGTGTACTTCTGGCAGCAGGAATGGAGACCACTACCTTCGGAGGCTGGTCAGTACTAATATTTGGAAATGGTTTTCCTTGACTCTCCATTACTTAATGGGCAGACAGCTCCTCTAAGTCTGTGAGTGTGGACTTGCTACATCAATATGTGTTGTCTCCCCAGCCTCCTCTACTTGGGTATGAAAGGGGGAAGTTGATCTTGGTTACCCACCCATCTCCTTTCTTCTCCCACTGCTTCCTCTCTCATCTTGGACCCCCATAATAAAAAAAAAAAAAAATGCGAGGCTAACTGTTAGCTAGAAAACAATCTTGTCCCTTTCTGGGTTCTTTGTCTACTCATAAGGAATTGCGGAAGTTCCTAATCCTTAAAGAATCAAAAGAAAGAGCTAAAATTTCAGAACATATGACAAGCAATGGAGTTGATATATTTTTGAGAAATGAATCACGAACAGTATTTAGTCAAATCACACTGTGTGGACAGCCTGCCCTCCGTCCATCCCAAAATGCACTCACCTTTGCTCTGTTGGGTAATGTAAATATTCAGCTGCCTCTCCATATCTAGGCTGAATGTTTGTCTTCTCTTGTCTGTATGGCCTTGACATGCCTGGCCACATCATGAAGGGTCTGTATTACAATGTAAACTCCAGCAAAGGGTTTGCATTTGTTAATCTTTGTACAATTCTCGAAAAAAGAGAATGTTTAATAAGTGGCTTTAAAAATTTTCTAATTGTGGCAAAATACACATAACATAACATTTATCATCACAACCATTTCTAAGTGTACAGTTTAGTAATGATAAGTATATTCACATTATTGTGCAACCAATGTCCAAAACTGTTTCATCTTGCAAAACTGAAACTATACTTATTACACAGTAACTCCCCATTCCTCCCTCTCCGCAGTCCCTGGCAACCCCCATTCTACTTTCTATCTCTATGAATTTGACTACTCTAGATAACTCATACAAGTAGAGTCATATAGAATTTGTCTTTCTGTGACTGGCTTATTTCACTTAGCATAATGTTCTCCAGGTTCATCCATGTTGTAGCATGTGTCAGAATTTCCTTCCTTTTCAAGGCTGGATAATATTTCATTGTATGTATATACCATATTTTGTTTCTCCATTCATCTGTTGATGGACACTTGGGTTGCTTCCACTTCCTGGCTACTGTGGTTAATGCTGCTATGAACATTGACATACGAATATCTATCTGTTTGAGTTTTTGCTTTCAATTCTTTTGGGAATATACCTACGAGTGAAATGGCTGGATTATATGTTAATTCTGTTTTTATTTTTGTTAGAGACGAGGTCTTGCTATGTTGCCCAGACTGGTCTTGAACTCATGGGCTCATAACTCTATTTTTTAATTATTTGAGGATAATGATGTTTTTCAATGAGACTGAGAAGGAGAAACATAAACTATATGCATTATTATATTACAGTGTCTCCCATTTTCCCATGTATCTATTGAGTACCTATCATGTACTTAGTGCTGTTTCTAGCAGGACTTAGGACCCTACGGTTCCTTCTTTTCTGTCACTAGAATCTGACCTCCATGGGGGTAGATTTATTTCTATTTATTTCTTCTTTACTGCTGCATGTCCAGGACCTAGGATAGTGCCCAGCATTCAGTCATTCCTTTGTTCAACAAATAATTATTGAGTATCTAGTATGTACCACATACAAAATGATTATGAAAGTGATTATGAAAGTCAATTAAGAAACCAATGTTTCTTTTCTGCTTGGCTAATGGGCAGAGTTGATGAAAGGAGGCAACAAGGTCTTTTCTGATCACTTTGTGCCCCATCAGCTAAATGTTAACAACCCCTTTACTTGCAAAGGAGGATGGGGGTAAATTTAGGACTGGAAGAGAGCAACTCAGCTAGAAGAGAAGATCAGTGGAGGCAGAAGCCTTTTCCAACTGATCCTGGATGGACAACTGCTTATTCACCAATACTGAAGCCATTTTTTAATTTGGAGGAGAGCAGAAAGGAGCGCCTGATTATCCACATCAACTGTTTATTTTAACAGGCCACAATCAACTCCTGCCTGAATTTTTTTTTTTTTTTTTTTTTTTTTTTTTTGCTTTTTCACTTTTGCCTCAAATTTGGGTGCAGAGGTGGGGAACCACTATTGTCTAAGCAGCAACTTCAAATTAGAAGACTGAACAAACTCACCCAAATGTTACCTGGTACCCAGTTAATCCCACTTAGTTCAATAAGGTGGTATTTACAGAATACTCTCAGGACTCTCTGGAGTTCACAAAATGGTGCATTCAGTTAACAATGTCCATTTAAGTTTCCTCCTTTAAACTGGCATGAGATATGCTATTGGAGAAATTCAGCAGGTTAAGGGGCTGGCAGGAACTATCTAGGATTCCTTCCAGTTAAGCCCTCAAAGGCATTTTGCAGTCCCACACTGGCCCCCAATATGCCAGTGTGGGATTGCATGCTGTGAACATATGACAAGCCCTTCTGTGAGCCCCAGAGATTGTTTTTCTCTCCCTTCTCCCTTCTGAGCCCCAGAGATTGTTCATGTCTATCTTTCTACTTTAAAACCACTGCCACTTACCATTTCTTAGGGTCCTTTTCATCTCCAGACTGGCCTATGTGGTAGGATGTAAATTTGCCAGCTATCCTCTTCTTGCTGTCCTCCCAAATAACACTGATACCATGGAGATAATAAAGTTACAAATATGGGAAATAGTTATACACACTTGAGACATTTCACAAAAGTTCCTGTAATCAATGTCTGTGCTTCTTTTGACTGAAGGTACTCTGAAGCTGGAGTGGTCTGCTCTCTTTTATCAGTCTTCTAAGGAGAGTGGTGCTTCTTATTGCTTATAGGCTAAGGCTACACTAATTAGCCTAGCATTCAAGGCCCTTTACAAGCAGACTATGTTCTACCATTCCATTATTATCTCCTACTCATCTTCCAGTCCACACAAACTGTCTGCTCCCATCAAATGGTCTACTAATTATTTTCCCCCAAACTATTTTCATTCCTATTTCCTGGTCTTTGTTCACATTAATTCCCTCAAGCTCTCTACCCTTTCTTTGGGGCCTGGAGCCCTACCTTTTGTGACCACCCCAGCCCTTGGAGCAGAATGGCTCCCTCCTTGGAATTCCAATAATCCTTCTAGTCTGCACCACTTCTCTAGATTTAACACATGGGAGTATATGTGTGTGCATGTGAGCCTAAAAGCAGTCACATTTTTATATTTCTAGGGCTAACACAGTGCCACACACTGAGTAGGGACTCAGTAAACATTTATTTTTTAATGATGATGTCATGTTCTTGAGGCCTGTTCTTTCTTTTCCTAGGTAATGTTTACTAACGTGAATGAAGTGCTGCTGAGACTTGCTCATGTTTTTTAAAAAGACGATGGTGATGACTCAGTGGCAAGACCTTTTGGCAGAAAATTCATCTTGAAAATACTTGTACTATCCTAGCAACACACGTGTAACAAGGGGAAACGGCCAGAACAGTCCTAAGATAAAAGCAGGGCAGATTGTAGGATTTTAATAGGCAGGATTCTCTCTCTTTTCTCCTTTCTTTCTTTCCTTCCTTCCTTCCTTCCAACTTTTTCTTTCTTTCTTTCTTTCTTTCTTTCTTTCTTTCTTTCTTTCTTTCTTTCTTTCTTTCTTTCTTTCTTTCTTTCTTTCTCTTTCTTTCTTCTTTCCTCTCTTTTTCTTTTTCTTTCTTTCCTTCTTTTCCATCCTCCCTCCTTCCCTCCCTCCTTTCCTTCCATTCTTCCTTCCTTCTTCCCTTCCTTCCTCCCTTCCTTCTGTCAAAGTAATTAAACACTGGAATGAGCTACAGAGGGAGATTATTGAGAAAATTTGAACAATTTACTCATTCATTCGAAAGAAAACTGGGAGGCAAAGTAAAGGAAGGGGGAAAAGTTTAAGTATGAGGGATTTGGCATTTATCCATAGAAAACAAAGGAAGGCAGATAAAACCTTCCTTCTTTCCTTTCTACCTTCCTTCCTTCCATACGTTTTGGTCTCAACTCTGTGTGGCTTCCCCAGCAGGATGAAGAACCTTGTGGTGGGTGGGGCTCCTTCTTCACTGTGTTGTGGAGCTGTCAAGCAGGCCAATAAAAATTTAAAAAGGCACAGATGTTTTTCTCTGTGAAGAAGTGGTTGAAACAGTTACTGAGTAACTGTTTCTCTTAATGTGGATATACCTTCAGTCCCCAATAGACCCAAACAGGCCAACAAATTTAGCTCTTAAATACTTTACCCAAAGGAGTGCTGGGGTGACCGGTGGGAAAAGACCTGCTATTGCCTCAGGAGTTGGAAAAAGACAGACTCACACAAGTGGCAGGACAAGACATAACAGAACAACCAAAAAAAAAAAAAAAAAAAAAAAAAGCGTAAAAAGTTACTGAAGGGAAAACAAGGAAACAAAAATTGAAATAGTAAAGAAACACTAACTACATAGGAAGCAAGTATGGAAATTTGTCTGTAATTACATTCTTGGAGAAAAGTATAGAAAATGTGGTATAAAATACTTTAGTCCCAGAAACACCTATTCTAGAGCTATACATTTATAAAATAATTTTAGGTGTTTAAGACTAGAAATCTGGGCTGGGCGTGGTGGCTCACACTTGTGATCCCAGCACTGTTGGGGGGCCGAGGTGGGTGGATCACGAGGTCAGGAGTTCGAGACCAGTCTGGCCAACATGGTGAAACCCCATCTGTACTAAAAAAACACAAAAATTAGCCTGGCATGGTGGCAGGCGCCTGTAATCCCAGCTACTTGGGAGGCTGAGGCAGGAGAATCACTTGAACCCAGGAGGGTGGAGTTTGCAGTAAGCCGAGACTGTGCCATTGCACTCCAGCCTGGGTGAAAGGGCGAGACTCTGTCTCAACAACAACAAAAAGACTAGAAATTTGTGTTTTTTTTTTTTTTTTTTTTTTTTTGAGACTGTGGGCCAGGCTGGAGTGCAGTGGTGCCATCTCTGCTCACTGCAAGCTCCGCCTCCCAGGTTCACGCCATTCTCCTGCCTCAGCCTCCCAATGTAGCTGGGACTACCACCACGCCTGGCTAATTTTTTGTATTTTTAGTAGAGGTGGGGTTTCACCATGTTAGCCAGGATGGTCTTGATCTCTTGACCTCGTGATCCACCCACCTCGGCCTCCCAAAGTGCTTGGATTACAGGCGTGAGCTACCGTGCCCAGCCAGAAATCTGTATTTTTTTTTTTTTAAATAGAGAGGGTTTCATGTTGTCCAGGCTGGTCTCAACTGCTGGCCTTAAGCAATCCTCCCACCTCAGCCTCCCAAAGTGCTAGGATTACAGGCGTGAGCCACCGCACCCAACTGAAATTTGTATTTTTAGTAAGTGCTTCTGCTGATTCTTAAGATCGAGTAAGTTTGGGAAGCACTAGCCTGTAACATAGTAGAAGGAGTTTCATTAAAGTGCAGAAACAGCAGCAAATAATTTGCTTGAAAGGCAATTCATGCAACAGGAAGAATAAGAGGGGAGATAAAGATTGAACATTTGAAATAGGAGAATAAATAATTATATTCTCTTTTGCACCTCTTGCTCTTGAAATGATTTAAGGCTGCAATGTTATAATATTAATAATGAACATATCTTGAGTGCTTACTGTTGGCTTGACACTACGCATGTATTTTCTCATTTAACCCTCACAACAACCCCATGACTACTATTGTTTTCTCCATTTTACAGATGAGGAAAATGAAAGGTTAAGATAGGAAAGGGTAGAGCTGGGAGCCAAGCGTTAAGTATATTAGTCCCCAGAGTCTCTGCTCTTGCTTCACTATATTGCTTCCAAACATCAAAACAAACCAGAAAACCAGAAAGCCCAGAAACAACATGAAAGCCAAAAAGCACAACTAAGTGAAGAAATTTGGATGATGGAAAAATAAAGGAAGACAAACAGGTGAAGCTGGGGTGAGGTCCTGTGCATTGATTAGAAGGGAGGGGACACACATTTGGCTGTGGGCTTTCCAACAGCCAAAACAAAAAAGGAAGCGTGTCTTGATTCAGGGTATCTGCAAGATAAAAGCAAACCCGCTTTTTAGAAGAAACATAGCAATTTCTGGCAGAATTTTCTGGGAGAAATGACCCTTGTAGTACTTCAAAAAGAGGAGAAATGATTCTATTGAAAGGATTTGAAAGGATTTTTTTTTCAAAGAACTTTACTGTTCATTAATTTTTTAAAAAATTGGGCAAGCAAATGTTTTGAAAAGGAAATCATTTAAATATGGATGATAATATTATTCCCTTGTAAATATGTTTTACAGTTCACACTTTTATAATAAAATAACTGCATGTCGAGTTTTTGTCCTTGGAGATCGTAAAGAAAAGAGTGGCTATTCCTCTGGCTTAGATGCCTGAAGGCAAGGACGGGCTTAAGGGGGCCCCTTCCAACTCCGGGGCTGCGATTCTATACTTCTGTAGCTGTGCAAACACTTCTACCTGGGGCAGCTTAACTAGTCTTAAACCTAAAGACTCAGCCACAGCGATGGCAATGAATGCTTCCATTGTGGAAATCCTTTCTGATAAAATAAATGTTTAAAAAACACACACAGACAATAAAACAAAACCTCCTCAACACTTGGGATTAAGACACACCCAAGTAAGACATTTGCAGAAACAAAAGTTGTACTTAGTAAATGCTTGTCACTGGGGATGGAGAGTCAGCACTTAGGCACCACTCATTTAACTCTGAGCGCGTTTGCTGAAGTCCTTTGTGTCTTAGATGTCAAAGAAATCTTTTCTAAGGGCGCCATCAGCACCACCTCAGGGGTGATGTTTTAAGCCTAATGTGAAAAAGAGAGCTTCGCTAAAACTTCTTATATGATTAACACGGCTGAATGCCCTTTATGACAAAGCATGAGGAGTGCAAATAAAATTCTCTTCAGGAGGAGACCTTCTCCCCCACTTTTTTTTTTTTTTTTTTTTTTCTGAAATCATTTCTTAGTAATGTAGCACAAGAAAAGAATGTTCACATTTTGGGGTTGGGGGAGGAAGCCCAGGGAGGTATAACTGTGCAGTTGAAACTGACCAAACTCATTACCAATTGGGTCAAATGGCTCAGAGGAAGCTCCCTTGCTGAATGTTGTCAGACTGCAACCCATAAAAGGTGAGAATCAAGTTAACATCATTGTGTGCATTAGGAAATGTGGTGCGGCAATAGGTAATACAAGCACATTGGTCCTTTATAGAGTCTGTTGGGATCTTTGGCCTTCTGGCTAGCATAGGGTGTCCAGGAAGAAGGCATACAGGCGGCTTCTCTAAAAAAGAACTGGCCAGGTGTGGTGGCTCACGCCTGTAACTCCAGCACTTTGGGAGGATGAGGTGGGTGGATCACCTGAGGACAGGAGTTCGAGACCACCTTGGCCAACATGGTGAAACCCCGTCTCTACTAAAAATACAAAAATCAGCCAGGCATGGTGGCGGCTGCCTGTAATCCCAGCCACTCAGGAGGCTGAGGCAGGAGAATCACTTGAACCCAGGAGGCAGAGGTTTCAGTGAGCTGAGATCCTGCCACTGCACTCCATTCTAGGTAACAGAGCGAGACCCTGTCTAAAAAATAAAAAAATAAAAAATGTAAAACAATTAAAAGAAAAAAGAACCGAGGTGCTTGCCTCTGCAAAGAGGGGCATGGTTATGTCACTGTCAAGTGAAAGACTTCATCCTTGCCACAGAAGGCGTCACCCTCTAGAGGGCTTGATGGACTGCTACCCGACCAGGTTTCCCCTTTATAAACAGAGTCCAGCCGCCTTGGCCTTATCTCCTTGATTCTAAAATAGCTCGTCAATTTAATAGCATTCAGGTTGTTTATGCACACACAAGACCCTTTGAAAATAACCCTTTTCATGTCGCCAAACAGGCATTTTGAAATCAACTAATTGGATGGTTGTCTGAATTCAACTCGTTGTTTTAAAAATAACCAGTTGTTCCACTGAATTACATTTTTTTACCCCCAAGCCAATTGGTGTGTGTAGACAGAGTTTGAGTCAATCCAGATGGCTGGCTGCATTTTTGACTTGAACTGACTGACTGGATGTTTTGTGGTCAGATATATACAGCTCTTGATAGCCACTGGGGAAATGGAGTAGAAGGGAAGGAAGGTGTAGGAAAGTTAGGAGAAATTATATCAACAAAAGTTTCCATCTTGAGTGCTGTGGATCAAGACATTTTCTGCAATCAATCCTCCCTCCCCCTCAAAACACACGCACGCGCACGCACACACACACACATGCACGCACACACACACATAGTTAAGAAAACAGAAATAAAGTAATAACATCCCTCCCAGCTGGCTCTGCTCACGGCTGTGGGTCTTTTCTTTCTTTCTCTCCATGAATTTCTTCGCTGCTTGGGTGGCCCGTGGAGGGATTCTGGCAACTCAGCTTCATGGATTTCGCTCCCTCTAAGGCTGATTTTTCCTTCCTGTGGGGAGCTCTCCTTTGAGGGGCTCAGTGTTCCTCTCAGTCTGCTAAAGGCAAAGCAGGAATGAGAGGGCTTCAGTCAGACCTGTACCCCATAATTCCAAGCATAAGGCCTGACGCTCACCCATGTAACCACTTTTCCTGAGGGAAGCTGGGAGTTTCCCGTTATGTGTGTAACCAGTTCTCTCTACACAGACAATTACTGGTACATTTTGAGAAATTCAGAGTTTTGTACTATCTATAGTTCTCATAATTAGCTGTCAAATTCCACTGGCCTGAGGAAGTGCAATTCAGATGCTTTCAAAGGCTACTTCTTTCAGACTTACATTTTGATTTCTTCATTTACCTTACTGATAACATGATGAAAGTAGAACAGAGACAAACTTTCCTTGAATGACTTATCCTCAGGTTTTTCACTTGTGAGCAAGAAAAGATTCTCTGAACATTTAAAATTGAACTGTAAGGGTGATCTTGAAAATGTCTTCCACTTTTATTTTCACAAATTCTGAATGAACTGTATGACACAAACTCATTTTTCTGCTGCCCACATTGTACCTTTTCTATCTGTGCAAAGGTCACTGTTTGCAGTGAAGAGAAGAGCACAAGAAATATTCCGAAGTTTGGCCTGTTTATATTGTTCTCAACTTTTCTCTCTCATCCAGTAAATCTCAAATTGGCATGTTTTTCATAACGTGTCATTTTTCCTGCCTAGCTTTTTAAGGTGAGTATTGATTCCCATGAGCCTTCCATAGACATCTGGATAACATTCAAAGTTTTTGCCTATGACATTTATGTTTTAAAGCACTGCCATATGGCTTGTTGGGATTTTTTCTTTTTTTTAGACTTGGGGTATGTTCCTGTCTTCATTGCTGACCTGCTATGCGACCTTGGGATCATCACTTCATCTCTCTCGATCTCAGAGGCTTTCCCATCAATATTATGGGGGTAATAATACTTGCTTGCCTGGTCTATCTGATAGGGCTGTTGGAAAGAACAATCTGATAAGGTATGAGGAAGTCCTCTGTGAGAAATAGGACGTTTTAAACAAATACAAGAGGTTCTGAAAGGAGACAATTTAACTGGGATTATTAGGTAGTCCTGGAAATTTGGTTCTTCCTTCTCAGATTAAGAGGTTTGTTATCAGGTCCCCAAATTTTACTATGTGTTATCATTACTGTAATCCCTGTTTGCTGAATTGAAACACCCCAAAAGATCAAATTCTAAGGAAAAAATGGTATAAGTAGATATACTGCCTAAGATTTGAGAATCAATAATATTAGTATAGGGATAAGGACACTTGGCAGGCTTGATTTTTTTTAGAGTTAGGGATACTATGAATATGTTAAAGTGCATCAGTATTATGCGTTCTATTTGCAGCAAAACTAGGGTGAGAAATAGAGATCTCTGGATTTTAGAATTATGGCTGCTTCAGGTGTGAATACAATACTGCTCATAGGCTGGGCGAGGTGGCTCATACCTGTAATCCTAGAGCTTTTGGAGTCCGAGGTGGTCAGATCACTTGAGGTCAGAGTTCGAAACCAGCCTGGCCAACATGGTGAAACCTGGTCTCTGCTAAAAAAAAAATAAAATAAAATAAAAAAAATTAAAAAATATTGCTGGGCATGGTGGCGGGTGCCTGTAATCCCCGCAATCCCAGCTACTCAGGAGGCTGGGCAGGAGAATTGCTTGAATCCAGGAGGTGAAGGTTGCAGTGAACTGAGGTCACGCCATTGCACTCTGACCTGGGCAACAAGAGCAAACTCTGTCTCCAAAAACAAACAAACAAACAAACAAAAATAAAACAAAACAAAACTGAACTGCTCATAGAACGATATTCTGATCTTTTTATCTTAATGAGAACTAAACCATTTTTTTTTGTGAAAATACACAGAAGAACAGTAGGTGATTCCATCCTTCATTCTTTGATGTTTCTCTTTAACTGACTCATCCTTGAGTGGTGTAGGGCATTTGATAAACCCCAGATGGTTTAGAAGCACACAGATAATATATCTGCTTTATATTATCATCTTGTCTAGCTGCTTGCATGTGACTAAATGACCTTTTTGCCATAGGAGAAGTTACACCAAGGAAGATGAACTTTCCTTTCCATATGTGAGATAATTGTTTTCCCTCCACACCATAGAGTATTAGCTGAGAGACTGACATTGTTTCTTTTTACCGGGAAATCATTAGCCTTTTGCCTCTGAAGAAGAGTCACTTCATTACCTAGTACCAAGCAGAAGAAAATAAAGTAAATACGGCATGATATTTCCGTAAGGTGATAAATTAGAAAAGGTATGAATATATGAATATATGAGTTTGATGGTAAAGTTGAAAACTGGGGTAGATCTGGCTGTAAGCTCAAGTTTGAAAATGTTTTTTCAAAGGTGAATTTGAGCTCCTGTAGTTACGTCCAGGAAATATGAGCCATTACTAAGATCTGGGAATTGAAGGTAAGGCCAAAAGAAAAAAAAAAAAAAAGTCTGGAAATGTAATTGTAATTGGGGAGGCCAAATGACAGAGGGTTAAGCCCTGGGAAATGGAAAGGCAAATCGGTGTCTGAGAATTCCTGGGCCCATGGCAGGTCTCTTGCTGGACCCAGGCCATCACTGAACACTGCTTAGCTCCCGTAATCTCCACATGGACCTGTTTTAAGGAGAAGCTGGAGGAAGACTAAGCAGGAGTCAAGAGTGTGAAATTAATGCCTTTGAGGGCGTATGCCTGCCTTCAAACTTACAAATCTGCAAACCTTTGGTAATCTGGAACTCCCAAAAGCTGGCATTGTGGCAAACCTGGCAATGAACTCACAACTAAAACCTCAAGATCTCAGTCATGTCTGATCAGTCTGGAGGTTAAAAACAAACCTGGCTAAGGATCATGAGGAGGAGAATTTTGTCCTCATCACTATATCACCAGTGCTTAGAACACAGTGACTGCTGAATAAATGTTAGTAATAAATGACAAAGAAAGAAACAAGTAAATAATGTTTGTTAAAACAAACAAAAACCAAACCTGGCTTTGATGGCCTTTAAAAGAAGTAGCCTTAAGGTTCACACAATAATGTTAATACCTGCAATGTGCCAGACACTTCACCTATATGATCTCTAGTCCCCTCAAAGATTTTGCAAAGTTGTATTTTTCTTAGCATACAGAGAAGCTGTACAATGCATTGTAATATATGTGTATTATCACATGGATATATATATCCATCCATTCATTGACCAAGATTAAGTTTAAAAAAATTGTGGTAAGAACACTTAACATGAGATCTCCCCTCTTAACAAAATTTAAGCATATTATACACTATTGTTGACTATGGGTACAATGTTGTACAGCAGATTTCTAGAGCCTATTCATCTTGCTTGACTGATACTTTATGTCCTATTCTTCCTTACCCCCAGTCCTTGGTAAACACTATTCTACTCTTTGTATCTATGTATTTGACCATTTTAGATACTTTATATAAGTGGAATTGTGCAGTATTTGTCCTTCTGTGCCTGGCTTTTTTCACTTAGCATAATGTCCTCCAGGTTCATCCATGTTGTCACAAATGGCAAGATTTCTTTCCTTTTGAAGGCCAAATAGTATTCCATTGCATGTATATACCTCATTGTCTTTTTTTTACCACTTCTATCATAACTTCAGGGTTACATGTGCAGGATGTGCAGGTTTGTTACATAGGTAAACGTGTGCCATGGGGGGTTGTTGTACAGATGATTTCATCCTGCAGGTATGAAGCCTAGTATCCATTAGTTATTTTTCCTGATCCTCTCCCTCCTCCCATCTTCCATCCTCCAATAGGCCCCACTGTGTGTTGTTCCCCTCTATGTGTCCGTGTGTTCTCATCATTTAGCTCCCACTTATAAGTGAGAACATGAGGTATTTGGTTTTCTGTCACATTGTCTTTATTCATCTGTCCATTGTCATTTAGGTTGTTTTCACGTGTTGGCTATTGTGAAGAACTGCAGCAATGAACAGGGGGGTGTTAATATCTGTTTAGGATCCCGATTTCAATTCTTTTAATGAATACCTGGAAGTGGGATTGCTGGATCATATGACAGTTCCATTTTTAATTTTTTGAAGAGCCTCCATACTGTTTTCCATAGCAGCTGCACCATTTTATATTCCCACCAACAGTATGCAAGGTTTCCAATTTCCACATCCTCACTAATACTTGTGGTCTTTTTGAAGGTTAAGTTTTTAATCCTCATTTTCTAAGTGAAGGCTTAGACCGATAAGGCTGCTTGCCCAAGGTTATCTAGCTAGTAAGTAATAGAGTTGGAATTTGGACCCAGGACTATCTGACTGTGGAACTTATGTCCATTCCACAACACTGTGCTGGCTCTTGTGATCACTGTGTTGCAACATAAGTTAAAGCAAGTCAACTGGAGAGTGAGTTGAAATAGCTGGTATTGAAAATGATTGCTGTTTAACTGAGGTTAAACCAAAGGAACGACCTAGGAAGGGCTACTTTGGCCTTTGATTCCAGAATTACAGTTTTTAAAAAGCAGACTAATGCAGGAGAGCATGCATCTGTATATGCTGAATCATACATTAAAGAGGAAGAGAAAACTCATTTCAGAGGATTTGTTGTTATTTTTTAAAAATCAAATTTCATGATGTATAGTAGGCCCAATACAGACTCAGCCCATTGTCTCACCATTTTTGTATATTTACGACATTGCACAAAAATTGAATATGATAAAACAGAGCATCAAGGATAGGTTATATTAGATTTCATATGTATGCTTTGTTTACTAAGGCAGAGAAATAGGCAACGCATTTTGGAAGGATTTCCATAGAACGGATTGACACAGGTTTTCCAATAGGAAAAAATTAATAATAAATCTTCCTAAAACATTACTATAATCATTTCCAAACAACAAAATAATCAATTAGACCCCCCATACAGTGAGATTTAGATAAATATAGTATCTTACCTTTAGTATTTTATAATCTTAAAGAATCAATATCAAAGCCTTGGTTATTTAAAAATGTCAATGAATTAATTTTAAAAACCTTTGACTTAGATTTCTAGAGATAAATAAAATATGATAGAGGTATGTCTGTTTATATCTCCACTCTTGCAAAACTGCTTACAACAAAATTACTATCTTGCTTATTAGGAGAAAATTAATTGATTAATTAATTAATTTATTTATTTTGAGATGTCTTGCTCTGTCTCCCGGGCTGAAGTGCAGTGGCATGATCTTGGCTCACTGCAACCTCCTCTTCTTGGGTTCAAGTGATTCTTGGGCCTAAGCCTCCTAAGTAGCTGGGATTACAGGCACACGCCACCATGCCCAGATAATTTTTATATTTTTGTAGATACGGGGCTTCACCATGCTGGCCAGGTTGGTCTCGAACTCCTGACCTCAAGTAATCCACCCGCCTCAGCCTCCCGAAGTGCTGGGATTACAGGCATGAGCCACCACGGCCAACCAGAAGAAAAATTAAATTTTTAATGTTATTATATGGTACTTTGATTAAGAAGAGCACTGATCAACGACTAATATTTCTTGAGCATCTCCTATGGAGCCATTACTGGGGTCTGTGTCATGAGGAATACATTTTGTCATGTCTTCAACAATGTGTACTGGGGGCCTACTGCATTCTAGGCAAGGTTCTGGAGGCTATATACAGAAATGGAAGATTCCTTCCCTCAAGGAGTTCACTAACATAGAAACACAGATGGTCAAAGGTAGAAGGAATTTTAGAAAGCATGTAGTCCACTGTTCTCAATTTATAGTTAAGGAGGCTGTAGTTCAGAAATGTTAAGTTACTAATTCAGAGTCGCAATGCTCAGAGTGGCAAAACAAGAACTAGAAATGAGCTCTTTGCTGGTCTGCCGTTCTTTTCATTATTCCAATCTACTTGGGAAGATGGGATACTCCCACATGAAACAACTGCTAACTTCAAAACAATACCGGACAAAAAAACTGCTAACAAAACATATGGTATTAACCATACGTTTAACAGGAGTTAGGGAAGAACTGGAGACATCCAACAGAGCGTAAATCTTCTGAGTAATGACATGCAATTTATTTACGGCAGGGGAGACTTGCTATGCTTCTGACATGTTGTGAGGATGAATGAGATGAAGGCATTCCAAGGAAGCGGTACTTCCCTCTGGATCTTATCATCTTGCTCTTAAAAAGATATGTTTTGGTACTCAGGCTAGTATCTCTTTCATTTACAACAGAAAACATGATATAAATTAGGAAGGAAATAATTGATAAAATAAAATACAAAGGCTATGGAGTTCAACTTCTGTTTGTAATTTATACTAAGATCTTCTGAGATGCACAACCTCATGTAAGCCACATTTACTCTCCTGAGTGTTTCTTGAGTAAAAGTGAGCTGAAGAAGAAAAGCATTCTTATGTGATAATTTTTATAGCAGGAATATTTTAGCTAGAAATTTATCTTTAAATAAGTCACTTATTATTGGAAAGCTTTTATATGTTATGATCTTAATAGGAACTCTCCATAAATCGGGATGTGTGGACTTATTTTTGTAAAGAAAAGCATCACAGGGCTTCATTGAAAAACATTTACTAAGGGACTACTATGGACCAAAGTACTGTGCATATACTAGGGCGATGCTTCTCAAACTATCTGTAGTAAAATCAGCTTATTTTATATTATTTTTATTTCTGACATGGACAAATACTTTGGGAAAACATCATAAAAATGATTTACTGGAAAAACTGAAAAAGAAATACAAAATATAAGGCCATTTTAAAACAATTATTTGACTCGACAGTGTGACCAACTCTTCATGTGCTTACAAGTGGCAGCAATATAAAAATGCTATAAAAGTTTCTAGGGGCCAGGTGCAGTAGTTCATGCCTGTAATCTCAGAAATTTGGGAGGCTGAGGTGGAAGGATCCCTTGAGTTCAGGAGTTCGAGATCAGCCTGGGCAACATTGTGAGACCCTCATCTCTGCACAAAATAAAAAAAAAAATTAGCCAGGCATGGTGGTGTGTGTCTGTGGTCCCAGCTAGTTTGGGAAGGGTGCTGAGGTGGAAAGATAGCTTGAGTTCAGGAGGTCAAGGCTGCAGCAAGCCAGGATCATACCCCTCCAGTACAGTCTGGGCAAGACCGTGTCTCAAAAAAAACCCAAAAAGTTTCTAAATGTTTACTTGGTAGCAGTCACAGATTCACAGACTGGTAGGAAACAGGGCACTGACCAGCACAGGTACACGGACTGCACTCTGAGTAGCACTGTACTATAGGGAGTACAGAAAAGAAGCATATGAATCCCTACTCTTTTAAAGCTCTCAAGTTATTGTGAAGATACATAGGAAAACATACATTTGCTGCACAATTTGGCAAGTGTAGTGGTCACCCCAATGTTGGTACCGCAAGTCAGGCAGCCCCTGGACCTGGTTGGTAGAGTATGGAATGGCTTGGACCTGCTCTCTCCCTCTCCTTTAACTGCAGGTCTCAACCATACTGCCTCTCAAGAACACAGTTCTTGCCAGGCGCAGTGGCTCACGCCTGTAATTCCAGCACTCTGGGAGGCTGAGGTGGGCGGATCATAAGGTCAGGAGTTCGAGACCAGCCTGACCAACGTGGTGAAACCTGTCTCTACTAAAAATACAAAAATTTGCCAGGCGTGGCAGTGCGCACCTGTAATCCCAGCTACTCAAGAAACTGTGGCAGAAGAATCGCTTGAACCGTGGAGGTGGAGGTGGCAGTGAGCCGAGATTGTGCCACTGCACTCCAGCCTGGGCAACAAAGCGAGACTCTGTCTCAAAACAAAACAAAACAAAACTAAACAAAACAAAACACACAGTTCCTAAGGGATAATCTTTATGGTGACTATAGAGTTACAGGTGGTGCTGGGGATGGCGTTTTCTTATGATATGCTACTTTTGAAATTCCACAAGACTTAGGAGTGTAGATAGGGTTTGGGAAGGGGAAGGGAGAAGTTATCAAAAATATGAGTTGTTATCTGTGATGGTGGCTGTTGATTTCCCATGATAAGTTGCTTGAAATTCATGGAGCTCTGGTAAGAGGAAAGGACCTTAATGGAAGCAAACACGTGAGATGTCAACTGTTGAATGCCAGTTGGCTTACTGGGGACCCAGGCTCCAGAGCATAAAGACCCAGAAAAAATCTTAGTGAAATTATTAGAGGTTCTACACATCGTACATCAAAACAGATATATTACATTACCTGAACCACTGTGTTTTTTGGTCCAAAATGATTCAAAACAAAACAAAGTACGTGTGAATTGCCATGTGGCACATAAAGCCATGCCTCAGGCATCACCAGCATTTGGATTTAAAGCTACTGTGCTCTCAATCACCAAACTACAAACCCCTTAAATTTTTATAGAAAACCAAATATCCTATGCAAGAGACACAAAATGTTAGATTTACATACAGTGCATCTGCCCAATCAAAAAGAAAATCAATGGACAAACACAGAATAGAATAATTTTTTATTTGTGGTAATCAACATGATGCTACAAATAAAATTTTCAGTAGTGTTTTTCAAGACTTGGACTCTGACTTACAAGAAGCTCAGTATATTTTGTGGATTTAGTGAGGGCAAAGCATAGTCCCTGGTCTGAGGAGAGACTATTCATCCACAACTCACAATGCAAGCATCTCAGCAGGGTCTATTAATTTTCCATACACACGGAGCCAAATTCTGCCTGGGATTATTATGCAATTTTCAAAATGGCTCTAAGTCTTTCAACTTACAAAGTTACCATTTACATTGCAGTGGCCTGCTGGCTGGGATGGATGAATGAACACTCTTTCCCAAAGGACCATAATTCATTCTCTGATCATAGCTTATACATTTGGGAGCATTGGGATCAGTGTGCCTGGCGCCTCCC